>NC_057711.1:53953135-54012726 GCF_004010195.1 Chiloscyllium plagiosum | reverse complement strand
CAGGACTCTATGCTACTCTATCCTCACCCCCACCCTCCTCTAGCTTATCTCTCCACGCTTCAGTCTCTCTGCCTTTATTCCTGATGAAGGGCTTTTGCCCGAAACGTCGATTTTGCTTGTCCTCGGATGCTGCCTGAATTGCTGTGCTCTTCCAGCACCACTGATCCAGTATCCCGAATCAGTCCTTGCCTTTCCAAATACATGTACATCCTGTCCCTCAGGATTCCCTCCAACAACTTGCCCACCACTGAGGTCAGGCTCACTGGTCTATAGTTCCCTGGCTTATCCTTACTACACTTCTTAAACAGTGGCACCACGTTAGCCAACCTCCAGTCTTCTGGCACCTCACCTGTGACTATCGATGATACAAATATCTCAGCAAGAGGCCCAGCAATCACTTCTCTAGCTTCCCACAGATCTAGGGTGTTGGAGTCTCACCGAGCTTATGAAGGAGTGATGCAGGGAAATCAGGGTTCAAAAGGCCAGGATTTAAGAGTATTAAAGGCGATGGCGGGGCGAAAATGAGATATACTTTCATTGGGCCATCCATTTGCTTTTATCTGCTCCAGTTTAAACTACCTGTGGGAAATCGTAAATTCTTACCTCTAGTTTTCCTCCCTTGCTGTACAACAGGTCTTATTTTCACCCAATTAAGGTTAGGAATTCACACCAGTGCAGAAAATTAGCTGCACTTGTTCAAAGGTTATTTAAATGTAATGTCATTGAATGTCTGCCCTGCCTTACATGCTCGTATTAGAAACATATGAACGAATCTCAATATTATAATATAAAATCTTTCTGTTGTGGTACTTTTAAATAAAGTTATTAGATCATTAACTAGGCAATCATATCTGCTAGATATTACAATGAATGAATCTTAATGTGACAGTTTTACCAGCTTCAAAATGTTAGGGTTTAACAGATTGTTCTTACTCAATGCTCAGTTTCACAAGTTTAATCACATATACAGTGTTTTCAATCAAGGACTAAACTACCATATCCCTATGCATCGCATTTCTTTCCTTGTATAGTCAAAAACTGCAGCCTAATACTTTTATCATCAGTTTAACTCTGTCTGATAGAAAGCCAACATTTATTTTATACATATTGTACAATTAATTCTGTATTTAATGAGGGCTGTCTTTAAAGTGCAGTTTATCACCAGTTTATCTCAGTGAATATTCAGTTAGGTTGTAAACTGGCTGAAACCACTATAGTATGCAGCAAGTCAGTGGTATTATCTTCCTGGAAGAGAACAATATGATGAGGTATACGATGGAGAGAAATGATGGAAAGCAAATGTTCCCTGGGACTGGAGTATTTCTTGGCATTCCTATTCCTGTCAAGGAAATCCAGAAACCAGAAACACTAACGAGATAAAAAACACTGCTTTAACATTTCAAATTTTCAAGACGGTGGAAGTTACATACAAAGCTTATTGTTTACCATTTGATAAAAATGTATTTAAGACAATAATCTTTCTGATTTGTATTGGCAGTTGCAAAGTACAATGTTATATAATTTTGTGTCAATGTTGTATCTGTTAGCAAATCAAAACCAGGAACTTAATTAACAAGCAGATAGTTAAAGTAATGAATTCTACAGATGAAAAACATTAAGAACGTAAGAAAATGTGGATCCAGAATGCAGTGATTCGAACCTAGCATAGGTTGGATCTATAGACTATTAATGTAGAGACATTACTACACCACCACCATCACCTTAGGGCCGCTGGTGGCATGGAGTCAGCTCCCTATCTCTGAACCAGGGAGACCTGGGTTCAAGTTCTGCCTGCTCTAGAGGTGTCTAGTAACATCCTTGAACAGGTTTTTTAGAAAGATAGAATAGCATAAACACATTCAACTCATCAAGCTTGCTTTCTTTCACAAACCATGTATGAAATGTCCAATGTTAGATCCAGCAACAATCAGAGGATTGGAGCTATCTTTGTAGAACTGGAGGCAGCTTACCAGAGGTATTAAGGAATCAGTGTAGATGGAGACAGATTACAGTGATTGATAGGTCTAGAATAATGAGACATTGACATAATATTAAACATATTTATATTTTGAGGCACAAATGATGAATGTTCTTTATCTGGGGGATTTAGTGAGATTCTGATGGGCATCTGGTACTGCTACAGAAGCATCTATCGGCAGTTCAAGTGCAAGTGATTGAGCTTCTTGGTATGACACTGCGACACAGTCCAAATCTCGTATGTGGAGAGCAGAGTGGGCAGCATATTGATGTACAGACTTTCAGTCTGGCAGGCAGATTTGCTCCTCTTCATTCCCAGACTCAGTTTTGAAGCCTGCTAAAGGATATTCTTGCTTTGGCAGCTATTGCATGGGTTTTGTTGTCAATATACGCAGCTAGATAGAGTGTGCTGCCAAGACAAATGAACCTATCCACTCATGGTAGCCTCTGGTTATTAGGCTCGATACTGGGCTTTCCTGGAGCAGGTTGGTACATTACTTCAGTTTTCTTTGTGCTGATTGTAACAGTAAAGTTGTTCAGTGATTTGGAGAACAAGTCCATGTTATCCTGCATTTCCAATTCTGAGCTAATGGCTAACTAAAAAACAGGAAATTGCAAAGAATGCCTGTGGAGACCTCAGTGTTTGCCTGGATCTGTCTCAGATTGTACAGCTTGCCATTCAAGCAGCATCTGATTTTGATGTTAGAATCCTCATCTTTACGAGTAACATGGAGAAAAAAAGCACTGAAGAGGCTAAGTGCAATCTCATAGCCCTGTTTAATTATATCCATGACTGGAAATAAATCAGAAGATTCACCTTTATCCAGGACACAATTGATTATGCTTTGCTGGAACTCTTGAGCCAACATAATGAACTTCATAATTTCTCCATTACTTTCTATAGGGCTTCATGGCTGGCTGCGTGAGAGCCCTTGGTGTGGTCAACAATGTAGTCAACAATGGTCCATGTTCTGTTTTTGCTATTTCTCCTAGAGCTCTTTAACTCTATGCCGATAATTCCTTGGCCTTTTCTGAAACCACACTGACTCTCCAGTAGCAGATCCTGGTTGACATGTTGAAGTAAGAAAATTCGATGGATTCTAGTGAAGGTTTTGCTGGAGCTGAAGAGAAGTGAGATTCTTCTAAGGTTGTTGCAAATTAATGAGTTCCCTTCTACTTGTACAGACGGACAAAAGAAGCATCTTTGTAATCTTGGGGAATCGTTCCTTACTCCCCTCCCACGTAGTCTGAAAGATTCTGGAGCTTTGCCATTAAATGGGAATTTGTGTTTAGGAGGAAGTGAGGAGTTGTGTTTGTCATTTTTATAAGTGTGGCATAGTCATCAAGAGTGTAATTGATGACTGTCCGTGCTATCCTGTTGATTTAGTCTTTATTGATGGATGAAGGATGATTAAGGACGTTGATCTGTACCTCTTTGTAGAATTTAAGCTCTGCCTTTGTGAGCAATATTGCTCCTTCATCACTGAAGATTGGTGATGAAGCAATAGACTGGGACCACAGATTTGAAAGACTTATAGAATTACTTCCAGTCTTCATTGTCTGCAGATTGAGTGAAGTTCATCTGCTTTGTAATTCAGCAAACTGCTGAGCTTGCTTTGAAAAGTCCTGCGTGTGTTTTAGTAAACACCGTGCTTAGATAGTGATTGAGTGAACTCTGTGGAGGTGATGTTTCTCTTCACTGCTGTTCCTTTGTGAGATACAGCACGGGATTCTAAAGCAGCACGTTATATTCCTAAAGGTCACAGTCATTCTCACTGTGGTGAATATCCATTTGGTTGTACACTGGCAACTCTCAAATCTCTTACAGATTCTTGCATGGCTTCCCGTTTAAGACTTGAAACATTGTGATGCTTCTGAACCTTCATGGCCTAGGGGTGTCTGCAGGGATAGGCCTTGATGGTTAGCTTTGAAATAACCTAATGCTTGATGGTTCCGGAAATTCAATACAAATTAAAGCAAAGTATGAGAGTCATTTTTTGTGCAAGACTGTAGGATGTACAATTGGGGTTAATGATTGAAAGACAGATAATCTCAAAATGGAAGAGTAGATTAGATAGATGGCTGAATGAAAGAATAACCAGGTATAAGAACATGATATGTTGATGGGGTTAAGCCTATCACTCATCTGAAAAATAATCACTAAATGTGACAAATAGTCTGCTTCCATTTGTAACTTCTATGTTATTTTTAGTCTCATAAAATAAATTTCTGTGTTAATTTCCTGAAATCCAGAAGTTATCAAGTTAAATTCAGGATATTCATGCCTCTGTACATTTTTCTATTAAACCTGGCTTTGTTTCCTCTACAAATGACAGTGTCACACCTCCATTCCCCCCACACCCAGAGACACAAACCAGTGAGGCATTTGTGTTCCGCAGAGCTATTAATCATTTTAGATCCACATGAACATGAATCCATCTCCTTTAAGAATATTCATATCTTTCAGGTGGTAAACACAAAAATATTTTTTCAACAAAAAAGATTATTGTTTTTTACTCCTTTTCTGAACATTTGAGACAGAAAATTGTAACAACATAATTTTTTTGTAAAGAGAGGAAACTATTCATTCAGATTCTTTGTCATTCAAATAGACAAATAAGTGTTTTTTTCAAAAATATGCTAATCAATGCCCCAGCTCCCAATCAGCACAACATGCATTAGTTGGCTAGCACTGAACTTATAAAATTGACAAGTAGATAATTAGGAAAGTGACACTGCATCATATACAAATACTGCACAAAAAACCCAATTCCAGGCACGTAATGAATGCCTGCCAGAAGTATTGGTCTCTCGACAGGTGCCAATTAAGCAGTGTGCTGCTTCCAAATTAGCCACCATCTGAGCTCCGAGGTGAAGAAAAGCCTTCCTATTTATTGTCAAAAGCACATGGTTTATAGAAAGCTGTCTTCACAACCTCTGAACGACCTCATCCTGGGAGTCAGGCACATTGAAAGATTAGCCACATGCAGAGAGCAGATCATTTTATTTTATTTCTGAGGTCACTGGGATGCATTTAAATGACTCCTCCACAGGCTGCTTCAGCAAGCCGTTAACTAGGACTTGGTGACTGTGAAAGTTAAATTGCTTGTAAAGAAACAATTAAAAGCCAATTATCACTCAGAATTATTGTGATAGTGGCCTTTAATAGCTTGTCAGCCTGGCAAGATTCCAGCCTAAATATTACAATCTATATTAGCATTCCATGCTCAAGACATTCCTTACTAGTTCCTCAGATAAAAGGGCATGCTGAAATAGCAAAAGGACAAACTATCTAAACACAATGACCAGATATTGGAATTAGTCAAGCTCCAGTTTTTTAAAATTATTAACAAGTTGTAAATGCACACTCTCAGATGATTCAGGCTGCCTCAATCCCACTAATAAAGTCTTCTTCAACAATGTCAGCCTGGAAGGGGTGGATTGCAGATCTGTTTAAAATTTCATTGAAGTGATGGTTCCCCTTTTGAATTAAATGAAGCACATGTGTATACTAGCACAAGGTACTTAAGATGAGGGTTTAACATATACTATGCTGAGATAATATTGGATTTCCTTTCGCAGTATTATTCTTCTGTAATACTGAACAATGCTTGCTCAGAATTCCTATTACACATTGTGCATGGAACAAGAAATTCATATAAAGATATCTGTTCTAAAATAAGACTTAATAGAGTGATGCTACGATCTTCAAAGAACCATGGATAAATAAGACTGAATAGTTACAGCCTGGTTCTGAAGCTGAATGATGGCCAGAAACAAGCAATCAGGCACAACAATTACTTATTTTGTTCCAAAATCAATGCTGCCATGAAAGGATGTGGTTGGCTGATTTTTGGAAAATAGAAAAAAAGACTAACAGCAGAAAGCCAAATAACAAATCTTATTAAAGTAGACTGGTTGTTGAACTTACATTTCACCAACTCTCATAGTTTATGTTGTAAGCAACTATGCAGCTCTAGGACAAGACCTTTGGTAACCTACATATGTATTTAACATGGTATGCACTGGCAGCAATATCATGGAAGTAGATGGTAGCAATGTTTCAGCTTCACTAATGCTCTGTATTTTGCAATATGTTGCCAGGTAGTAAAACCAGTAAAACAGAAGTCTTTTGGGTCCCCATTTCTTTTCCAGAATAAACAGTTTTAAATAAGCTACATTAAAATAGCTTTTTATTGTGTGGTATGATTTGTGATAAAATACTTATCAACATGACAATGTCAAATGCAGTTACAGGTTAATAATATTGGTTGGGGGCATCATTTTTATTCCCCAATTTCTAATGTGATGGCATTGGATTTTTTTTATTCCTTAATTGGATGTGAGTATGACTGGCTAAATCAGAATTTTTTGCTCATCCCTAACTACAGTGGAGAAGGTGGTGAACCACCTTCATGAGTGTGTGTGTGTGTGTGGGTGGGTGGAGGGGTTGCAGAGTTTTGTATGTTATGCATTTCCTGCCCATGCCCATCGATGTAAAGTTCTCTGGTTTAGAAGGTGCTCGTTGAAGGAGTTTGGTAAGTTGCCGTAGTGCATCTCATAGATGGTACATGCTGCGGCCAAGGTGTACTGGTGATAGAGGAATGAATGTTGAAGGTGGTGGAAGTAGTGCCAATAAAGTCAGCTGCTTTGTCTAGGAAAGTATTACAATTCTTAAGCACTTTGAATTTGCATCAAGGCAAATGGAGTGTATTTCATCAGACTTCTAACCTGTGCTTTGTAGAGCCAGGAGGTGAGTGACACATTGTAGGTTTCCCAGCCTCTGAATTGTCCTTGTAGTTAAACAGCTGGTCCAGTTCATTTTCCAATCAATAGTAATGGTCAAGTTGTTGATTGTGTGGGATTCAGTGATGGTAATGCCATCAAAGGCCAAGAGGAGATGGTTGTATTCTCTCTTGTTTGAAATGGTCATTGTCAGTACTTGTGTAGCATGAATATAATTTGCTATCCGCCCAAGCCTAAATATTGTCCTGAACTTGCAGCATTTGGACATGGGCAGCTTCAGTATCTGAGGAGTCCCGAATGGTGCTGAACACTGAGCAATTACCAGTGAACTTCCACACCTCTGCCTTATGATGCAGGAAAGGTCATTGATGAAGCAGCTGAAGATAGTTGGGCATTACCCTGAGGAATACCTGCAGAGATATCCTGGAGCTGAGATGACTAACCTCCTTACTCCAGACGGCAACCAGCAGAGAGCATTCCACAATTCCCTTTGATTTCACTTTTGCATGGACGCCATGATGCTGCCAGCAATTCAACACTACCTTAATGTCAAGGACAGTAAGTCTCACCTTATCTCTGGAGTTTAGCTTTTTTTTTCACGTTTGGACCAAGGCGGCATTGAAGTCAAAGGCTGAGTGCCCCCTAAACTGAGTGTCAGTGGGCAGGGTATTAGTAAGTAAGTGCTGCTTCACAGGATCATCAACAGCATTTTTAATTTTTTTTGCTGAACAAGAGTAGAATGAAGGTGTCATTGGCATGGCCAGCCATCTCCAATTGCCTTGGAGAAGTTGGCATGGTTGCCAGTATGTTGTCAGACCCCAGCACCCTTGCAGAATCTACTTCATTCATCTGTTTCTTGAAATCAAAGTGAATTGAATTGGCATCACATGGCATCCTAAAATGACCCACTGTGCCAGTGTTCTTTTGAACATTTACCACGTGATTTAATTCTCCTTCAAGATCTGTCCTTTCAAAGGCCATCTTTGCAAAAGCTATCAAAATCTGGCCCTGGCTAAAAGCTTTATTTTTCATCATTGTACAAATTGTACCTCGAGCCCTTGTGCTGACTTTCAGATCTGCTTATTTGTCATTGCAGGAGTGTGTTGACTTCCCCATGGAGTTTATCTAATTTAGGCATAAGCTCACATTCCCTATCTCCCATGTGGGCTGCTGTCCAACTGCTCCAGTTGTAAACCTTCCTCTGTTCTGTCATTTTCTGCTCCCTTCATCTGCGTTATTCACCTTGACTTTATCCTTCTATAACCAATATGACCTCCCCAACCCTCTCACCCTGAATCTTTGAATCCGGCTGTAATTCCCCAACCTGCTGTGAACATTTCTATGAAATTCTCAAATCTAAGCACTTTACATCTAAAATACAGCTATCAGCAATTCATGAAATACGACCTTGTCAAGGACAATAAACATCTTTATAACGTTGTGGAAGAAAACGGCATCACCATAGATTAAATAACAACTCAGTTAAAACTCTTATGTGCAGTACATGTACAATTAGCACGAGTATCCAGTACTTCTTTCCTAACTCTGTGCTTTTTTTGGAACATTCTTGTTGGCGCTTTCTCAACAGAGAGAGAAAAATCTTGGTAGAGAGTGGATTCAAATACGTTTGTATTTTTCACATTAAAGGAGCCAAAATCAGACACTTGATCTGGAGCTCAGTACATCACCACTGAAACATGGCCTAAATAACATAAATTACTGGAGTCCAGTTGTTTGTAGTATAGGCAAATAATTTGGAGGAGATGTAAGTGAAATAACTCCACAGAGGCCAGTATCCTGTCATCAAGTCACCCTTTATTTACAAGTGGAGAGTTTGTGACACTGATTGAGCTTCCTCAGAGCCAGCTGTCAGAGTGAACAGAACCTCTGACACAGAGAAAGTGAGAACTGCAGATGCTGGAGATCAGAGTTGAGAGTGTGGTGCTGGAAAAGCACAGCAGGTCAGGCAGCATCCGAGGAATGGGAAAATCGACGTTTGGACAAGAGAGCTTCATCAGGAAATTCTTGATGAAGGGCTCTTGCCCGAAAAGTTGATTCTCATGCTCCTTGGATGCTACCTGACCTGGTGTGCTTTTCTATAGCCACACCCGCGACACAGAACCTCTGACATTCCTGTTCTTATCTGTCATCCAGAGCTCCCTGATTAAACCAGGTTAACAGCCCCAATTAGGGGGGTCCACCTGGCTGACCTCATTACAATCACTGCAGTTGCTGGCCTCATGAGTAAGTTTGCGACAACACAAAGACTGGGAGAGCTAAACCCTGTGAGGAGGATTGCCAGAGGATATGGATAGGCTAGAGACTTGGGTGGAAAAATGGAGGTGGCATTTAATCTGGACAATTGCGAGATGATGCATTTTGGAAGATCTAATGCAGGAGGGAAGTCCGCAGTAAATAGCAGAGCCCTTAATAGCATTGACATACAGACAGATGCATACAGATCCACAGTTTTCTGAAAGAGGCAATGCAAATGGATAAGCTGGTCAAGAAGTCATATGGCACGCTTGTCTTCATCATTCAGGGCATAGAATATAAAAGTTATCAAGTCATATTGCAGCTGTACAAAACTTTATTTAGACCATATTTGGAATATTGTGTGCAGTGCTGGTCGCCACACTGCAAGAAGGATTTAGAGGCTTGGGAGGGGGTATAGAAATAGTTTACCAGGACATTGCCAAGTTTGGAGGGTATTAGCTATGAGTCAAGTTTGGACAAACTAGATTTGTTTTCACTGGAATGTTGAAAGATGAGAGGTGACCTGATAGAATTTCACAAAGTTATGGGAGACAGGGGTAAAATGGATAGTTGGAGTTTTTATCCTCAGGGTAGAAATATCAATTACTAGACAACATAGATTTAAGGCAAAAGGGGGTACGTTTAAAGATGATGTGAGGTGCAAGCAGAGGGTGGTAATAGCCTGTAATGCACTGCCAGAGGAGGTGGTGGAGGTGGATACAATAGCAATGTCTAAGAGACATCTTGACAGAATAGGAATAGGCAGGGAAACAGACTGTGGAGAGGCAAAAAGGTTTATAGTTTAGAAAGGCATCAGATGTCAGTGCAATCTTGGTGTGCTGAAGAGTCTGTTCCTGTCCTCTTCTGTTCCCGGTTCTTTGTTCTCTTTGTAAAATGAGACACAGACTTCAGTTATAGCAAATCATTAATATGCATCATGAAGAAATGTTTCTGGCACATGTAGACGACAGGAAATATCAGAACATTGCAAACATCCTGCAGTGGCACTACCATCTGCTGACTAAAAATTGCTTTATATTAGAATGGAATTAGAATAACACCATGCCATTTTAATCATCTGCTGGTCAATTTTAAATTAACTTTTTATATTCAGGTGCATTAATTTAGTAGTTTTTGTAGCCTCACCTGATTTTACTGCAGGTTCACATTAAAAAATGCAGTTAATTTGAAAAAAAAACCTTAGCTTGACCTTAATTGCAACACTTCAAAAGACCTATTCTGTTTATTCTATAGATTTCAGTGAAACCCTCTGAAGTATCTCAGAGCAAAACATATTTGATTCATTCACGTTTGACTTGTGCCTAGAAGGTGCAAAACCTTTGATGTGAATTTTCCTTTTATCTTCAACCAGATGTGGTGCTAGCTGCTCAGGATTAATTTGTAGTATTTATAATATGGTGGTTTAAATTAATGTGACAAAGAATGCACTAAATATATTGAAACAACACTATTTGTGATAAAGCATTGTAATTTTTGTCTTAACAATTTTTTTCAGTATTGCTGAAAAAAAATACACATTTTGTCAAAGATTTTCATCTTGCAATCGTCAGGCAATTCACTTGAAATGCTCTTTTCTAGTTAATCCTGAGTGTACAAAGAATTACACTAGCACCCAATTTAAGGTGTCAATCAGGCATCCAGGGTAGTTATAACTTGTGTATATTGGTAGCTAAATACATTCATCCACAGGGGTCTACTCTTTGAATCACAGAGGAACAGAGTTGGAGACCACTCAATCCATCTTATTTGCACTAACTCTCTAAATGAGCGTGAATGACTTGGTGCCATTTTCCAGCCTTTTTACCACTCCCTTTCATTTAGTTTCTATTCAAGTAATCCAGTGCACTCTTGAGTGCTTTAATTGAACCTGCCTCCATGAAATCTCCAGGCAGTGCATTCCAGATCCGATTTTCCCACATAATACTTTCTTCTTTTGCAAATTGTGCTAAATCTGTGCCATCTCTTATTTGATGCTTTCATCAGCAGGAACAGGTTCTCTCTATCTATTCCATCCAGACCTCTCATGGTTTTGAAAACTTTGATCAGATCTCCTGTTGGCCTTCTTCTACCCAAGGAGAATACTTTTAATCACTTTAGTCTATCTTCATAAATAAGACCATAAGAACTAGATCATAAGACTATAAGACATTGGAGCAGAAATTAGGCCATTCAGCCCATCGAATCTGCTCCACCATTCAATCATGACTGATAAATTTCTCAACCCCATTCTCCCGCTTTCTCCTCATAACTCTTGATCCTCTTGTCAATCAAGAACATATCTATCTCTGTCTTAAATATATTCATCATGGCAATGACTTCCATTAATTCACCACTCTCTGGCTGAAAACATTTCTCCGTATTTCCATTCTAAAGGGCCTTCACTTTACTCTGAGGCTGTGCCCTCTGATCCTAGTCTCTCCTACCAACGGAAACATCTTCCCAACGTCTGCTCTGTCCAGGCTGTTCAATGTTTTGTAAGTTTCAATTAGATTCTCCCTCAACCTCCTAAACTCCATCGAGTATAGACCCAGAATCCTTAAATGTTCCTCATATATTAAGCCTTTCATTCCTGGGATCATTCTTGTGAAAATCCTCTGGACCCGCTCCAGGGCAAGTACATTCTTCCCAAGGTATTGGGCCCAAATTTGCTCATAATACTCTAAATATGGTCTGACCAGAGGTTTATAGAGCCTCAGAAGTACATTCCTGCTTTTATCTTCTACTCCCCTCAAAATAAATACCAAAATTGTATTTGCCTTCCTAATTACTGACTCAACCTGGAAGTTTACCTTAAGAAAATCCTGGAGTAGAACTCCCAAGTCCCTTTGCACTTCAGATTTCTGAATTTTCTCCCTATTAGGAAATGACGCATGCCGCTATTCTTCCTACCAAAATGCATCACTTCACACTTTCCCAGGTCGTACTCCATCTGCCACTTCTTTACCCACTCTCCTAATCTGTCTAAATCCTTCTGCAGGCTCCCCGCCTCCTCAATCCTATCTGTCCCTGCACCTATCCTTGTATCATCTGCAAACTTAGCCAGAAGGCCCTCAGTTTCTTCATCTCAATCACTAATGTATAAAGTAAAAAGTTGTGGTTGCAACACTGAGCCTTGTAGAACACCACTAGTCACCGGGCTGCCACAGGGACCTCCTTTTTATTCACACTTTCTGCCAAACAGACAATCTTCTATCCATGCTAGTACCTTGCCTCTAATGCGTTGACCCTTATCTTACTCAGCAGCCTCCTGTGTGGCACCTTGTCAAACATCTTTTGGAGGTCTAGATACATAACATCTATTGGCTCTCCTTGGTCTAACCTGCTCATAATGTTCTCAAATAATTCCAACAGATTTGTCAGGCATAACCTCCCCTCAATGAAACTATGCTGATTTTGCCCCAGTTTTCTATGTACTTCCAAGCATTCAGAAATCTCATCCTTCACAATGGATTTCAAAATCTTACCAATGACTGAGGTCAGCTAATTGGCCTGTAATTTCTTGTCTTCTGTCTTACTCCCTTCTGAAATGGGGGGTTTACATTAACAATAAGTCAGTCCTCTAGGACCCTCCCTGACTCCAGTGATTCCTGAAAGATCACTACTAGCGCCTTCACTATCTCTTCAGCTAACGCCTTCAGAACTCTGGGGTGTAGATCCATCTGGTTCAGGTGATTTATCCAATTTCAGACCTTTCAGTTTATCTAGCACCTTCTCCTTGGTGTTGGCCACTGTACTCACCGCTGCCCCCGTGTCTCTTGAATTTTTGGAATATTACTTGTGTCTTCCACTGTGAAAACTGTCACAAAGTACTTATTCAGTTCCTCAGCCATTTCTTTGTTCCCCATCACTACTTCTCCAGCATTATTTCCCAGTGGTCCAATGTCCACCTTTGCCTGTCTTTTGCCTTTTATATATCTAAAGAAACTCTTGCAATCTTCTTTTATATTACTGGCTAACTTAACCTCATGTTTAATCTTCTCCTTCCTTATTTCGTTTTTCATTGTCCTCTGTTGGTCTTATAGGCTTCCCAATCCTCTGGCTTCCCACTGCCCTTCCCCACATTATATGCTTTCTCTTTTGCTTTTCACTTCCCTTGTCAGCCTCATCCTTCCTTATGTATGCTTCTTTTTCCTCAGGATGAATTTTTGTTGTGTCTCTTGAATTACTCCCAGAAACTCCTGTCATTGCTGTTCCACTCTCTTTCCTCCCAGTCTATTCTGGTCAGCTCCTCCTTCATTACTCTGTAGTTGCCTTTATTCAACTGTAATACCGTTACATCTGATTCCACTTTCTCCCTCTCAAATTGAAGAGTAAATTCTATCATATTAAGCTCACTGCTTCCTGAGGGTTCCTTCACCTTAAGCTTCCTTACCAAGTCTGCCTCATTGCACAGCACTAAATCCAGAATTGCCTGTTCCCTAGTGGGCCCCACCACAATCTGCTCCAAAAAGCCATCTTGTAGACATTCCACAATTCCTTTTCTTGCAATCCACTACTAACCTGTTTTTCCCAGTTCACCTGCATTTTGAAATCCCCCTTGATCACTATAACCTTGCCTTTCCTATGCCTTTTCTACCTCATGGTGTATAATATGCCCCAAATCCTGACTAGAGTTTACAGACTTGTACATAACCCTCACTATGGTTTTTTTACCTTTGCGGTTTCTCAACTCTACCCACACAGATTCTACAACATCTGACTCCACTTCATTTTTTGCTTTTGATTTACTTTCATTTCTTACTAATAATGCAAACCCATCCAAACTGCCCACCTGCCTGTCTTTTTGATAGAATGCATATCCTTGGTTATTTAGGTCTCAGTCCTGATCGCCTTGCAGCCACATCTCTGTGATGCCCACTACATCATATCTACAATTTTGGTCTGTGCCACAAGCTCATTTACTTTATTTTATATACAGTGTGCATTCAGATATAACACCTTCAGTCCTGCATTGACTCTCCCTCTTCTCACTGTCATTCATTTATCCAGCGTGCTTAAAGTTTGATTCCTTATGCTTTCTAAATATTTTGTCCTACTTTGTGTGCTGGAGACTTTAATAACCTCTCCTGAGTTCTCCTTTCTTTTCATTTTTTTCATACCGTTCCATGCAGTTGAATCCACACCCACAGAAGTTAACCTGTTGCTTTGTTATCCTTTGGCCATTATACTCCTGGGAGTTTTACCCTTCCCTTCCCCCTGACTGTCTAGTTTAAAGTCCTGATAACTCCCCTATTTATTCTTTTTGCTAGAACATTGGTCTCTGTTCCGTTCGTGTGGAGACTGTCCCAGCAGAATAGATCGATCCTGGGCCAATACTGATGCCAGTACCTCATGGAAAGGAACCCCTATTTCCCACACCACTCTTTTAGCCACGTGTTTACTAGGAACAGGAGTAGGCCATTTGACCCTTTGATCCTGTTCCGATATTCAATAGGCGCCTTTAGTAGAGTGATATGCGCTTCTTGACAGATGTGGGAGTTTATGGAGAGTTTACGGGTTACTGTGGATTATATCTGCAATAAATGCTGTTGGTAGCAAATCCTATCAGATCAAATGGATGGAGAGACAATTAGAGGCAATGACGAATTTACAACAGCGATGGTATGTGATGGATGGCAGTTATAGGAAGGGGGAAAAGTTGCAGTTATAGTCACATAGATGGGTTAACTCCATGAAAGGTAAGAGAGGTAGGCAGCTAGTGCAGGAGTCTTCTGTGGCTATCCCTATTTCAAACAAGTATGCTGTTTTGAAAAATGTAGGGGATGATCAATTCACGGGGGAATGTAGCACGAACAGCCAAGTTTCTGGTATTGAGACTGGCTCTAATGCAATGAGGGGTACGTCGGGTTCCAAGAGATCAATTGTGTTAGGGGGATCTCTAGTCTGAGGTACAGACAGACGTTTCTGTGGCCAACAGCGAAAAATCAGAATGGTGTGTTGCTTCCCTGGTGCCAGGATCAAGGATGTCTCAGAGGGGGTGCAGAATGTTCTCAAGGGAGAGAGGGGCTAGCAAGAGGTCATTGTCCACATTGGAACCAATGACATAGGAAGCGAAAAGGTTGAGATTCGGAAGGGAGATTACAAAGAGTTAGGCAGGAATTTAAAAAAGAGGTACTCGAAATTGGTAATATCTGGATTACTCCTTGTGCTACGAACTAGAGAGGGCAGGAATAGGAGGATACAGCAGATTCTCCTGCTCCTTGGATGCTGCCTGACCTGCTGCGCTTTTCCAGCAACACATTTTTCAGCTACAGCAGATTAATGCAAGGCTGAGGAGCTGGTGTATGGGAGATGGATTCACATTTTTGGATCTTTGGAATCTCTTTCGGGGTAAAAGTGACCTGTACAAGAAGGACGGATTGCACCTAAATTGGAAAGGGACTAACATATTGGCAGGGGGACTTGGTAGAGCTACTCCGGAGGATTTAAACTAGTAAGGTGGTGGTGGTGGTGGGTGGGGGAGGCAGAGGGGGGGACCCAGGGAGATAGTGAGGAAAACGAACAATCTGAGTCTGGTACAATTGAGAACAGAAGCGAGTCATACAGTCAGGGCAGGCAGGGACGGAGGGGGAGTGGCATTTTTGATAAGGGATAGCATTACAGCTGTGCTGAGGGAGGATATTCTCGGAAATACATCCAGGGAAGTTATTTGGGTGGAACTGAGAAATAAGAAAGGGATGAAAGCCTTATTGGGATTGAATTATAGATTCCCTAATAGTCAGAGGGAAATTAAGAAACAAATTTGTAAGGAGATTTCAGTTATCTGTAAGAATAATAGGGTAGTTATGGTAGGGGATTTTAACTTTCCAACATAGACTGGGACTGCCATAGTGTTACAGATTTAGATGGAGAGGAATTTGTTAAGTGTGTACAAGGCAATTTTCTGATTCAGTATGTGGATGTACCTACTCGAGAAGGACCTACTCTTGGGAAATAAGGCAGGGCAGGTGACTGAGGTGTCAGTGGGGGAGCACTTCAGAAACGAGACAACAAGAATCCAGAGAAAGAATATTCCTGTTAGGGTGAAAGAAAAGGCTGGTAGGTATAGAGAATGCTGGATGACTAAAGAAATTGAGAGTTTGGTTAAGAAAAAGAAGGAAGCATATGTAAGGTATAGACAGGATAGATCAAGTGAATCCTTAGAAGAGTATAAAGGCAGTAGGAGTATACTTAAGGGGGAAATCAGGAGGGCAAAAAGGGGACATGATGAAGCAAATAAACTTAAGGAGAATCCAAAGGTTCTTTGCAAATACATTAAGAACAGAAGGGTAACTAGGGAGAGAATAGGTCCCCTCAAAGATCAGCAAGGCGGCCTTGGTGGGGAGCTGCAGAAAATGGGGGAGATACTAAATGAGTATTTTGCAACAGTATTTACTGTGGAAAATGACATGGAAGATATAGAATGTAGGGAAATAGATGGTGACATCTTGAAAAATGTCCATATTACAAAGGAGGAAGTGCTGGATGACTTGAAATGCATAAAGGTGGATAAATCCCCATGGCCTGATCAGGTGTATCCTAGAACTCTGGGAAGCTAAGGAAGTAATTGCTGGGCTTCTTACTGAGATATTTGTATCATCGATAGTCACAGGTGAGGTGTCGGAAGACTGAAGGTTCGCTAATGTGGTGCCACTGTTTAAGAAGGGTGGTAAGGACAAGCCAGGGAACTATAGACCAGTGAGCCTGACATTGGTGGGGGGCAGGTTGTTGGAGGGAATCCTGAGGGACAGGATGTACATGTATTTGGAACGGCAAGGACTGATTAGGGATGGTCAACATGGCTTTGTGCATGGGAGATCATGTCTCACAAACTTGATTGAGTTTTTTGAAGAAGTAGCAAAGAGGATTGATGAGGGCAGAGCAGTAAATATGATCTGTATGAACTTCAGTAAGGCATTTGACAAGGTTCCCCTTGGGAGACTGGTTAGCAAGGTTAGATCTCACGGACTACAGGGAGAACTAGCCATTTGGATACAGAACTGGCTCAAAGGTAGAAGACAGAGGGTGAGGGTTATTTTTCAGACTCGAGGCCTGTGACCAGTGGAGTGCCACAAGGATCAGTGCTGGGTCCTCTACTTTTTGTCATTTACATAAATGATTTGGATGTGAGCATAAGAGGTAGAGTTAGTAAATTTGCAGATGACACCAAAATTGGGGGTGTAGTGGACAGCGAAAATGGTTACCTCAGATTACAACAGGATCTTCACCAGATGCGCCAATGGGCTGAGAAGTGGCAGATGGAGTTTAATTCAGATAAATGCGAGGTGCTGTATTTTGGGAAAGCAAATCTTAGCAGAAATTATACATTTAATGGTAAGGTCCAAGGGAGTGTTGCTGAACAGAGACCTTGGAGTGTAGGTTCATAGCTCCCTGAACGTGGAGTTGCAGGTAGATAGGATAGTGAAGAAGTCGTTTATCGGTCAGAGTATTGTGTACAGGAGTTGGGAGTCATGTTGTGGCTGTGCAGGACATTGGTTAGGCCACTGTTGGAATATTGCATGCAATTTTGGTATCTTTCTTATCGGAAAGATGTTGTGAAACTTGAAAGGGTTCAGAAAAGATTTACAAGGATGTTGCCAGGGTTGGAGGATTTGAGCTATAGGGAGAGGCTGAACAGGCTGAGGTTGTTTTCCCTGGAGCGTTGGAGGCTGAGGGGTGACCTTATAGAGGTTTACAAAATTATGAGGGGCATGGATAGGATAAATAGACAAAGTCTTTTCCCTGCGTTGGGGGAGTCCAGAACTAGAGGGCATAGGTTTAGGGTGAGAGGGGAAAGATATAAAAGGGACCTAAGGGGCAACTTTTTCACGCAGAGGGTGGTATGGGTATGGAATGAGCTGCCAGAGGAAGTGGTGGAGGCTGGTACAATTGCAACATTTAAAAGGCATTCAGATGGGTATATGAATAGGAAGGGTTTGGAGGGATATGGGCCGGGTGCTGGCAGCTGGGACTAGATTGGGTGGGGATAACTGATCAGCATGGGTGGGTTGGACTGAAGGGTCTGTTTCCATACTGTACATCTCTATGACTTTATGACTCTATGACATTACTCATGTCCTTGTTTTTGCCCTTTCCTCATTACTCTTATTGATCAAGAATCTCAGCCTTAAGTAAACACAAGTACTCTACCCCAACAGCTCTCCCTGTCTTTTCCTGTCAAGCTCCTTAAGAATCCTACATGTTTTAAAGTGATTGCCTTTCATTCTTCTAAACTCCAGTGAATCTCAATTTGTTCAACCCTTGCTCATAAAACAATCATTCCATTCCAGGGATCATTATAGTAAACAGAAATAGAATTTGCTGAATAACTCGGTAGGTTTAATCAATTCTGTTCTGAGGAAGACGAAAGTGAGGACTGTAGATGCTGGAGATCAGATTGAAAAGTCTGGTACTAGAAAAGCACAGCAGGTCAGGCAGCATCTGAGGAGCAGGAGAATCAACATTTCAGGCATAAGCTCTTCATTCCTTCTTCTTGGATATTGCCTGACCTGTTGTTCTTTTCCAGTGCCACAGTTTTCGACACTGATCTGAGGAAGGGTCACTTGATCCGAAATGTTAACTCTGATTTCTCTTCACAGCTGCTGCCAAATCTACTGAGCTTTTTCAGCAATTTCTGTTGTTATTTCTAATACACAACATCCGCAGTTCTTTCGGATTTGATCATCCTAGTAAATCCTTTCTGAACTGCCTCCAGTGAAATTACATTGTTTCTTAAATAAGGGGACCAAAACTGCTCACAGTACCTCAGACATGGTCTCACCAGCACTTTGTACTGATGCAGTAAGGCTTCTCTACTCTTATACTCCAATCCCCTTGAAATAAGAACTAACACTCCGTTAGACTTCCTGATTACTTGCTGCACTTGGGCAGTAGCTTTCTGTGTTTCTTGCACAAATACCTCCAAGTCCCTTTGTGTTGCAAATTTCTGCAGTTTTTCTCCATTTAAATAATGTTCTGTTCTTTTATTCTCTCTTCACATTTTCCCATATAATATCCTATTTGCCAACTTTTGGTGCATTTACTTAAATTATCAATATCTTTCTGCAAACTGCTTGGGTCCCTCTTGTAACTTACCACCTATTTTTGTGCTGAATGGAAATTTTGCTAAAGTACATTCTCTTGCTTCCTCTAAAATATTAATATATATTGTTCACAGTTGCAGTCTCAACGCTGATCCCTGTAGAACCCTACTAGTTACCCTGTTCACAATCTAAAAAACAAATCCCTGTCCCTGCGTGCTGTTTCCTGTGGATGAGCCAATTCCCTATTCTTGCAACTGTACAAAGTTGGTAAGTTCAGATGTGGAGTGCTGTGATGGCAGTTCAGAGAAGGTTTGCTTCCCGGTTTGGAGGAATTGTCTTAAGAATTGAATTGAATTGAATTGAATTGAATTTATTGTCAAGTGTACCGAGGCACAGTGAAAAGCTTTGCCTTGTGAGCAATAAAGGCAGATCACAGAGTTAAGTAGCATAGATAGTAAATAATAGGTAAACAGCGGCAATAAAAACACAGGCACAGGCAAATATTAAGAGTTTGTGAGCCCATTCAGTATTCTAACAACAGTAGGGTAGAAACTGTTTCAAAACCGGCTGGTGCATGTGTTCAGGCTTCTGTACCTTCTCCCCGATGGTAGAGATTGTAGAAAAACATTGCCAGGGTGGGATGGATTTTTGAGAATGCTGGCGGCCTTTCCTTGACAGCGGGCCTGGTGATGGATTCTATAGATGGGAGGTTGGCCTTTGTGATTGTCCGGGCTGCGTTCACCACTCTCTGTAACCACCTTCGATCTTGAATGGTACAGTTGCCATAACGAGTAGTGATACATCCAGACAGAATGCTCTCAATGGTACACCTATAAAAGTTGGTAAATGCCAAATTTCCTCAGCTGCCTGAGGAAGTAGAGACGAGCAAAGGCTAAACAAGTTGGGATTCTTCTCCCTGGAGTTTAGATAAATGATACAATTATTAAAAGGCTTAAGGGAGTAAATGTTTCCTCTTATAGGACAAGAGGGCATAGTCTCAAAATAAACGGCCACTAATTTAAGACTGAGATGAGGAGGAATTTCTTCTCTCGGTTGGTTGTGAGTCTGAGGAACTTCTCGTCACAGAGAGCCGTGGAGGCAGAATCTGTCTGTATATTTAAGACTGAGATAGATAGGTGCTTGATCAGTATGGGTATCTTGGGTTTTGTAGTAAATGTAGGAAAATGCACTTAAGAAATGTTGAATCAACCATGATCCAATTGAATGGCAGAACAGAGGTGAGGAGCCAAACGACCTTGCCCTGTTCTTCTTTCTTACGGTCTTATGATTTTTCTAGTCAATTGTCTGGTATCAGTTTCGCTATAAATATAGGTTTGAAGTTTTACCTCTGCCACATTTATTTGAGCTACCACAACAACAATCAAACTTCCTCCATAGGTGATACTGGGTATTTGCTTTGCTATGGAACCTCTGAACTCTTCCAAAAGTGTGGGCCTGAACTTATAGCCATGAGGCAAGATGGTAAACACTCCAGGTAATACTTTCTTATTAGGTATGTTCTCACAAAAACAGAGGTGTGTAGAGAAACTGTGTTAAAATTTGCATTACAGACTTATTTGGAGAGGATGATCAGAGTCATCCAGTCCAGACATGTTAATAATAATGATCGAATAAACAATTGCTCATCAGGGATTGATTAACTCCTTGGGTTAGTTTCTTTATAATGTTAACACACATTATGAGTTATAAGCTGACATTATAAAAAAGCAACTTATTTCCATAATTCTTTTTTATTCACTCAAGGTGATGTGGGCATCAATGGCTGGCCAGCGTTTATTCCCTTACCTTGCTCTCCCTGAGAAGGTTGTGGTGAGCTTCCTTCTTGAACGACTGCAGTCCATTTGCCGTGGGTTGACCCACAATGCCCTTAAGGAGGGAATTCTAGGATATTGACCCAATGACAGTGAAGGAATGGTGATATATTTCCAAGTCACACTAGTGAGTGGCTTGGAGGGAAACTTGCAGGTGGTATCTGCTGCCCTTGTCCTTGTAGGAAGTGGTCGGAAGGTTGTAGGAAGGTACTGTCTGAGGATGTTTGGTGAATTTCTGCAGTGCATCTTGTAGGTAGTGTACACTACTGAGCATCACTCATATAAGGAATGGATACTTGTGGTTGTAATGTTAACCAAGCGGGCTTCTGTGCACCAATCCATGCCAGTGGGCAGAATTCCTGACTTGTGCCTTGTAGATGGTGGACAGGCTTTGGAGAGTCAGGTGCTGAGTTACTCACTGCAGTATTCCTAACATCTGACCTAGTCTTGTAACCACTGTGTTTCTGAGGCGGGTCCAGTTGAGTTTCTGATCAATGATAACCCCCAGGATGTTAGTAGCTGGGAATTCTATGATAGTAATTCCATAAATGTCAAGGTTTGGTGGTTAGATTCTCTGTTATTGGAGATTATCAGCATCTGGCATTTGTGTGGTGCGAACATTACTTGCCACTTGTCAGCCCAAGTCGAGATGTTGTTCAGATCTTGTTGCATTTGTAGGTGGACTGCTTCAGTATCTGAGGATTTGCAAATGTTGCCAAACATTGTGCAGTTCTGACCTTATGATGGTGGGAAGTTCACTGTTTAAGCAGTTGAAGCTGGTTGGGATCAGGGTACTAACCCTGAAGAACTTCTGCAGAGATGTCCGGGAGCTGAGATGGCTGACCTCCAACAACCACAACCATCTTCCTATGTGCGAGGTATGACTCCAAACAATGGAGATTTGCCTCTAATTCCAATTGATTCCAGTTTTGCTAGGGCTCCTTAATGCCACACCCAGTTAAACGGGAGCCTTGATGTCAAAGGCTGTCACTCTCACCTCACCTCTGGAATTCAGCTTTTTTCTCCATGTTTGAACCAAGGCTGTAATGAGGTCAGGAACTAAGAGACCCTTGTGGAATCCAAACTGGTGTCTCAGAGCAGGTTACTGCTAAGTGGATGCTACTTTATAGCACTGTTGATGACACCTTCCATCACTTTAGTGATGATCGAGAATAGACTTACAGGCAGTAATTGGCCAGGTTGGATTTGCCTTGCTTTTTATGTACAGTACATACCTGTGCAATTTTCAATGTTGTGGGGAGATGCCAGTGTTGTAACTGTACTGGAAGAGTTTGACTAGGGAAGCGGCAAGTTCTGAAGCACCAATCTTCAGTGTTATGGCCAAAATGTTGTCAGAACCTTGAGCCTTTGTAGTATCCAGTGCTTCCAACCATTTCTTGATATCATGCTGAGTGAATTTAATTAGTTGAAGATAGAAGAATCTGTGATGATGGGGATCACAGGAGGAGGTCGAGTTGGATCATCTACTTGGCACTTACTGTTGAATATTGTGGTGAAAGGTTCAGTCTTAGCTTTTGTACTGATGTGTTGATCTCTTCCAACATTGAGGATTGGGGTAGTTGTGCAGCCTCCTCCTCCAGCAAGCAGTTTAATTGTCCACTACCTTTCATGACTAGATATGGCAGATCGACAGAGCTTAGATCTGATCTGTTGGTTGTGGGAATCACTTAGCCCTGCTTATCACTAATTGCTTATAATGTTTGGTGCACAAAAATTTCTAATTTTTAGATATGCATGGTGCTGCTCCTTTCATGCCCTCCTTTACTCTCCACTGAACCAGAGTTGATCCCATAACTTCATGGTAATAGTTGAGTGGGGGATATGCTGGGCCATGAGGATACAGATTGTGCTGGAGTACAATTCTGGTGCTGTTGATGGCCTGCAGCACCTCATGGATGTGCAGTCTTGAGTTGCTAGATCTATTTGAGTCTCTCCCTTTCAACACAGTGATAGTGCCACACAACATGAGGAAGTTTATTCTCAATATGAAGGTAAGATTTCACGTCCACAAAGACTATGCAATGGTCACCCTTACAAATTCTATCATGGATAGGTTGGTAAGGATGAGGTCAACTATATTTTTCATTCTTGGTGGTTCCCTCAGCACCTGCTGCAGACCCAGTCTAGCAGCTATGTCCTTTAGGACCCGACCAGCTCGATCAGTAAAGCTGTTGCTGAGCCATGCTTGATGGTGGACATTGGAATCTGCCACCCAGAGTACATTCTGCACCTTTACCCCCTTAGTGTTTTCTCCAAATATTGTTCAATATAGAGGAGTACTGATTCATAAGCCAAGGAAAGAGAGTATGTGGGAATCAGCAGGAGGTTTCCTTGCTCATGCTTGACCGGAAGCCATCGGACTTCATGGGGTCCAAGGTCAATGTTGAGGACTCCCAGGACAACTTCCTCCAGACTGTATAACTCTGCTAGGTCTGTTGTGCCAGTGAGGCAGGACATATCCAGGGACGGTGATGGTAGTGTCTGGGTTATTATCTGTAAGGTATGATTAGGCTGTTGCTTGACTAGACTGTGAGACAGTTCTCCCAGTTTTGGCACTACCCTCCAGATGTTAGTGAGGAAGACTTTGCAGGGTTGACAAGGCTGTTTCTGCCATGTCTTTTCTGGTGCCTTGGCCAGTGTCAGGTGGTCCGACCAGTTTAATATCTTTGTTGGAATTCTGTAGCAATTGATACAATTGAGTGTGTTGCTAGGTCATTTCAGAGAGCAGTTGAGCATCAATTACACTGCTGTGGGCCTGGACTCACACATAGGCCAGACCAGGTGAAGATGTCCCTGAAGAACATCAATAAGCCAAATGCATTTTTCCAACAATCAACAATGGTTTCATGATCATTGCATTCTTTATTCCAGATGTTTTTGCTGAATTCAAATTCCACCATTTGCCACACCGGGATTTGAACATTAGCTGAATTTCTGGACTAATAGCCTATTTTAAAAACACCAGGCCACGACCTCCCATCCCCATATTTTTGTACATGTACACAGCAGATACCAGGCAGAATCACAACATTGTCTACATCCAACACACAGTCCTTGAAAATGAAATTTTTCTAAAGTAAAGGTATACTTACAACAAGCCTTTTATCTTGCAAGTTTCCAATTGTTGAAAGTCTTTTGGCTCTAAAACAGCAATTCCTCTGTTGCAGGTTTGTCAGTTTTGGTTTTGCTTCTTCTTTGTAGCTCTCAGTGCAAGCTTTTGCCTGATTATGGTTCTACCCATTAAATTCAGATATAAATCTGTTATGTAGAGAACAAAATTAGACTAATGTTGATGCCACATATGCTGTCTCTAAATGCAAGAAATTTTCTCAGCTACTGCAAAACTACTTTTCAGGCAAAGATAGAAAGTCTTTCATTTCTACAGTGCCTTTAAGGACCTCTAGAATTCCCAAAACACTTTACACCCAAAAAAAATACACGAACAAATTTTAACAGACTATTAAAGGGCCTCATGAAGTTCAACTCTATACAAATTGGAGTTTAATTCAGATAAATGTGAGGTGCTGCATTTTGGGAAAGCAAATCTTAGCAGGACTTATACACTTAATGGTAAGGTCCTAGGGAGTGTTGCTGAACAAAGAGACCTTGGAGTGCAGGTTCATAGCTCCTTGAAAGTGGAGTCGCAGGTAGATAGGATAGTGAAGAAGGCATTTGGTATGCTTTCCTTTATTGATCAGAGTTTTGAGTACAGGAGTGGGGAGGTCATATTGCGGCTGTACAGGACATTGGTTAGGCCACTGTTGGAATATTGCATGCAATTCTGGTCTCCTTCCTATCGGAAATATGTTGTGAAACTTGAAAGGGTTCAGAAACGATATTGCCGGGGTTGGAGGATTTGAGTTATAGGGAGAGGCTGAACAGGCCGGGGCTGTTTTCCCTGGAGCATCGGAGGCTGAGGGGTGACCATATAGAGGTTTACAAAATTATGAGGGGCATGGATAGGATAAGTAGATAAGTCTTTTTCCTGCGTTGGGGGAGTCCAGAACTAGAGGGCATAGGTTTAGGGTGAAAGGGGAAAGATATAAAAGAGACCTAAGGGGCAACTTTTTCACACAGAGGGTGGTATGTGGATGGAATGAGCTGCCAGAGGAAGTGGTGGAGGCTGGTCCAATTGCAACATATAAGAGGCATTTGGATGAATAGGAAGGGTTTGGAAGGATATGGACCGGGTGCTGCCAGGTGGGACTAGATTGGGTTGGGATATCTGGTAGGCATGTGTGGGTTGGACCGAAGGGTCTGTTCCATGCTGTACATCTCTATGACTCTATGACTCTATTGAGGAGATAATTCCTCAACTGAACAACTGACAGGATATTTTCAACAAGTTTGTATTGCACTTGCATTTTAATATTTACTGACATGACACAAGGTATTACTAAACAGTAAAATTCACTTTTTGAAGTGTGAGGTATATCATATCGCTGTAAGTTCATCATGCCAATAGCTGCATTTTAAAACTTGAGTTAGTTTTTGTGTATCTCACCACAAAGCTGACAGTACAAATAAATGACATCGTAGCCTAGCTAATCAAATAAGAAACGGTGATTTTACTCAAAAGCCATTTAACGCTAATGCATCATTTTGACAATAGCTCTTCCATATGACTTCACTCATTGTAGAATTCATTGTGAAGGGCTTTTTCCATTTTTTGATTTATTCAAGGGATATGACCATTGCTGCCAACACCACGTTTTGCAGATCTCTGTTGCCCTAGGCTGAATAGCTTACTTAGCCATTTCAGAGGACAGTTAGGAGGTAACTATGTAGGACTATGGTCACATATTGGCCAGACCGTATAAGGACCACTGGTTTCCCTTCCTAAATCATATGGGTTTTCATGGTAATCTCCTCATACCTATTACTGCTTGTAGCAATCTCCTTCCATGATTATTTGTAAACTGATTTTAAATGTTCCTGGTGAGATTGGAATTCATGGTTCATCGTCCAGGTTTTTAGGTTACTGATCTAGTAATTTTAGTTTACCGTCTTTCCGTATATTACAGTTTGCAACGTGGTTGCCCATTTTTCAGAGAGAATAATTTGTAAAACTGAAGAAATTTAAATTGTGGAATGCTATTTACTTTCACCATTAGATAGAAAAATGAATTCAGAAACACATGCTGCACTTAACAGTGAAATTCTATCTTGTTACTGCAGTGTACACAACACCAGTCATCTAGCTGCTGAGTTTTAGCAAATCATACACCATAGAAGCAGTGTTAGCTATTGAAATGATCTAAAATATTCACAGATATGCCCGAGAGATTTTTCAGATCATCCCTAATGACAAATGTACATAGCTTCTGTTTTTTTTCTCTTCCCCACACTACCACCTAAGTGCGGTAGTGCTTATTTTATCCCCAGCACCCATGGTGTGTGTGTATACGTGTGAGACACAGTGAAAGACACAAAGTGTAGCTTCTGTTTTATTCTGTACTCCCATTCTGAAGTCATGTGGCCATTTCAAGAACTAATTAAAATATATGGCCTCAATTTGTCATCATTTGCATTGGTGCTGACGGATCCCAATTTCTTGGTAAGAGAAAGCAATGAGTTTAAATATCTCTAATGGAATTTTTTTTGTGCAAATTAATAGAATTGACATGGAACATTTTCCAATTTGACAAATATTAGCAACAACATTTAAAAATTCTAAGAAAGACTTTTCCTTATTTTAAAATTCGCTGAGTATTGCCTGAGACCACAGAAGGTGGAAAATTACATTTTCTCAAGTAATATTGCTCTTCTTCATAGTCATGAGTTTTCTCATGACACAATATTTTGCAAAGTCTTTGTCAAAATCTAAGTTTACTGACCAATCTCTGTGTTTGGCTTAGAAAATAAATTAATTCTTAAAAATTTGGAATTCAGTTTCATAGAAACCTTATACTGTGGAAACAGGCCATTTGGCCCAACGACCCTCCAAAGAGTAACCCACCCAGGCCCATTCCCCTAACCTATTACTCTACATTTCCTCTGACTAATACAACTAACCTACATATTCCTGAATACTATGGGCAATTTAGCATGGTCAATTCACCCCACGTGCACATCTTTGGACTGTCGGAGGAAACCCACGCAGGCACGGGGTGAATGTCCAAACTCCACACAGGCAGTTGCCCAAGGCTAGAGTTGAACCTAGATCCCTGGCATTGTGAGGTAGCAGCGCTAACCACTAAGCCACCATGACATCCTAAGTTTTGTAATTTTGGAATTTTGTGCTATATTCCTCTCGAGAAAGCATTAGACATCTTGAGTTCAAACATTCTACTCTGACCAAAGCATGAAAATAGTTTATTCTCATGTGGTTGTATAAGCTTTGTCATATCGTTTCAGTACATTTATACTAATTTTATGCCTCAGTGTTCTCATGATAATTTGTTTTGTAATATCGGATTGTGATGCAAGTATAGCAAGATACAACCCAATTGAGATTAAAATGCAAATTTGACTCAAATTGAAAGAAAGTTGTGTACAAACATGCATGGGTTTTTCTCCTGCTTGACAATATCTAACAAAAGAAGAAAGACGAAGCAAAAACGGAATGATGGTGCAGAGTTAATGCAGTTGAGGAAAAAAAAGTTTATATTTAATAACAACATATATCAGTGGTAACAGAATGGTTCCTCTCTATAAATATAATATAGATATAATATATTAATATTTATCTTTGCCATTTCTCTCATTCTTTCTTCCAAAGGATTGTAAAGATGCCATGAAAAAGGAGACTACTGTACATTGCCTTCTTTGATCTCACCATTCATTTGACTTTCTGACCAGAGATGGTCTCTCTAAACTGGTTGAGAAAATTGTCAGCCCACTAAAACTGCAAAACACTACTCTTCCTATGACAAAATGATAGAAAGCAGCAGCAGAACCCTCTACAATCTGCGGTGAGGTCAAACATGGTTCTGTTCAGGCATCAAGAATCTTTGGCGTAGCCATCTCTTATTTGTTGTAATGTACTTTCAGGTTATTTACAGAGGGTGCCTGATTACATGGTAGCATTGCAGGTCTTTGTTGCCTGAGATCATGGAGAAATATATGCCAAATCCTCATCAAAGAATTGCTCTTAACTGACTAACGTGTGGCACTAACATACCATATGAAGGAACACCTGCAATAGGAAATAGACAGACTCACTCAGGTTTATAAGGTGTTTGGTTTGAACTTCAGTATCAAGAAGATGAATGTGATGTTCCAAGATATTGCCATACTACCACACCTGGCTTGATACCAAGAGCTGGTGGGGCAAGGGGAGGAGGGGGTTGGGGGAGCTGATGCAGGCTCAGGTACTCATGCGGGGGAAGTGTGATGACTATGAGATTCAGCTTTACTATGGGAAGGGCTACCATCTAGGAGATTTGGATATTAGGAGTCTCACTGACTCATAGCGGTGGAAAGTGGAAGCCATCGACTGAAAAGCATTCACTGTCATAGAGGCATAGAGTATAAGAGGTGTACAGGATGGGAACAGACCCTTTGGTCCAACTCATCCAGATATCCTAAATTAATCTAGTCCCATTTGCCAGCACTTGGTCCATATCCCTCTAAACCCTTCCTATTTACATACCAAATGCTTTTGAAATGTTGTAATTGGACCAGCTTCCATCACTTCCTCTGGCAGCTTATTCCATACATGCACCATCCTCTGCGTGAAATCATTATCCCTTAGGTTCCTTTTAAATTTTTCTCCTCTCACCCTAAGCCTATGCCCTCTAGTTCTGGACTCCCTCACTCCAGGGAAAAGACCTTGTCTATTTACCCTATCCATGCCCCTCATGATTTTATAAATTACTATAAAGTCACCCTCAGCCTCCGACGTTCCAGGCAAAACAGCCCAAGCCTATTCAGCCTCCTTCCATTGCGTTGAAAATCAAGAGTACGTTGCAGCAAAGAAAGTGGCTGCTCCCACAGTTGGAGTGGGCGGGATAAGTGATTCAAAATCTGAGAGGTGGGATTGCAAGACCCACTGATGTGAAGCCGTTTAAAGGGAAACAAAATTACACACAGACCCATGTAGTATACAGAACACAAACCTGTTTTGTCCCTAATCTTTGGCCATCCCACTATACTGGCTCACTGTTTGCCATGCAGCTCCCTTTCCCAGGCATGACTCACTACCACATTCACATCAACATGTTTGAATACAGAGACCAGGAAAATAATAGGACCAGTAGTGTCAGCAGGACCTAATGCCCTGTTCATGCATTGTTCCTCATGCACCCAGCTGCCACAGCAGGCTCTCAAAACAGACATCAATCCCAGGGGCATTCTGCGGACCAAGAAGTTATGCATCATGCCAGTGCAGTTACTTCAGATTTACACAGACAGCCAAACAGCCAGATGTAAGATTACAACAGTGCAACCTATAGAATCTTTACAAATAGAGTACAGCTTCACCTGTGCTACCAACTGCATATGAAGGATGCAATACAGATGGCGTAGGTAATTAATGAGCTGCATTTGTAAGTGAAGTTTCTTTAGACCCTCACAGCGAGAATCTCTCCAAAAACCTTACAGATAACCAAATAAAAGAATGATTCAGTACCTTTGATTTGTTTAGCTTTCGTCAGAAGAGAAAGCTGATAAATTTTAAGGGATGCAGTTCGTTAAACATGGAATTAATACAGGGCAGAAGGAGGCCATTTTCTCCTTCATGCCTCTACCAGCTCTCTTATAAGAATTACTTCCCTATAGGTCCTGCAAAGGGAATTTAGTGAGTTAGAAAGAAAGTTGAAAAGCACGATCTCTAGGGTTGTAAATCCTGTGCTACATGCAAGTTAGGCCAGAAATAGGAAGATAGTACAGTTGAATGCATGGCTAAAGATGTACGAGGGAGGGATTCAGATATCTGGATCATTGGAATCTCTTGCAGGACAGATAGGGCCTGTACAAGGAGAATGGGTTGCATCTAAACTGGAGTGGCACCAATATCCTTGCATGGGAGTTTTCTAGTGGCACTCAGCAGGATTTAGGGTGGGAACCAGAGCAGTGGGTCAGCATGTGGAGTAAGTGAGGTGAAGTTAGAGGTAAAGTTAAGTAAGTTTAATGGGAAGAACACACAGGCAGGGCCAGTTTAATTAACATGGCAGGATCTATGGTCTGAAGTATATTTATTTTAATGCAAGGAATATAATAGGTAAGGCAGTTGAGCTTAGAACCTGGATTAGTACATGGAATTACAATGTTTTAGCCATTACAGAAACTTGGTTGAGAGAAGTTTAAGAGTATTAGCAAGACACATTGCCCTGTTCATACATTTCTCATCCTGCTTCCAACTGCTACAGCAGGCTCTCAACAGAGACGTCAATCTAAAGTACATCTTGTGGGCCGTGAAATTATGCATCATGCCAACACAGTTACACTCAGAGGACTGGCAGCTCAACATTCCAAGGTTTCGATGTTTGAAGTTTGATAGAGAAGGATGTAAAATGGGTGAGGGAGTTGCAGTGCTGATTAATAAGAATGTCATAGCTGCACTAAAAGAGGACTTCTTGGAGGGCTCAACCAGTGAGGAAATATGGGTAGAATTTAAGAATAAGAAAGATGCAATCACTATAATGGCCTTATTCTATAGGCCTTCCAAAACCCAGTGGGAGATGGAGGAAGAGGTATGTAGGAAGACCATGAAAAGATGTAAAAACAACAGGGTCATTGTGACAAGATCAGAAATTGCAGAAAAATCTCAACAGGTATGGCAGCATCAGCAGAGAGAAAGTAGAGTTAATGTTTCGGGTCCAGTGACCCTTTTTCAGAACAGGCTTTTGTAGTGGGTGATTTTAACTTGCCCAATATTGAATTTGTCAGGTGCATCCAGGAGGGTTTCTTGAAACAATATGTAGATAGTCCAACTAGGACAGGGATCATACTAGAACTTGCAGTTGGGGAATGAGCCTGGCCAGGTGATCAATCTGTCAGCGGGGAGCACTGTTCCGAGGAACAGTGACCATAATTCTGTAAGTTTTAAAATGGTTATGGATAAGGATAAGACTAGTCCTTGGGTAGGCAGGAACTGGAGAAATTAGATTGTGGCTGGCTGTTTGAGGATCAATCCACATTTAACATGTGGGGGTCTCTTAACAGCCAGTTGGTCAGATTTCAGAAACAGCAGTTCCTGTGAGGATGAAAGATAAAGACAGCAATATTTGGAAACCTCGGGTGACAAGTGGTATTGAAAGTTTAGTCAAAATAAAAAGAAAACATATGTAAAGTTCAGGAAACTGAAATCAGGCCAGGCCCTTGAAGGAGTGGCAGATGGAGTTTCATTTAGATAAATGCGAGGTGCTGCTTTTTGGGAAAGCAAATCTTAGCGGGAGTTATACACTTAATGGTAAGGTTCTGGGGAGTGTTGCTGAACAAAGAGACCTTGGAGTGCAGGTTCCTAGCTCCTTGAAAGTAGAGTTGCAGGTGGACAGGATAGTGACGAAGGCATTTGGTATGCTTTCCCTTATTGGTCAGAGTAGTGAGTACAGGAATTGGGAGGTCATATTGCGGCTGTACAGGACATTGGTTAGGCCACTTTTGGAATATTACATGCAATTCTGGTCTCCTTCCTATCAGAAGGATGTTGTAAAAATTGAGAGGGTTCAGAAAAGATTTACAAAGATGTTGGAGGATTTGAGCTATAGGGAGTGGTTGAATAGGCTAAGATAGTTTTCCCTGGAGCATCAGAGGCTGAGGGGTGACTTTATAGAGGTTTATAAAATCATGAGGGGCATGATAGGATAAATATACAAAGTCTTTTCCCTGGGGTGGGGGAGTCCAGAGATTGAAGGCGAGGTTCAGGGTGAGAGGGGAAAGATATAAGAGACCTAAGGGGCAACCTTTTCATGCAGAGGGTGGAATAAGCTGCCAGAGAAACTGATGGAGGCTAGTACAATTACATCATTTAAAGGCCATTTGGATGAGTATATGAATAGGAGGGTTTGGAGGGATATGTGCCGGGTGCTGGCAGGTGCGTCTAGATTGGGTTGGGATATCTGGTCAGCATGGACAAGTTGGACCGAAAGGTCTGTTTTCGTACTCTACATCTCCATGACTCTATCATAGGTGGTCTGATTAGAAATTTTGCAGCCGACATGAAAATTGGTGCAATTGTGGATAATGAGGAAGGTTGTTTGAGGGTATAACAGGATATCGACCAGCTGGAACGTTTAACCAAGAAATGGCAGATAAAGTTTAATCTGGAGAAGCATGAGGTGATGCATTTTTGGAGGTCATAGACTTCATCCATCGCAGACTTCATCAATATGTGTAGAGGACTACGTACCAAAGAAGTTAATCCGAATGTTCCCCAACTAGACGCCATAGATGAATTAGAAGATCCACTCCCTACTGAAGTCCAGGTCTGAGGCGTTCAAGTTGGGTGGCCCTGACCGGTACGGGAAATCTAAGTACGATCTTTGCAAATTTATCAGGAAGGCAAGAGACAACATGCGAATAATCAAAAGTCCCAGACTAACTACACAAAAACACGCCAACTCTGGCAAGGTTACAAGATGTAATGAGCTACAAAGCCGAGTAAAATTTCTGACAACAAGGTAAGCCTCCCCGATTAGCTCAATGTAATCTATGCTTGTTTTGAACAGAAGATCAGTGAAGTGATGTCACAGCACTGACAGTCTCGGGTGCACCTGTAACCACAATCACTGCCGTAGACATCATATTGGCCTTCTTGTGGCTGGCCCAGATGGTGTCTCCGGCTGTGCACTCAGATTCTGCGTGGACCAGATGGTGGGAGTTTTTGCAGACAACTTTCACCTCTCCTTACTATGATGTGTGGTTGCCAACTGCCTCATGAAGACTACAATCATCCAGTGCCAAAGGAAAATCCTGCAGAATGCCTCAATGACTACCGCCTGGTGGCTCTCACCTCCATAATTATGAAGTGCATCGTGAGGTTAGCAGTGGCACACATCAACAGATTACCATGACTCACTACAATACACCTACCATTGTAATAGGCCCATGGCAGATGCCACCTCCCTGGCCCTACATTCATCCCTGGAACATCTAGATAACAAGGACAGCTATGTTAGGCTCCTATTTATTGACTTTAGCTCCACCTTCAACACCATAATTCCAACCAAACTCATCTCCAAACTCAGACTCTGCTCCCCACCTCTGCAACTGGATCCTCAACTTCCTGAGCCACAGACTGCAATCAGTTAGCATAAAAGACAGCACCTCCTCCACAATAATCCTCAGCACTGCTGCCCCACAAGGCTGTGTACTCAGCTCCTTGCTATACTCCTTATACACTGACAACTGGGTGGCCAAATTCAGCTCTAACTCCAATTATAAATTTGCTGATGACACACAGTTGTAGGTTGAATCTCAAACAACAACAAGACAGAATACAGGAAGGAGATACACAGTTTGGTGACATGGTATAAAGTCAACAATCTCTCTCAATGTCAGCAAAATGAAGGAACTGGTCATCGGCTTTAGGAACCAGAGAGGAGGACACACCTCTGTTGTATCAGTGGTGCTGAAGTGGAGGTTGTTGAGAGCTTAATGTTCCTAGGAGTAAATACCACCAACATTATCCTGGTCATCCACATCCATGCTCCAGTTAAGAAAACACACCAATACCTCTATTTCCTTAGAAGGTTAAGGAAATTCAGAATGTCCACAATGACTTTCCAATTTTTATAGATGCACCATAGAAAGCATCCTATCTAGATGCATCACAGCTTGGTATGGCAACTCCCCTGCCCAAAACCGGAAGAAATTACAGAGAGTTGTGAACGCAGCCCAGTTCCTCATGAAAGCCAGCCTTCTGTCCATTGTCTCTGTCAAGGGAAAACAATCAACATAATGAAAGACCCCTCCCACCTGGTTATACTCTCTTCCACCATCTTCCAGCAGGCAGAAGATACAAAAGTTTGAAAACGCTTGCCAACAGATTTAAGAGCAGCTTCTTCCCCACTGGTATCAGATTTATGAATGGGTCTCTTACATATTAGAGTTGATCTTTCTCTGCACCTTCTTTGTAGCTGTAACACTATATTCTGCATTCTATTCTATTACCCTGATTTACATATGTTAGGTATGATTTGTCTGGTTAGCATGCAAAACAATATTTTTCACTATATTTCAGTATATGCGACAATAATAAATCCAATCAAATAAATCAGATCAAATGAAATGAGAAAAGTATAGAGTAAGTGACAGAACCCTTAGAAGCATTGACGTACAGAGGGATCTGGAGGTTCATAGCTTTCTGAAAGTGGTAACATTAGTGGATAAGGTGGCGAAGAATGCATAAGGCATGTTTGCCTTCATCGATCTGGGCAGGGAGTATAAAAGTTGACAAGTCACGTTGCAGCTCTTGGCCACATTTGAGGTATTGTGTGCAGTTCTAGTCACCACACTATAGGAAGGAGGTGGAGGCTTTCGAGCGGGTGCAAAAGAGGTTTACCAGGATGTTGCCTGGATTGGAGTGTATTAGCTATAGGGAGAGGTTGGACAAATTTGGATAGGTTTTGTTGGAGCATCAGAGGCTGAGGGGCAACCTGATAGAAGCACATTAAGGCATGTTTAGGGTGGATAGTTGGAGTCTTTTTCCCAGGGTGGAAATGTCAAATACTAGGGGCAATAGGTTTCAGGTGAGACTGAAAAAATTTATAGAAGATGTATGAGGCAAGTTTTTAGACAGAAGGTGGTAGGTGCCTGGAATGCGCTGCCACAGGAGGTGATAGAAGCAGATATGATAGCAACGTTCAAGAGGCATTCAGAAAGAGTCATGAACAAGCAAGGAACAGCAAGATATGGACCATGTGCAGGTAGATAGGATTAGTTTAGAATAGCATCATGGTTGGCACAGACATGGTGGGTTGTAGAGTCTATTCCTGTGATGAACTGTTATTGCTGTGAAGTGGACTGTGAGGTGTGCGCAGCAGATCTGGATCAATCTAAAGCAGTGTGTGAGAGGAGTGTGAATCTGGTAAAGATCATTTTGAAGATGAGAGAGAGAATAAATATCAAATTATTATATCACAGGAAGCTTACGAGTTGATTATCTGGTGAGTACCATAGACTTTTTCCAAAGTTAGGAATTTAATCTAAGGAATTGGAAAATTGAAACTTTTTCTAATACTTTTTGTCCAATAAAGCATTACAAGTGATCTCCCTATTTTAAGTGATAACAGAAGTGATTAGCTGAGGCTCTTTTTCAAAAAGTCTACATTTTTAAAAAAATCTAATAGATAGCAGAATGACAGGCTTGGATGCTGTTCTTATAATGGAAACCTTTGATGAAAAAAGGGCAGGACTGATATTAAATATTCCTGGATACAAAATAGAAAGGAAGGAAAGGAGTTGTGATAGTATTGACTAAGTATAACAATGCAGTGCTGGAGAGAGAGGATGTTGCAGTGTGGTCAAGGACAGAATCTATTTGGTTATAGGAAAGGAACAAAATGGTGCAATTATATTGCTCAATGTTGTATAAAGATTATAAACTTGTGGGAAAGATGTAGAGAAACAAACTTACAAAGCAATTACAGAGAACCTGCTAGAAAGTTAAAATGAGAGCAGCTATGGGCAGGGATGCATGGTGCTCGAAGAGTTGTGCATTTTGTTAATAAGTACTGTTTGAATACACACCTTCGGGTCCAACCTTGAGCTTATCTGAGCAGGTGAGCTACGACTAACCATATATGAGCATTATAACAATATTGTAATCTAATCAAATCATGATGCCACAATGTGTGAGAGTAATGTAAGAACAGCTTTGAAATTTCTTCCTTATATTGAATATTTAGGCATGTTTGATTTTATTTCAGAAATACATTTTTTTTTGCTGCAAGTAACTTTCAGTTTTGACAATATTAACATCCTGGATTTATGACAACAATCAGACCAGAGGATTACCATAAGTTATGCCATCACTGCAAACTTTTCAAGAAATAACCTGCCCAAGATTGCTCGGAACTCCCTTCAGAAATAACCAGTGAAGCAAATAGCAATGGATAAAAACTAGAGATCTGTCTGGAGTGTGTGACCCTTACAACCAAGCCATTCCCAGACCCTGTGCCTTCTTATTACAATAAACTACTATCACAGATTTGCCTTCAACATCTCCAAATGCTCATCAATCACTGTCTCTAAAAGAGGCCGCCAGTTCCTCCTGGCTGGGACAAGCTAACTTTTCAAGGGAAAACTGCAATAGAGGTAAGTGCTTTCTCTCAATGAATGGAGCTCAATTTGTAGTCTGCTGTAAGGCATAAAGTTGCTTTCTTCAGTTGGTGAATTGTACACCTTTGTATTTGACAAAAGTTGTGTAATAACATCTGCTCCTGCTATTATCAACTGATGGCAGCCTGACAGAAAGAGAAAACTTCTGCTTTCCTCCATCATTTTGCTGCAGGGCTGTCAGGTGTCTGATAGGCATGATTTGTCATGTTACTCTCAGCCTGAGAAGGCCACTTAAAAAATAATCAAAATTACCGCTTACTTTTGCTGAAGCCATTCAGTAATTTAGAATGTAGTTATGAAAATTCCATCTTTTGTTCAATCACACAAAAGATGTAAAATGTAGAGTAACCCAAGGTCGTTTGTCTCCGCTGGCAGGAATAAACTGAATATTAGAGAATCACAGAAGTACTACTGCCATTCAGCCAGAAAGAGGCCATTCAGTCCATCGTGCCTGCACCTGTTTGTTAAATGAACATCATTACCAAGTGCCAAACTTCTGCTTAAACCCCATACCATTGCACACTATTCCTATCTGAATACATCATCCAATTCAGTCTTGAATGCCACAATTGAACCTACCTCCAACACACTCCCAGGTAATGCATTCCATGCCTTAACTACTGACTGGGTGAAAATGTTTTTTTCTGACATGATCCTTGCTTCTTTTGCAAATCATTTTAAATCTCATTCTCATTCTTGTTGCATTTACTAGCAGAAACAGCTTCCCCCAATCTACTGTACCAAGTCCACTCAATTTTGAAAACCTTTAACAAATCTCCTCTCAGTCCTCTTCTTTCCAGGGATGACTGTCCCAATATTTTCAATTTATTCTCATAACTGAAGTTTTTCATTCCTGGCTCCATTCTTCCATATAGTTTCTGCAATCTCTAAGATGCATTTATATCTTTCGAGTAATGTAGCACCCACAACTATATGCAATACTCCAGCTGAGGACTAACAAGTGTCTTATACAAGTTCAAAGTCACCTCCTTGCTCTTGTACTTAATGCCATATTAATAAAGCTAAGAATAAGGATACTTTATTAACTGTTTTCTCCATTTGTCTTATCACCTTCAACAATTTGTGCAATATACACCCAGGTTTCTCTGCTGCTGCACCACTCTTAGAATTGTACTTCTTATTTTGTATTGTCGTTCAATGGTTTTCCAATCAAAATGCATCACCTTACATTTCTCTGAATTGAAGCTCACCTGTCACCCATCTGCCCACCCCACCAACTTGTCAATGTCCTTTCAGAGTTCGACACTGTCCCCCTCACAATTTACAATTCTTCCAAGTGAAGGTTCCAATACTGAGCCCTGGGGAACTCCCTACAAACCTTTCTCTGACCATTGATGCTTTGTTTCCTGTCACTCAGTCAATTTTGTATGCATGGTGCTATTATCCCTTTCACACCATAATGTATAAATTTCCTCACAAGTCTGTTGTGTGAGATGAATTAAATCCTTGAATATTCTTGATTAGGTTAGATTCCCTACAGTATGCCTAACATAAGCCTAACAAGTAACTCACCCAGACCCATTCTCCTACCCTATATTTACCCCTAACTAATGCACCTAACATTATGGGCAACTTAGCATGGCCAATTCACCTGACTTGCACATCTTTGGATTGTGGGAGGAAACTCACGCAGACAAGGGGAAAATGTGCAAACTCAACACAGACAGTTGCAGGAGATGGGAATCGAACCCAGGCCCCTGAGGTAGCAGTGCTAACCACTGAGCCACAGTGGCACTCAACCCCTTCTGGTTATCCATGAGTGTCACATCAACAGCAATAACTTTATCAACCCCTTTTGTTACCTATTTGAAAAGCTCCAGCAAATTAGTTCAACATAATTTCCTCTTTAGAAATCTATTCTGACCTTTCATAATCAATATACCTTTATCCATGTGATTACTCATTCTGAACTGAATCAGTGTTTCTTGAAGTTTCCTCACCAACAGAGTTAAACTGACTGATCCGTAAATGCTGCATTATACTTACACCCTTTCTTGAACAAGGCTGTAATGTTTGTAGTTCTCCAGTCTTCTGGCACCTCCTGCCTGAGTCCAGGGAAGTCTGCAAGATTACAATCAGTGAACACACAATTTCTACCCTGAATTCCTTCAAAATTTTGTAAAGACAGAAGCAAAATATTTATTCAACACATCAGCCATATCCCCTAGCTCCACGTGTAAATCCCCATTTTGGCTTCTAATTGGCTCTACTCCTACTTTAACCACTATTTTACTATTTATCTTTTGAATTGCCCTATATATTAGTTGTTGTTCTTTACTAAAGTTCCTCTTTGCTTCTCTTAGTTACTTTGTCAGCACGCCTATAAACCTTTAGCATTCCTCTCAGTTCTCAATTTCTACATCCTCTGTTATCCAGCGAACTCTGAATTTGTTTGTCCTACCTTTCCCATTTGAAGGCATATACCATGACTGTATCTAAACCATCTCCTCTTAGAAGGTAGCCTTTGATCAGTCATTATTTTAACCTCTTGTTCCTATTAATTCTATCCAGCTCTGCTCTTATAAATTGAAGTCAACTCTCCACTAATTGATTTCTCTCATTCTGGATTGTTGAATATCATTCTTCACTATATTGAACTTTAAAAAAGATAATTGTCTCCTAATTTCTCTGCTACTGACACTTGATCCACTTAGCCTTCCTCATTTCCAAGGACCAGGTCCAACAGTGTATACTTTCTTGTTGAATTGGACATGTATTGCTTTAGGAAACTTGCCTGAACCGTCGTTGACACTTCACTACCAGCATCCCAGTCTGTATTTGTGTAATTGAAGTCCCCCAATATAAATACACTATAATGTTGGCAATTCTCAATAATTTCCCTGCTAATTTCTCCTCTAGATCCTTTCCACTAGTTGGTGAACTATAGACTACGTTGAGCAATGTAATTGTATTCCTTTACTACTTAGCTATAGTCAAATTGAATCTGTGCTTGAACGTTCTGAAACATCCTCTTTCACCAGGACCACTATTTCCACCGAAAGCAAAACTGCTACATACCTCCCCACTTCCTTTTCTACCTTTCTTGAACAAATTGCACCCAGAAATATTTAACACTTAGTCTTGCCCATCTTTGAGTCAGATAGCTGTTATCAGCACAATATCATATTTCCACAGTGTAATCTGATTCTGTAACTCCTTAGCTGAAAATGTGTTGCTGGAAAAGCGCAGCAGGTCAGGCAGCATCCAGGGAACAGGAGAATCGACGTTTCGGGCATAAGCCCTTCTTCAGGAATTCCTGAAGAAGGGCTTATGCCCGAAACGTCGATTCTCCTGTTCCCAGGATGCTGCCTGACCTGCTGCGCTTTTCCAGCAACACATTTTCAGCTCTGATCTCCAGCATCTGCAGACCTCACTTTCTCCTCTGTAACTCCTTAACCTTATTTACTGTATTCTATGCATTTATTTACTTGCACAGTAACTCTATTTTTGACTTTGTTAAGTTTCCCCTTATTCTATCTTCACCTATTAACTTGCTATTGTGTATGCTAATGTTAGCTGCATCTTATAAACCCTGGTATTCTCCTCTACTGCTGGAAAAGCACAGCCGGTCAGGCAGCAACCGAGGACCAGGGGAGTTGACGTCTTGAGCATAAGCTCCTCATCAGGAATGTCGACTCTCCTGCTCCTCGGATGCTGCCTGACTGGCTGTGCTTTTCCAGCACCACACATTTTGACTCTGATCTCTGGCATCTGCAGTCCTCACTTTCTTTTATTCTCCTCTACTGTTCTGTCTTGGTTCCCACACCCCTGCCAAATTAGTTTAAAATTCTTATATGTAATAAATGTAATTTTAAATCCACTCAGGATACTATTGTTTTTGCATTTGCAGTTTTTAACACTTAAATGTAGATTTTTTTTGTAGTACTATTCATGTACAGATCTCTAAGTGCTTTTCAGGATGTTGGAAAAAGTGAACACCCTGAGACAGAAAAAGGATGCTTGAGAGATGACTAGTGAATTAAGAACTAAGAAAGATGGAGGTGCAAACAAAGAATGGGATAGTTGCTGAAGGAACAATTGGGAGTGGGAAGTGAGGAGAGACATTCATCAGCAAAATAAAAGCAGAATACAGATATAAAATGATATGGCATTGCTGTGGGCAAATGGGGAAAGCTAATGTAAGGCAATGATAATGTTTTGAAAATCATTTCACTCGTCTGGTGGAACTTGGTGAGGACAAGAGTAATGGTGGATGCAGACAAGTTTGCAAAAAGCAACATTTTGGAATTATTATAGAGAGCAGAGAGAAGGAAAATAGGAAAGAGAAAGAAGCTTGCTCAGAATTGCACAATACACTAAAATTAGCTGCTTAACTTCAGCGGAGGTAATTGCTTAAGTGGATACACATCTTTATTGGTAGTATGAGGTCACCATAGTATATGACTCATTTGTAATTTATCTCTGGCTTCACCATGTTTGCATAATGTTTCTTGCCTATTGGCCTACATTAATTGGCTCCTTGTCTTTAGAGCATTAAACTCAGAGTCCTCACTAGCACTTTCACATCACTCCTGAGCTGAAAATGTGTTGCTGGAAAAGCGCAGCAGGTCAGGCAGCATCCAGGGAACAGGAGAATCGACGTTTCGGGCATAAGCCCTTCTTCAGGAATGTCACTCTACAATCTCATTCTAAGTAATTTCTAATTAACATGCTCATGAACGTTATTAGATAATGCTGTAACACCTGGGACTCCTGGCTCAGAGATAGGGACAATACACTGCACCATATCAGTTCCCTTTTAATCTCATTCTACCTAATCTTTGAAAATTCCTTCAAATTGCAGCTGTATTTACACTGGTGTTCCTGTTATTACCATACTATGTAGGGTCCTGAGTGGGCAACTAGAGCATTTCTTCATGCACTAACAGATTTGTAATATACAAATTGGTTCTATGAAATGCAAAAAAAATGACAATTTCAAAGCTCGAAAGGTGTGGCATGTATCATGCACCCTTTTTGCTTGTAGAGTTTGTGAATGGCTGAATTGGACCCACAAAAAAACTAACTCCTTCCAGGATTTCCTCATTGCCTTTCAGATTTTCCTTCTTCCCAAAATCAATAAGTTGCAACAATTGCCTACCTGTTTCATGATAAAGGAATATGAATAATAATTTAGATCACAGCCAAACAAGGCTGGGTGAATTAAACACAGAGTGCTGAATGAAATAACTCCATGGAGGCCAGTATCCCATCATCAAGTCACCCTTTATTTACAAATGCATTGTACTTGACACTGATTTAGCTTCCTCAGAGCCAGCTCTAAGGGCGAACAGAATCTCTAACACTCTTGTTCTTACCTGTCAGACAGGCTCTTTGATTAGAGCAGATTAACAGCCCCAACAATTCAGGGAACTCATATTCTATGAAGTCTAGGGACATTTAAACGACTCTTGGATAGACACATGGAAGTTAGTACAATAAAAGGTAATGTGACGAAGCTGCTCCTTTAACAAGGTTATGGTGTCCTTGCCTTTTTTTTTCAGAGAAGTTGTAAATGACACAGAGTCCGAACAGTCTGGAGTTGAAGGGTTTTAGCGCCAATTTGATAATAACTAACTGGTACAGCCTTCGGCAAAAGACTTTCAAGTTTTAAAAAAGAATACTTGTACAATAAAAGGGAGCGGCCCGTTCTCCCAGCTCAGCTTTTCTCTGGTTGAGTTTGGTTTTTAGCAGTTGGGTGAAAACAGCTGCTGGACCCAAAGAAGCAAGTCCAGGCTGGTACTCTCTCTGTCCTGTAAGAACTTGTGTTTGATTTTTCTGTTGGTGCCAAGAGGTGCTTATGGGGATTGTTGTAAATATTTGGAACAGCTGGGATGATCTGTTGGGTTTTCGAAGAGGTCGAGTTATTTGGTATTCTGTTTTCTGTTGTTTGTGTTTCATTCAGTAATCTTGTAAATAAGTTCTGTTTTGTTTAAAACTAAGTGGTTTGACCAGCAGCATTTCTCCTGCAATATCCACTTTACACCTGGTTAAAACAACTAGCAAAGTTAGTGTCTGGGCTACTTTCTTGAAATGTTTTGAGGGGGTCCGGCCTGGTCCATAATAATATGTAGATTAGTCTGATCTTAGAGTAGGATAAAAGGCCAGCATAACATCAAGGGCTGAAGCGCCTGTACTGTTCTATATTCTATGTTCTACCTTAGTTGTCTTCATTACAATCACTGCACTGAAAGTCTGACTCAGCAAGTCTAGTAGCATCAATGGAACAAGAAACAGAGTCAACATTTTGAGTCGGGCTTCTTCAGAGCTTCTGGGTGAATCATGGGTGCATTCTGCCCACCATACACCAATGTATGGCATGTTATTTTACACTGTCTGTTAAGAATTCACTGCTTTACAGTTTGGGAAAGAATTTCCTGGTGTGACCTTCTTTGAGGTGTACAATTGGCTTGAAACTTTCAATGAAATTAGACCACTTACTAATCTGGTTAAGACTCATAACACTGAAATCAATCTAGTTGCCAGACTGGTTGTAAATATTGGATCAATTACATTAAATAGGATTTGATACTACCAAGAAAGTACTAACAATTGATTTATTCTGAAGAAATGTCACAGTGGACCTGAAGCATTGACACTATTTCTCTCTCCACAGTTGCTGCCAGACCTCCTGGGTTTCTCCAGCAGTTTCTGTTTTTGTTTCAGACCTTTATCATTTGCAGTACTTTGATGTTAATGTTTCTTGAGTTGCCATGTGAATGTGTTAAGTCTTCCTCCATTAATGTTATTTACAGCTCTATTGAAGATGTTATGGAATGCAAATAAAAGTGAAAAAATACTTTTCATTAAATATTATGTAAATCTATCTTAATGTTAAGAAGGCTGTTCAAATTAGGTTTAATTAAATATGAAGACTACTTTTCATTGAGTAATTTTTAAATATTGTGAAAATCTTTTTATATGAACAGCAGACATTACCAATAAGAACCAAAAGAACTGCAGATACTGGAAAAAAGAAACAAAATTAGAAATTGCTGGAAAAGCTCAGCACATGGCATCTGTGGAGAGAAATCGGAGTGAACATTTCAGGTCCAGTGACCCTTCTTCAGAACACATTACCATTATGCAGGTACTTGTTAATCTCAGGGACAGCAAGCTAAGCACCTTTACAGGTCCTTAATTAGCCATTTTAGAACCTCTTTTGTTAGCAAGTGAAATGTTGACCAAGGTGCCTCACTCCCCAGACTTACTTCTGGTGGAGGTGCGAGACAGTTCTGATACTGCCTCATCTAATTAAGTGATTTTTCTGCCTCTTAACTTGCCAATTCTGGACAGCACAACGTTCCACCCATTGCTTTCTCATTTTGCCAAAATTACCCTCTGGTTGGGATGATTTTAAACATGTACAATCTTCATGGATTTATCCTCTTTTAGGCCTATCTTAACTATAAAATAGAACAGCAATGAATGCTATAACAGGATGACATGAGATAAAACAAACTTGAATAAATGAGAAAGGAAATTTTACATTTATGAAGCATATTCCCCCTCACCTTCTCAATCACAGATAGAATACCATGTAAGTGCAAAATATGGCACTGAGATGTGAAACCTTTGGCTGAATAAAGCTCATATCAATTATTGAAGGCAGTTTAAAATGACAGGTATCTTCGCAACTTGAACCCACAGCTATTGAGATGATAAATGAATACTTAGCTTACTGCTAGCCCGTTAGACTGTCCCTTTGACCTTTCAACAGCACAAACCTATATATAGGTTTAAACATAATACCTCTGGGAAAGAATGAGACTGTATTTAATTTGCATCACTATTTTACTCTTTGCTACAATCAATACTTTATTATCCGTGTGACCAGCATTCGGTAGATAAAGATCACTTGATATAAGACTTCATCTAGTCAAATAAAAAGTAAAAGCAAACACTGAATACAGTCACATTTCATAAGGAAGCATTTAATCACATGGGAGTCCAATTTTACAGGGGTTGGTGACTGAAGTTTGGATGGGATTTTGACACAAAAAAATTTGCATTCTCACAAAACATATCCTCTGCTGTGTGGATTGTAATATGTTCAATTGAATGACTAGGATGTAGCTTAAAGCCTTGAATTTTTTTCTTTTGCTCAGAGATGACAACATTCTGTTTGCTTCCTGCTGCCTTCATTATAGCCAAGTTTCACAAGAAAAACGGCCCAGATGGGTTTCAAAACACAATTGTAATCAAGTATTCTGAATAATGTGTACCAGCTGGGGCCACTTTTACTTAGATGCATTGCCACAATGAAGCTGGCAGGCAAACAGAAATAAGGCAAAACTGTGCTTCTAATGTTGGAAAATTGGGATGTTCATAGAATTCCTGCAGTGTGGAAGGAGGCCAATCGGCCCGTCGAGTCTGCACCAACTCTCCAAGGAGCATCGCAGCCAGACCCAACCTATCCCCGTAACCCTGCATTTACCATAGCTAACCCATCTAGCCTGCACACTCCCAAACACTATGGGCAACGTAGCATGGCTAATCCACCTAACCTGCCTACCTTTGGGCCATGGGAGGAAATCCACGAAGAAATGGGGAGAATGTGCAAACTCCACACAGGCAGTTGTCTGCCTCTAAGAACATTAAACAGTTGCACATTTGAGAGAATGGAACAGAATTAGGAATTAAGTACTTGTGTTCATGTAGCATTTTATCACATCTTTGAGACTTTCCAAAAACACTTATAAATAATGAGTTATTTTCCAAATGTAGACAATATTGTTACATAAACAAACGCAACAAGAAAAGTGCACAGTAAAATTCCACAATCAGCAAGTAAATGACCAAGTACAGTAAGGCGAAAGTGAGGACTGCAGATGCTGGAAATTAGAGTCCAGAGTGTGGTGCTGGAAAAGCACAGCAGGTCAGGCAGCATCGAGGAGCAAGAAAATCAACGTTTTGGGCAAAAGCCCTTCATCAGGAAATGTAATCTGTTTTACAGCAAGGGAAGAATTTTAGCTAACCTTGCTCCCTGGTCTTTGGTCCGAAGCACAACGTCCATTGTCTAAGCATTGACTCCTTCCTTCTCCCTGACCACTGTCTGAATGATCAGAACCTTGAATACTCATATAACCATTCCTACCCTTACGTCAATTCCTTAGTTATTTCTAGACTGTACCAATCCAATGCTGTCCTGGCTGACCTCTCTAATTCTGCCTTCCATAAAGATTAAATTACCTAAAAACAATATCAATCTTTGGTTATCCAAATTGCGACATTGAGGTGTTGCTCGTCCATTAGTCAATTTTAAAATTCTCAACCTTGCTGTCAAACCTAGTTCATTCCTGTCTCTTTAAACTCCAGTCCCACAATAGTCTGACAGCTCCTCCAATTCTTGCTTCCCAAATCTCTTCAACCCACCATTGTCTTCTGGCCAGCTGTGTTTTCCAGGACATGTGATTTGTGTCAGATTGAGGAAGAGAGGACAACTTAAGGGAAATGTCAAGAGCTCTTACAGCTCCTCCTGTGGGTCAGGAGGAGCAGGCGTGCATTTTAATACTCCCTACATCTTGCCCTCCTTCTTGGGATCAGACAATCATCCAGATCAATTGTCTGGTCTAAAAGCTGTTTCCCAGTTTGATGAAGGGCTCTTCCCCAACATTGGATCCCCTTGCCAATGCTCAGACCTCACATGGGATTAGATTTCCCCACTACCATGCTCTCACTAGCAGCTTCAGGAACCTATTCCAGAGCCCTTTCTGCCTGACTGGACACAAAATCCATCAATTAAGCCAATTTCTGGTGGGGATAATGTTTAAAACAGAGTTAGATATAATATGTGGTGAAACCAATTTCTGCATTTGCTGACTGAAATCCCCCAACTACATTTATTATTTATCCCTCACTGTAATTACCAGGTCAAAAGCATCAATACATGGAATTAATAGAATTTTATTAAGTTAATTTTGCAGGTATGAGAAAATAGTAAACAAAATGAAAGAGCAATAATAATCTTCATTTTTACTAGACACATTACTTTGGAGAAAAGTGAATACAATTTTTCAATTTCTAAACCTGGCAGAAAGAATTACGCTTGTTTATAAAACCAGCATGGCTTCAGTAACAGTTGAACATTCAGCACTTAATTTCAGGATGGACAGAGCAGAGTACATCTTCTGGCATTCTTCACTGCCATCACGTATGAAGAACTGTTAAAATATAACAAGGGTATATTACACATCCCATGCTCATTATTAAGCTTCCCATTAAAACATTATGCCTGCTGGAAGTCAGCTGAACTTTGACTCTCAGCTTCTTCATTTTGTACTTTATGCCCAGAATGTCACCTCCATTGAAGTACACTCATTATAATTTGAAAAATGTAGAGCCCTGAAGATCCTGCTGTAATGAAATGAAGTGCATGTTCATACCATTTGTCCTCTTAACATACGCCCACACTTTAGCAATGTTAACATTCTTCTCTGAACCACTACATGAATACTTCTGTAGAAACAGGGTGACCCTGATTAACATTTATTTGCTATCAGGGGAAATTATACCAAAAAGGGCAGATTAACCAATGATGACAGACCTTTAACTGTAGGCCTTGAAAAATGCACTCCAAAAGATAGTTAAATGATTACTTTGAATGAAGGAATTCCACCAAGTTAGCTACAAGATGGTTACAAAAAAAAAGGAAAAGAACACCGTGGGCGGCACGGTGGCACAGTGGTTAGCACTGCTGCCTCACAGCGCTAGAGACACGGGTTCAATTCCCGCCTCAGGCGACTGACTGTGTGGAGTTTGCACGTTCTCCCTGTGTCTGCGTGGGTTTCCTCCGGGTGCTCCGGTTTCCACCCACAGTCCAAAGATGTGCAGGTTAGGTCAATTGGCCATGCTAAATTGCCCGTAGTGTTAGGTAAGGGGTAAATGTAGAGGTATGGGTGGGTTGCGCTTCAGTGGGGCGGTGTGGACTTGTTGGACCGAAGGGCCTGTTTCCACACTGTAAGTAATCTAATCTAAAAAAAAATGTGAAATAATATTTAAACCAATTAAGTAGAAACATAGTTTTTTACAAAAGTCAAACCCATTCAGTATGAGAGGTAAATTGAGGATGATCAAAAAATTTGAGCTGACTGATATCTTGAACATTTTCCCATGTTCTCCAATGATTAGATTAGTTTAAAAAAATGTCACGCTTTGTGGCATAGCTTCCTTGTGTGAAGGAGCTAAAAGACCCACATACCCAGTGACATTATTTTGCATGTGAAAGCAATTAAATGCAAATTGCTGCAATTCAAATGTTTAATTTGAATAACTACCACCATTTTGAGGTGAAAAATAAAATCAAGAATGTTGTCTAATTTCATGCAACTGGAAAAGAATTGTGGGCTACAAGTGTCATGTTTGGAAATATTAAGTACAAAGTGTAAACGTGCAGAAACAGGTTACAAAACTCTAATTTATTTATTAAGAGTAGCACAGCTATGCAGACAAAGATATTCATTTATGAAATCGGTTTTATAGTAATCTTCAGAAAGCCACATACGAATTAGAAGCAAGTCTCAGGATGAAATAGTAATTAAATAACAGTTTACTGAGCTTGCCGTTTAAATTGATAAGAGTGCTTCAGCAAACATTCGAATTCCTAAGAGTCAGATTCATGACAAAAAAAACAATTAACATCTTTGTACCACAGTCTCTTATAGAGACTAGAAAGTCTAACAAAAAGATAGACTACTTATAAAGATAAAGGCAAAGCACTTATCAAGAAATTAACATTCTAAGTGGAATAAATGAACCATGTCATGAAAAGAAGGGATAAAGATTAGGTTGCTGGGTATCTGGCACTGTTTATCATGTTGGAGTAGAAAATGTGAACATAGCTGGCCTCACATGCTTTTGGATGATATATTGTGTATTAGACAGGCTGAGGGAGGGAAAGACAACCTTGGAATTTATTGCATTAGACGTTATTTTTGCTACTTTATTTCAGAAACTGAATTAATAAAACACAAAAAACTTACAAATTAATCAACTAATTATCAATCATGTGATTGAATTGAACTTGTCATTTAATACCTTGTCTGAATGTAACAATTTTCTGTGCAAGCTTACTGAAAATACAACCTATAAGGAAGAATTTGTATCTAAAGGAGAAACATTGAGCTTATAGCAAAAAGGTTCTGCACGGTAGACTGGTTAGTAAGATTATTTCATGTGGGATCCAGGAGAGCTAACCAATTGGATACAAAATTGGGTCAAAGAAACCTCTTCCTCTCACTCTGCTGGCACAGAGGAGCCAAGTAGCGATGCAGGAGCACTGTCATGTCCCACAAGTGCACTATCCACCAGCACAGATGCTCTCACATTGATGGGTCCTTGGAAGGTACAAAGTAATAGTCATTGTGTGATTGAACAGGAGAGGCAGTATGGAAATAACAACTGTAAACTAAAAGCTTTTTACTTGAATGCATGAAACACTTGCAATAATATAGATATAGATATTCTTGTGTCTATTTAATGCTGAATTAGTTGGATTGTTGAATCAGTAGGGGAATGAAGCGTTTCAGGGGAAATGCAGAAAGGTGGACATGAGGAATATCATCAGATCAGCTATGATTCTATTGACTGACCAAGCAGGCTCGAAAGACTGAATGGCCTGTTCTTCTTCCTATTTCTTATGGTCTTATAGAAGAACTGGTGGCACAAATAGAGACCAGTCAAGAGGGTACTCAATTCTGCTCGTAGCTCTAGCAAACTGTGCTAACGTAACATTTTACAATTACAGATTTTTTTCCTGAAGACGTTTTTATCTTATTAAAGCTCTATAACTAAAAAAGGTGAAAAATAAATCTGTTTATTCGGAAATCCCATCTCACTGAGGAGGATTCAGTTCAAATCATATCCAACAGTATGCTCTGAAAATTTGCTCACATTTTGACAGTTGTGACTAATTCCAACATAGCAATTGAATCCCCAACATTTTCAATCGACCAACCATATTCTAAACAAAACAGCCTGCAGCATTGAAAATGAGTCAATTCACTTTATCATCCAACGTTAATAGAATTTTGAAAAAAATTATAGCATTCAGATTTATATCTTCACCAAAATCTCGTCAGTTTTAACTTGGGCCATACATATGCCAGATTTTATTAAAATCCTCCCATTTGCTTTTGGATATACTGTATACAGACAGAATAACAGAGGGGAAGGTAATTATTGCTTTAAATCTAATTTTGATTACAGAGATTTGGTTATAAGGAAAACAAGGTAAATAAATATTCAAAGGTATCCAATATTATGAAAGGACAAGCAAAATGGAAAAAGGAATAGGTAGGTTTGGTAATAAAGGATGACATGAGAACAGTAGTGAGAAAGAATCTTGTTTCAGAATATCAGGAAGTAAAATCAGTATGGGTAGGAATTAGAAATAATAAAAGCCAGAAACTCACTTGTCCCAGTAGTTTGTAAGTCTCCTCACATTAGCTATATTGTTAGACAGAACATTACTGAGCTGAAAATGTGTTGCTGGAAAAGCGCAGCAGGTCAGGCAGCATCCAGGGAACAGGAGAATCGACGTTTCGGGCATAAGCCCTTCTTCAGCATTCCGTAAAGACCACTCCCTCCATGACTCCCTCGTCAGATCCACACCCCCCACCAACCCAACCTCCACTCCGGGCACCTTCCCCTGCAACCGCAGGAGGTGCAAGACTTGCGCCCACACCTCCCCCCTCACCTCCCTCCAAGGCCCCAAAGGAAACTTCCATACCCGCCACAGATTCACCTGCACCTCCACACACATCATCTATTGCATACTCTGCACCCGATGTGGCCTCCTCTATAACTTGTGGAACGTTTTAGAGAACAGTTGGAGGAAGAGCGCCTCATCTTCCGCCTAGGAACCCTCCAACCACAAGGGATGAACTCGGATTTCACCAGTTTCCTCATTTCCCCTCCCCCCACCTTGTCTCAGTCGCCTGCTGGACAAACTTTCCTCATTCCTGAAGAAGGGCTTATGCCCGAAACGTCGATTCTCCTGTTCCCTGGATGCTGCCTGACCTGCTGCGCTTTTCCAGCAACACATTTTCAGCTCTGATCTCCAGCATCTGCAGACCTCACTTTCTCCTCCTAGACAGAACATTAATCAAGAAGTGGTGGAGACTGGTACAATTGCAACATTTAAAAGGCATTTGGTTGGGTACGTGAACAGGAGTGTGTTAGAGGAATATGGGCCAATTGTTGGCAAATGGGACTGGATTGATTTAGGATATCTGGTTGACATAGATGAGTTGGACTTGTTTGTTTCTGTGCTGTACATCTCTGTGATCTCTGACTCTATAAATAACTGAAGGTTTTAACAAACGGATTGTAATGATTATCAAAGACTTTGATCTTCAAATAGTCAGAACCAATGAAATTGGTAAAGGGGTAACTAATTTTGACTGTAGGTGCACCTTACTCAGCAAAGGAGTTCATTGAAGTATTATCAAAAATGAAATGTTTTAAACTTGAATGCTACAAGACAAAGGTCTGCAACTAAAGCTTTCTAATTCTAACTTACATTATGTTAAGTATTGCTCACTTTTGATTTATCATTATACATTTTAATTTTGATCTGCTGTCAACTTAAAAATCCATATAAGTCTTCATTTAAAATCTCAAAAAACTTCCACCATTCTGCAATTCTCCTCTTTTCCTTGGAAAATTCAGATGAAGTTATGAAACAACTCACATCTTCACTTATTTTTTTCTTTATTTTCCACATTTCAATCTAGAATAGAACAGAATAGCCCTTATTGTCACATAAACTCAATGAGTGTAGGTAAGGCTTATACTTCGCCAGTTGCAGTGCCAACTCAGATACAAAAGTATTTAGGTACAACTTCTTTTGGTAGAATATTTTAGACAGTGCAGAAATAAAATGTCCAGAATTACAGAAAAGAGTTCAGTACAGAATGCCATGTTGGCACTTAGCTTCCTGTTGGCACTGGACCCTGGCTCCATACAACACCAGCAACATGCTACTCCAGGAGGCTGGGAGGTCACCAAGCCACGCCGGGAGACTGCTGTGCCAAGCTGGAAAGTCGCCATGCCATGCCAAGAGGCCCCTACTGGAGCAGGCCACTGTGCCTGTCGGGAAGGATGTCATACCATGCAACACCACACTGAGAGGTTCCTGTGCCAAGTTGGGAGGCTGCTACAGCAGGCACTGCGCCAGTCTAGGAATTGCTGCTGGAGGCCAGGAATCATCACTGGTCAGGCATCAGGAATCTTCGTGGAGGCTGGGAATTGTCGCTCGCTGGAAGGTGAGAATTGTCATCAGAGGCCAGGGATCATCGCTTGCCAGAGGTCGCCTGAGGCTGGGAGTCGAAGGGGGAAAAAAGAAGAAGAAGAAAAATGTACTGGGAAGAAAATAAAGAGAAGCGAAAGAAGAAAAGAAGAGTGGGCAGAGCGGGAAGCCCCAGTCTTCAACGGTTATAATACCCAAAAATTATTAATAGAGTTGAAGTAATGTGGCAGCCTAAGAGAACTGTACGTGACCCAGAAATTCCTAATTAACAGGATCGAAAGGAAGTTCCTCTAAAAAGGCCAAAACAGAACATGCAAGAGAATGTTGGAATATTAAGTATTTTTCCTAAAAAGAATAACTAATTACATTGTCACTTACATGTTATAAAGGTCACCTTCATTTGAAGAATAATTAGTGTGTAACCCGCCAAGTTGGCACTGGTGTCAGTTTGCTTCAGAGTTAAAGTTGACAGTTAAATCTTCACTTCAAGTACATAATCCAAGTTATTAAAGGAGTGTGGTGCTGCAAGAATAAAATAGTTCCTAAGGCATTATCTTTTGGATGAGATATTAAACAGAAAACCTGTCTGTTTTCAGCAAGAAGTTCCCAGGGATTCCAAACCAACAGTCATTTCTCATCCTAAACCTGCAAAAATAGATTGTCATCCAACTTGCTGTCTATGGGATTGGCTGTGGTTTTTACATTAGATTACATTACAGTGTGGAAACAGGCCCTTCGGCCCAACAAGTCCACACCGCCGAAGCGCAACTCACCTATACCCCGACATTTACCCCTTACCTAACACTAGGAGCAATTTAGCATGGCCAATTCACCTGACCTGCACATCTTTGGACTGTGGGAGGAGACCGGAGCACACCCACGCAAGACACAGGGAGAACGTGCAAACTCCACACAGTCAGTTGCCTGAGGCGGGAATTGAACCCGGGTCTCAGGCGCTGTGAGGCAGCAGTGCTAACCACTGTGCCACCGTGCCACCCAGAGAACCACAGAAAAGTTACAGCACAGAAAGAGATCATTCAGCCCGTTGCTGGATAATCTAGCCATCTATCTTAACCCCGCTTACTGGCACCTGGGTCAGAACCTTCCAAATGTGATTCTTTTTAAATAGGCTGAAGGTTTTGACTCAGTCACCACACTGGGCAGCAAATTCCAAACACCCACAAACCTCTGTTTGAAAATTATTTTCATCATTTCCCCCTTTAATCCTTCCACTAGTCACTTTAAATCTGTGAGGTGAAAGTGAGGACTGCAGATACTGGAGATCAGAATCAAGATTAGAGCGGTGCTGGAAAAGCACAGCAGGTCAGGCAGCATCCAAGGAGCAGGAAAATCGACATTTCGGGCAGAAGCCCTTCATCAGGAATGAGGGTGGGCGCCTCCAAGGTGGAGAGATAAATGGGAGAAGGGTGGGGCTGGGGAGAAGGTAGCTGACAGTGCAATAGGTAGATGGAGTTAGCGGTGAAGATGATAGGTCGGAGAGGAGGGTGGAAGGGATAGGTGGGAAGGAAGATTGGCAGGTAGTACAGTTAAATCTCTGACCCTGGGTATTGATCTCTCCACTGGGGGGAACATGTCTTCCCTGTCAACTTTAACCACCCCCATCATTATTTTGCACACTTTGATTATGTCACCCCTTCAGCCCCCTTTTTCTCAACAAAATAACCCTTGTCTACCCAATCTTTCTTCCTTTCTGTAATTTCCAAGCCCTGGCAACATTTTTGTAAATCTCTTCCCTCTAGAGCAATTATGTCTTTCCTGTATTATCCTGATCAGAAATATAAGCAGAACGCCAGCTGTGATGTAACGTGCCTCAAAAAGAACCAATACCTCATTCAATGAGGGAAACTATCCCATTGCCTTCTTTACCACCTTATATACACCTTCAGAGACCTGTGGACATGCATTTTAAGTTTGAGAAGTGTGATTGACAAATTTGTAGATGATCAAAAATTTGTCTGGATAGTTGATAGTGAAGAGGTCAGTTGTTGACTGTAGGATAATACCAATGGTTTGGTTAAGTTGATGGTAAGGTGGTAAACAGAATTCAATTCAAGAAAAGTGTGACGTTATGCAATTGGAGACGGAAAACAAAGTAATGGAATACACAATAAATGACAGGGTTTTGAGAAGAGTGGAAGAAGTAAACAACCTTCAGTCCAAATTATTAATACATATCACAAACAATAAGGAACTCAAAACTGAACTCCATGGAACACCACTGGAAGCCATTTCTCATCTATAAAAGCATCCATTGACTGTCCCATGAACCAAAAAAAAGTTACTCTTTGATTCCTTTAAGTAAGCCATTTTTGGATTCAAAGCACCACATTTATCCCTGGATCCTAGGGTCTTTAATTTTCTTAATATTCTCTACCTTACTCAAACACATACAAACAACAACCATTACACTACCTTCATCAACCCTGTTTGTTATTCCATCAAAAAAAATCAAATACATTGTTATTGCATGACCAGTGTTCCCTCTAATTTTCTTTTCTTCTGCTCAGATCTTGGGTCCATGCTCAGCAATGATTTCAGACCCAAAAGTCAATTCTGCAATCTGTGTCTGCACATCTATCATTGCACACTGAATGTTGGTATGTACAAAACAAAACCATACAGATTAATCCATGCAGTTATTCTTATCTCTCAATATTGAGTCCAGTAAATTGTCCACCACAAAGTGCAGATTCACCAGTCTGTAATTATTTAAGTTATCTCTCACACTTGTTGAAATGGCTTATTATGTTGGGATTACTGACTGAGGGGATCTCCCTTGATTTGATGGAGTACTTTGAGACATGGTAATTTATTTGAAGTCCAAGCAGTGTGTTTGACATGAATGTGCCCAAAACATGGTGCAGGTGTTACAGTGATGTAACAGGATTGTACAGCAACATGTCTGTGACGAAAGACTGCTGACAGTCACAACAAGCTGCACTAAAAGGCCAGTCAAGACAGAAGTACTGTGAGCCTTTAAGATTTGGCTAAGGAGGTGAAGTGCTAAGTGGTAATGCAAGGCAGGGTGAGCACTACCATGACAAGTGCTGGGACACTCCAAAGTGCAGCACTGAAGTGCAGGCCTGTATTATAAGCGGACCAGATATGTCTTGATGGTGATAATGGTGATGATGATGGGGTGAGGTTGGTACATGTCAGATGCTGATATGTGGGGTGCATGCAGTCATTACCTACGGATGTTGCTTTGAGATGATGAAACGTGGTGTTCAAGATGGCAGGCCTGATGAGCATGTGGTGAGCAGGAATTGCCAGGATCCCACTCTGACTGTTGTGATAGGAATTGTCACCAGTTGGTTTCTACCTGGTAGATGGGTGAATGCAAAACTGCATATCAATGAGCAGCTGAGGCATGCAAATAGGCTCTTCATCACTCACTAATGAGACTCTCAGTGATTGGTTAGAAATTGGTGCAGTTTGCTTTTGATGTGAAGATGCTCTTTGCTGCACATTGCACATGATTTTCCCAATCTTCTCATCCTTGCCCACGTCATTCAGGGGCTGGAGGAATTCTGCCCCTTGATTGGTTGCTGTGTTGTTTAGCAACTTATTTTTGTGTTGCCGATTATCAGTGTTCAGAATGTGTATCTTTTCTTTCTAAATACTTACTTCCAAGCATTAAAATTCTTTTCTTTGAAAAAGGGTGAAAGCTTGCCATCTTATTGCTGTACAGCAGATTATGAATGTTTTAATTTTGTGATAAGGAGGCTGATAATGGCTGGGTAACGCAGCACCTGTAGACAGAGCTGCCTTACACTGCGTGACTAATTTTAGAGTATAACTACTAAGTAATGTGAGGAGCAGATTAACAATTCATTGGAGTTAGGTTCCTTTTAATCATTACAGACACTATGCTTTCGTTTTTCAGCTTGCCAGCAATCTCACTGATTCTTGAGTGGTTGAATCTGTCAATGAAGTGCCTCCTGAAAGATTTAGATCATGAGATGGATAGAGTGTCAGGTTATAGGAGGTGCTAGCAATGGATCAAGTATGAGGCTGAATTACTGATTTACTGAGCTTGCTCTGTTTCAATTATTCAGTTCACACTATTTGTAAGAAAGGAAAAAAATCTCATGTCTTTATCCTCGCTGAGAAAAAATGCATTGCTTCAAACACTTTGAAGTACAAATTGTGTTTAATAAGTACATGAAATTAAAAAGAAACAACTTGATACATTTATATATCTGAAAGCACTGTCAGCTCAAAAGTGATGATTTGGAGGTGCCGGTGTTGGACTGGGACGGACAAAGTCAGACACCATACAACACCAGGTTGTGGTCCAAAGGGTTTATTTAAAATTACAAGCTTGAGGAGTGATGCTCCTTCATCAGGTGAAGTCCTGAATTCACTGGACAAAGGAACAGTGCTCTAAAAGCTTGTGATTTCAAATAAACCTGTTGTACTATAACCTGGTGTCGTGTGACTTCTAGCTCTATAGTGAATAGTGTCTCGACAGACATGATGTGTCCTCAGTGCCCCTGTGCAAAGGGATGGAAATATCAGCAGGGTTCCCTCTACAGTCACCATGGTTATTGAGTGTATGTGTGAATATTGGAGAAGATCTGACATATTCTCATACTGCACCTTCTACAGTAATGATCTGCCAATTCGCAATCTGACTGCTCAGTTGTGAAAAATGATCATATGGGTGAGATACTAGGGAGCAGATGGTTTCTTTGAAACTATACAAAGTGAAATGCTGCAGATACTGTAAATCTGAACTAAAAAAACGAAAATGCTGGAAATGCTGAGTAGGTCATGCAGCAGCAGTAGAGTGAAAATGAGTAAGTGCTTCAGGTTGATGAACTTTGTGGGCACTGTGCTTCTAGTATTTTGCATTTGAACTTCTATAAATCTCTGTCTCAAGAAGTGTCAGGCATGAGTTATTGCCTATTGCAAGAAGGAACCAAACTGAGGAATACTAACATTTGGAATAAATATAACCAACTGTGAAAATGTAAGCTGGCAAAGACCTAGCATCACATCTTGTGGTATGATACCAGCTCTGAAGATGATATTTGGACTACAAACTGCAGATAATAAAATGTTGTAACATTATCACTACAAAAATCCATACAGATATATTACCTATGAATAGTGCAAAGCCTTGATGTGAAATACAACACTGAGTGCCATGACATTACTGCAGATTAAAAATAACAATATAATGTATTTATTTTTTACAGGACTTAACTTGCAACTGTGAGGGTGTTACGTGATGCCATTGAACTGTCCTGTTTTTACCAAGAGACCTATTTTGTGAATGGTTAAGAAAGGAATGAGTAGAGTAAATCTGAAAATGAACTTAGTGAAGCATGAAGCAAGATGATGCACCTTTCTATTGTGTAATTTATTGGAACAGTGCCAAGAATCTCCTAACAATGATACGTAGCAAAGACCTGAATTCGCAGAATTAAGTAATGCTTGCAATAATGTCAAAAGAACAAAAACCTTATTAAAAGATTAATAGTTATTTTAAAATTCTACTCAAGTTAAATAAAGTGAATCCCTAAATGCTCAATATTAAAGCAGTACAACAATGTTACATCAGGAGTTAATGTTAGTACTTTAGCTTTTATCACACGTGGCTCTTGTCATCATAAAAGGTAATGAACTCAATATACACAGCAGTTATGAATAAAAGACACCTCAGGCGAGCTGACAGCTCATCCTATTTTATGCAGTGGGTTTATTAAAACAAAAAAAAATCATGCTCCAGTAATACAGAATGTGAAAAGGGTTGCTGAAGAAAGCTGAGAATCGGCTTCTTTATTCTAGGCCGCAAGTTATCTGTGTGATCTACGGGCTTAAATGGAATTTATTCTAGCTAGAAAACACATCTGTGACCCCCTCTAATCTTGATAAACAAACAGCCCAGGCTGATGGACAATCTCTATCCAAGATTTTGGAGTTTCATGGGGAAACAAAAATACACAATATATTTGCAAAATAAAATTTTTGCAAGGTATAATCTTGACATTTTACATTATTATATATTTGACTAGGAATCAGCTTTTATCTATTGAGTTTGTTCGTTGTTTAAAAAGCTTGAGTATGTATTTTCAAGGCTATGATAATACATAGTGAAAATTCCAGGGACACAAATAGCAATGTGATGAAGGTATGAAGACTATGCACTGCATTCAACACCACTCAAGGGATTTACTGAATGCTTGCTCAACTATAAGGATTAAATAATTCATTTATTTCATGCTGTGTACAAGCAGAGTACAGTGCCTTTGAAAGTTCATAAATTGGTGAATAATGAAAGACTGCATACAGATGGGATATATAGCATAACTTATTTAAAATGCATCTAATGTTGCAAACATTCATCCAGCCTTAGTTCTCTTTGCTAATTATTTGTGTAATTAATTTGATAATGTTGAGGCTGATAGTCTCCTCACAACTTTTCTAAAATCATGATAGCTGATAAACAGAATCAGTATTCTAATTGATCATGACTCAGACATGCAAATGTATACATAGCCAATATAAATTGAAAATGTAACCAGTGCACTGAATTGTAGGTTAATGTTTTAAATCTGATATTTCAGGTCAGGCTGGAGAAGCCCTATTAAACAATGATCAAATCAAAAAGCTGAAAGGAGACCAACAAGAGATCAAGAGACTAAATCTGCTAAGTAATTCCACAAAGCAAAACCTTTATTGGGGTTACTGACGTGTTCTCTGCTGTTTTTGTGAAAACAATTAACATTTTTGAACTCTTCACCTCTATCACCCATTTTTGCAGCAGAGAGCGGCGGGAGCTGGGCGGAAGTGAAGTCGGAGCGCAGAGGCTGTTGGAAAGGTGGGTGAGTGTTATTTAAGTAGGTGTGATTACGCCACAGTTGAAGAGGGTGAAGACATGACTGCCAAGCTGATTCAGTGCACTGCGTGCATGATGTGGGAGATCTTGTGTAGCTGGCTCGTATATCTGTGGAAAGTGTGTACACGTTCAGCTTCTGATAGAGCATATTGCAGCACTGAAGAAAGAACAAGATGACCTCAGGCTCCTCCGAGAGAACGAGATCTTTCTGGCCAGGACCTTCAGCAAGGTTATTACACCGAGCATACCAGAAGTGAGTAGAAGGGAGAGGACGATGAGGAAGGCAGAGATGAGACAAGTGCAAGAGACCCCTGGGGAAGTACCTGTCAGGAACAGGTTGAATCTCTTGGAAACCGTAGAGACAGACGTCTCTGCCAGTCCGAGAGGCGGTCAGGTCTGCCAATCAGAAATTGGCGTGGAGGCAGAGCCAAGGAGTCAGACATCACACAGAGCCGTGGTAATGGGGATTCCATAGTGAGAGGGACTGAAAGGGGTTTCTGCGGCAACAGGCGGGATTTGAGGATGGTGTGTTGCCTTCCTGGTACCAGGATTAAGGACATTACAGACAGAGTGCAGGAAATCCTCAAGGGCGAAGGTGAAGAGCCAGACGTGGTGGTGCATGTCGGCACAAATGACGTCGGGAAGAAGAGGAGGGACATTCTACAGCGGGACTTCGGAGAACTCGGAGGAAGGCTGAAAGACAGGACATCTAGGATGGTTATAGAGTCATAGAGTCATAGAGATGTACAGCATGGAAACAGACCCTTTGGTCCAACCCGTCCACACCGACCAGATATCCCAATCCAATCTAATCCTACCTGCCTGCACCCGGCCCATATCCCTCCAAACCCTTCCTATTTATATACCCATCCAAATGCCTCTTAAATATTGCAATTGTACCAGCCTCCACCACAACCTCTGGCAGCTCATTCTGCATGAAAAAGTTGCCGCTTAGGTCTCTTTTATATCCTTCCCCTCTAACCCTAAACCTATGCCCTCGAGTTCTGGATTCCCCGACCCCAGGGAAAAGACTTTGCCGATTTATCCTATCCGTGCCCCTCATAATTTTGTAAACCTCTATAAGGTCACCCCTCAGCCTCCGACGCTCCAGGGAAAACAGCCCCAGCCTGTTCAGCCTCTCCTTATAGCTCAAATCCTCCAACACTGGCAACATCCTTGTAAATCTTTTCTGAACCCTTTCAAGTTTCACAACATCTTTCTGATAGGAAGGAGACCAGAATTGCATGCAATATTCCAACAGTGGCCTAACCAATGTCCTGTACAGCCGCAACATGACCTCCCAACTCCTGTACTCAATACTCTGACCAATAAAAGAAAGCATACCAAACGCC
>NC_057711.1:53936870-53950404 GCF_004010195.1 Chiloscyllium plagiosum | reverse complement strand
CCCCTCTCCCCCGTGAGAACATTCTGCACCCTCTCTGAGACATCCTTGATCCTGGCACCAGGGAAACAACACACCATTCTGATTTTTCTCTGCTGGCCACAGAAATGTCTGTCTGTACCTTTGACTATAGAATCCCCTAACACAATTGATCTCTTGGAAGCCGACGTACCCCTCGTTGCATTAGAGCCAGTCTCAATACCAGAAACTTGGCTGTTCGTGCTACGTTCCTCTGAGAATCCATCACCCCCTACATTTTCCAAAACAGCATACCTGTTTGATATGGGTACATCCACAAAAGACTCCTGCTCTAGGTGCCGACCTCTCTCACCCTTCCTGGAGTTAACCCATCTATATGGCTGTATCTGAGACTTTCCCCCCTTCCTATAACTGCCATCCATCACATACTGTTGCTGTTGCAAATCCACAAAAGACTCCTGCTCTAGGTGCCGACCTCTCTCACCCTTCCTGGAGTTAACCCATCTATATGGCTGTATCTGAGACTTTCCCCCCTTCCTATAACTGCCATCCATCACATACTGTTGCTGTTGCAAATGCCTCATCGCTTCTATCTGTCTCTCCAACCGATCCACTTGATGTGATAAGATTTTATCTCTGGTTTGCTTCCAGTTCCTCAGGCTGGAGAAGACAGGAACAGGGAGATAATGGAATTGAATGTGTGGCTGGGGAACTGGTGTAGGAAGCAAGGATTTAAATTCTTGGATCACTGGGGTATGTTTGGCGGTAAGGATAAATTATACAAGAGGGATTGGTTGCACCTTAATAGGTGGGGGACCAGCATTCTGGCAGGTAGGTTTGCCACTGCAACACAGCTGTGTTTAAACTAAATAGCAGGGGGGGGTAGGGGACAAATTGGAAGTTTAAGAAGGAAGTTAAAGAGAAAGTTAGAACAAGAGAAGTCAAGAAAGACAACGGAATCAATGGAGCAGAAAACTCAAAAAAGGATCATGCCGTAAGGTCAAGTGAAATAGGGATTGATAGGAAGGGTGAGGGGAGTAACAAGATAAAAATATTATATATGAATGCACGAAGCATTAGAAATAAGGTGGATGAGCTTGAGGCTCATTTGGAAATTGGCAGTTACGATGTTGTGGGGATAACTCAGACGTGGCTTCAAGTGGACAAGGCCTGGGAAATGAATATTCAAGGCTATACATGCTATCGTAAGGACAGACTGACAGGCAGAGGGGGTAGGGTGGCCCTGTTGTTAAGGAATGATATTCAGTCCCTTGCACGGGGGGAACCTAGAATCAGGGGGTGTAGAGTCAGTATGGATAGAGCTGAGAAATTCTAAGGGTAGAAAGACCCTCATGGGAGTTATCTACAGGCCCCCAAACAGTAGCCTGGATTAGTGTGTAAGTTGAATAAGGAGCTGAAATTGGCCTGTCACAAATATATTACTACAGTTGTTATGGGGAATTTCAATATGCAGGTAGACTGGGAGAATCAGGATGGTACTGAACCCCAAGAAAGGGAGTTTGTGGAGTGCCTCCGAGATGGATTCTTAGAACAGCTTGTGCTGGAGCCTACCAGGAAGAAAGCAATTCTGGATCTGGTGTTGTGCAACGAAACGGATTTGGTCAGGGACCTCGAAGTAAAGGAGCCATTAGGAGGTAGTGACCACAATACAATAAGCTTTAATCTGCAGTTTGAAAGGGAGAGGGTAGAATCGGAAGTGACAATATTTCAGTTAAATAAGGGGAACTATGGAGCTATGAGGGAGGAGCTGGCCAAAGTTCAATTGTGCAATACCCTAGCAGGGATAGCAGTGAAACAACAATGGCAGGTATTTTTGGGTATAATGCAGAAGATGCAGGATCAGTTCATTCCAAAAAGGAAGAAAGATCCTAAGGGGAGGCAGGGGTGGCCGTGGCTGATGAGGAAAATTAAGGACCATATAAAGACAAAAGGGGAAAAGTATAACATAGCAAAGATGAGTGGGAAATCGGAGGACTGGGAAGCTTTTAAAGAACAACAGAGGATAACTAAAAAGGAAATACGCAAATAAGGTATGAAGGCAAACTGGCCAAAAATATAAAGGAGGATAGTAAAGGCTTTTTTAGGCACTTGAAAAGAAAAAAAAGGTTAAGACTAAAATTGGGCCCTTGAAGACAGAAATGGGTGAATTTATTACGGGGAACAAAGAAATGGCAGAAGACTTGAATTGGTACTTTAGATCTATCTTCACTGGGGAAGACACGAGCAATCTCCAAGATGCAATAGTGGCTGGAGGACCTGAATTGAAAGGAATTTATATTAGGCAGGAAATGGTGTTGGAGAGACTGTTGGGTCTGAAGGTTGATAAGTCCCCGGGACCTGATGGTCTACATCCCAGGGTACTGAAGGAGGTGGCTCGAGAAATCATGGATGCATTGGTGATCATTTTCCAATGTTCTATAGATTCAGGATCAGTTTCTGCGGATTGGTGGGTGGCTAATGTTGTCCCACTTTTTAAGAAAGGAGGGAGAGAGAAAACAGAGATATATGGACCAGTTAGTCTGACCTCAGTGGTGGGAAAAATACTGGAGTCAAATATAAAGGACAAAATTACAACACATCTGGATAGCAGTAACAGGAAAGGTCAGAGTCAGCATGGATTTATGAAGGGGAAATCATGCTTGACTAATCTTCGGGAATTTTTTGAGAATGTAACTCTGAAGATGGACAAGAGAGATCCAGTGGATGGACTTTCAGAAAGCCTTTGATAAAGTCCCACATAGGAGGTTAGTGAGCAAAATTAGGGCACATGGTATTAGGGGCAAAATACTGACATGGATTGAAAATTGGTTGGCTGACAGGAAACAAAGAGTAGTGAGAAACGGCTCCCTTTCTGAATGGCAGGCGGTGGCCAGTGGTGTGCTGCAGGGATCAGTGCTGGGACCGCAGCTTTTTACAATGTACATTAATGATCTAGACGAAGGTATTAAAAGTAATATTAGCAAATTTGCTGATGACACAAAGCTGGATGGTAGGGTGAAATGTGAGGAGGATGTTAGGAGAATACAGGGTGACCTGGACAGGCTAGGTGAGTGGACGGATGCATGGCAGATGCAGTCTAATGTGGATAAATGTGTGCTTATCCACTTTGGTGGCAAGAACAGGAAGGCAGATTACTACTTAAATGGAGTCAAGTTAGGTAAAGGGGCAGTACAACGAGATCTAGGTGTTCTTGTACACTAGTCAATGAAAGCAAGCATGCAGGTACAGCAGGTAGTGAAGAAAGCTAATAGCATGCTGGCCTTCATAACAAGAGGAATTGAGTATAGAAGCAAAGAGGTCCTTCTGCAGCTGTACAGGGCCCTGGTGAGACCGCACCTGGAATATTGTGCGCAGTTTTGGTCTCCAACCTTGAGGAAAGACATTCTGGCTATTGAGGGAGTGCAGCGTAGGTTCATGAGGTCAATTCCCGGAATGGCGGAACTATCTTATGCTGAAAGATTGGAGCGACTGTGCTTATATACGCTTGAGTTTAGAAGACTGAGAGGGGATCTGATTGAGACATATAAGATTATTAAAGGATTGGACACTCTGGAGGCAGGAAGCATGTTTCCACTGATGGGTGAGTTCCGAACCAGAGGACACAGTTTAAAAATAAGGGGTAGGCCACTTAGAACAGAGTTGAAGAGAAACTTTTTCACCCAGAGAGTGGTGGGTATATGGAATGCTCTGCCCCAGAAGGCTCTGGAGGCCAAGTCTCTGGATACTTTCAAGAAAGAGTTGGAAAGAGCTCTTAAGGATAGTGGAATCAAGGGTTATGGGGATAAGGCAGGAACAGGATACTGATTGAGATGATCAGCCATGATCATAATGAATGGTGGTGCTGGCTTGAAGGGCAGAATGGCCTACTCCTGCACCGATTGACTATTGTCTATTGTCTATCTGTTCTCCCTAGTCTCTTTATTGTGGTAGGATCTAGAAAGATGCCTGAATGTTGGTTTATTTTGTTTTCTCAGATCTCTTTCGAGGATATTGTATTTCAAACTTCAAGTAGTTGTTCATTCTTTTTATCTGTAAAAGACAAACGTTACACTTGTCCTACCTCTGACAGCCACAAACAACCATACAACTGCAAGAGTCCTGTGTACAGTAGAATGCTTAGGCTCAATAAAGAATTCTCTCTGGTTTCATTGCCTAAAAAGCCTAAAAACACACATTTGACCCCAGAGAAATCAGCTTTTATGAAAGGGAGCTGTTATAAAATGTTTACGGGTCAGGCTGGTGGCTGATTGAATCACACAGTTTCATTCCTCTATCCAGCTATCATTCAGCAATGCCAATTCAATGACAAAAATTGTGTGAATTGGGTCAGTGTATGAAGTTGTAAGGGTCTGAAAGGGTTAATGCTAAGCAATGCCTTAAACACCAACTTAGTGGGAGAACAGTTCAGCATTTTGAAGGAGTAAAACTTACTATCTGGACTTTCCCCATAGTCTCTGCACCAATAGACAGAATCATGTTGGGGCCTGACTGACATGGGCTGTGGCCAGTCGTATGGCACAATTGGGCAACATTTGCAGCATCTCAACATTAAGATCATCTTTTACACTTTTCACAAACAATTTGGTGAGATTCTCAGTGGACAATGGTGAGATGCTGATTGACAATCATTAATGATTGTTTAATACCTCTTTAACTCACCTCATTAACAGTCAGACTTCCACTTATCAAACTCACCGAAGAGTTACCAGTGCATTTTTCCAGAGGATTCAGCTTGCCTTTCATTCTGAATAAACTCCATGATGAATACCAGGCTCCAACATCTCAGGGAACAAACCATGGGCACCAGCTGAACACTCTCCTCCCTCCATGCACATTGGCTTCTGGAACCAAACAACTCATCAGGATGGTCCTTGTACTTCTAAAAATCACTTGGAGTGCACTCTGCAAACACAGACATGCATTGCAGGGTGCACCAGCAACTAACATTGGAAGGCTGCAGGGAGAACATTCTGTACACAGGAACAGGCACCTAGCTTATAAACTGGACCAGGATGCACCCCGGAGGTGCTTAACTCTAGAATGGGCTAGAGATGCCAAAGATCTTCTTGCCAGAAGCAAGTCGATCTTCCTTGACTTGGACTTCCAAGGGTCATAGGAGTACAGACAGGGTAGAGATAGAAAGCATGGCCATCTCAGCAGTGTTCTGAGTGGGCCTGTGTGTGCTTCTACCCTTGGTTGATAGCCTCCTGGCACCACCTACTCTCTCTGGTAGGAGTGGGCACTTGAACTTGGGTGAAGATTTCCCATTACTCTGTCATCCATAACTTTGATCCTGAGGACCAATGACTAAAGCGATGAAGAGCAGATGTGTTTGCATTTCCAATAGTCCCTGAGGATGTTGGACCTGGATCTCCACAGCAGCTGCCAACCATGTTTTGATGCACTGATACAGCTTCTTGCCGATGAATGTCATTGCCTCCTCCATACCTGTCTGACATTGTTGCTCCACCTTCTGCATTTCTATGAATTCCTGATTTCTGGAACCAAGGACATCTTCTGCCTGGGTTTGACCAGGTGCCTAGTCTCCTGCTGTTCTTTGAATGCCAGCTGCCTGGGCTATTTTTTCCACAGAGAGCTGTTGCAATGAGGTGCTCCAACACTCTCTGTGACTGTGGCTTCCAGCCCTATATCATTATCTGAGCTGATAGGAGGTGCAGCGGGCAGCTTTGCCAATGCTTCCTTCAAGTTCTCAGTACTCTCAGTAGATGAGGGCCATTCTTCTGCAGCCAGCCTCTTCACTGCAGCCATTAGCAAGAGGTTTGCAGAATCTGCAAGACCAAAGAAAGTGAGAAGACATCACATCTGGTAGTTAGAAGTTGTGTGCGATGACTGAGAGTGATAGCAAAGTTAGTGGGAGAGTGATATATCCAGCATCACTGGTAACATTACAGCTGGGAAGGTGTAGATATGTAGGTGCTGGGGATAGTGCCAAATAATTTGGCAACCAATTTTATGACTCTCTGCCTCTCAGCCTTCATCTGGGCCCTGTAAGATCCATTCCTTCATGTGACATTGTGTTCAAATGCAACTTACTCTGAGATTAACGCATTGAGCTCTAAAGCACTAAAAATAACATCTCAACAGATATTAGCAAAAGTAAAAGAAATGAAAATAACTGGGGATGCTGAAAGTCTGAAATAAAAACAGAACTGCCTGGAAAGTCTCAGCACGTTTGGCAGCATCTTTGAAGAGAAATAAAAATAAAGTTTCGGATCCAGTTCAAAAGAAGGTTCACTGGACCCAAAATGTTAACTCTGATTTCTCTCCACAGATGTTCTAAGCCCTACTGAGATTTTCCATTAGAAAAAGTAACTTATAAAGGTTTGAACATATCCACTATTGCCTCCCTTCAAACTCATGTATCTACTTTAATATCAATTCTATTTTGTTGCTTGACAAAACTGCAAAAGTTATAGAAGTAAAATAATAAAAAATGTATTTACTTATTTACACTTAAGGGAATTTTTAAGTAATACAGCAGTATTAAAAGTGGTATGAAAACCAGAATCAAATGACTGAAATTTTTATTTTAAGAATTTCTCATTTGTATATACATTTGGTCACTGCCTTTGCATAGTATTAATGGCAAAGTCAAAGTGATGTTGGCCACCATTAATATTGGTAATTCAGGCATATTGCAGGAGGTTCAGTTTGCTGTCTGTTTCAAGCTTTGAAACTCCTTTTAATCATGAAGTGGTGGCTCATGATTTGAATGGAACCCTTCTCACCACTTTAGATCAGAACTCGTCAGGACCTACAGCATGTAACCTCTCACTAATTTGTTGGGTGATGGGACTAAAGAGGAGCAAAAAAATGAGTGCGCCACCAATATCCAAGAAAACCACAGTCTGTGATCATCAACAACACTGCATCAACATCCAACCCTTATCTCCTCCCCTCAACCATCTAAGTAACCTATCCTGCTAGTGCATGTCCATGCAGATTTGAGTTTGAATTGTGTGACTTGTTCAGTGCCCTGCAGCTCAAATTTAAATGAGGCCTGGTTCTCTTTGCCATTGCTTATAGTTACCAAAGAAGGTGCTCAAAAGTCAAAAGCATCTCCAATCGTTTCTATTTTGATTTGATGAATCTATTAGGTTTTCAGTTATCATCATTTTCACAGCAGTTTTGGTTTGCAATCTCCAGTTTTGTAAATACTCCTAACAGGAATTTCTTACTCAAACAAGCAGGCAGTGCCAATAATAGTATGCATTTGCAAGGAATGCTATGTGCCTGTATAATGAAATAATGAAGAAATAATGAAAAGGCAGAAATAATTAATTTAATGTCATGACAACTGTGGACTTTGTTGACTTTGTAATTGAAACATTAAGTTGAACAAATACAGAATATAGTATATGGTCAGCCATGAGTAGATGCTTTTGAGATTTGAGTTTCCCAGTTATTAGATATTGTTAATATTGCATTTGCGTTTATACAACAGTGAATGAAGTGGTGTGTTTTGTTCATGAATATTGCAAGGAAGGTATGCTTGGGCAGAGGAGAAATCAAGCGTCCAAGCTTTGCACAATGCCTTTATGATTAATGTTCAATACAAGTTTGCAACATGATAACTGGCCAATTATTGCACTGTTGTAATGCAATCATATATGGTTCTAGGACTGTTGTGGTCCAACTTCATAGTGAAGTGCAGTGCAATATGCATAAACTGGGCTTTGCAGAGCACCATATTTCATTATGCTGGAAGAGCAGTGAGTCAGCACTGCCAGAGATTTATTAATACTACGCATCTTGTATTTGTGCCAATGATGTTATGATCATTGAGTCATGCTTCCAGTAAGTTGCTGCTGTGTATATGACATCATTATAAGTGAGGAAGCCAACTCAGAATTTATGGCCAAAACTGGGATTTAATCTGGTGAATTTAAGAAAAAAAATGTAATTTGTGGAATCTTCATTTTGAACTTCATAATAAAACAAAGGATAGATACTTAAAAAAAATGAAGTGGATATGTTCAAACCTTTATAAGATCACAAATCTGCTTGTAATATGTTAACTCTATGTGAAATAATGATACAGTAACACTGATTCTTTGTTCCAATCTCCTTCCAAGTTTAGCTCTTACTGGAGCAAATGTAAAATCAGCCTGTAATATTCACACCTGTGGCTCTTCTATAGAAAAGGCTTTCTTTTTAACATTGACTTTAACCCCACAATCTCCATGAATGTTCATGGAGTTTACAATTTATCACCCTCCCTCCATTGATGCGTTAACATTCCTTTATGTTGGAACCCATTTAGAAGAAGCACTGAAGGAAATAAAAGGAAAGGTAAAGTTGTCATATCCATAAGGCTGCTCTCCCATGAGACTGAGGACTACTGGTAGTTGTTCAACCTGAGTGTTGGGAAGGTTGAGAAGGTGCAACCTTCATGATAACCTAAACCAGTGCAGGAATTGAACCCACATTATTGGCATCAATCTTATCACAAACTAGCTATCCAGCCTTCTGAGTTAACTGACCTCCAATTGGTAATGTTACCATAGTCCCAAAGTTCTATAGAGCCGGTTTCTCATCAGACAGAGAGATGACTGGTGGTGGTTTAATCTGAGGGTCACTATGGCGCTGGTGAAGGATGAGGTTGAGAAGACAGGACCTTAATGGCACCGACTGTACTCTGTCTGGGGGCTTTCAATGTCCATCATCAATGGACACCAATGACACAGGGGTACCAGTACTGATAGAGTTGACTGAAGTGAAGGATAAATCTGCCAGACTGGGCATGCGCAGATTGTAAGAGAATTAACATGAGTGGAAACGTAGAAACTAGGAGCAGAAGCAGGCCATTTAGCCCTTCAAGCCTAATCCACCATTCAACATAATCATAGCTGATTCTCAATCCCAAAGCCATATTCCTCCTTACTCCCTGTACTCCTTTATGACTTTAAAATCTCACCATTTATCAATATCTTCCTTGAGTACATTTAGTGAATTGACCTTCACAGACTTCCATGGTAGAAGATCCCACAGGTTCAATATGCATTGAGTGAAAATAGTTTTTTTTAATCTCAGTCCTAAATGATCTACCCATATCCTGAGACTGTGCCCATTGTCATAGACTCCCGAACCAGAAAAAAACATCCTCCCCTGCATCCAGTCTGTCCAGTTGCATTGGAATTTTATGTTTCAATCAGATCATCTCTTTATTTTCTAAAGTCCAGCGAACACTGGGCCAGTCTAACCAATAGGAAAGTCCTGTCATCCCTTGCATCAGTCCAGAGAACCTTTATTGCACTCCATCTGTAGTATCTCCTTTCTTAAATATGGAGACCAAAACTACATGCAATAATCCAGGAGTGGTCTCACTCAGGCCCTGTATAGCTGCAGTCAGACATCTCTACCTCTGAACTCAATTTCTCTTTCAATCAAGGCTAGTATACCATTTGCTTTCCTAATTGCTTGCTGCACCTGCATGTATACTTTCATTGACTGGTGTATGACAATAGGAGAAATATATATAAGGATACCTGGATCTCTTCGTACATCCATTGTTCCCAATATATCACTATTTAAGTAATACTTTTCCTTTCTGTTTTTCATACCAAAATGTATGACTTCACATTTATTCATGTTGTATTGCATCTGCTATGCATTTGCCACACACTCAACTTATGTAAATCATCTTGAAATCTCCTTGCATGCTCCTCACAACTCACAACGTCACTCAGTTTGTGTCATCAGCAAACTTGGAAATGTTGTATTTGTTTCCCTCATTCAGATCATTTATATTTTGCATATAGCTGGGGCCTAAGCACTAATCCCTGCAATACACCACTAATCACTGTCTGCCAATGTCTTGACTAAGCTGTATGGCTGTGCATATGCATGTGCAAGGTGAGGCACATAGTGATCAGAGTCTTCATGCATTTGGTAGCATTGACTTTTGGATCAGGAAGTCACAACACACACAGACTTTAGAAGCCTGCGCAGCCGAAAAGAAAACTCGAGGGAATGCTGCTGTCTGCCACTTGGAAAAGCACCCATTTATTTCTACCCTCATTCCTGTTAAATAACTCCTGTTCCATGCCAATATATTGCCCCCATCCCATGTGCTTTAGTTTTGTCTACTAACCTCTTATGAGGGACCTTATCAATAGCCTTCTAACAATCCAAATACACCACATCCGCTGATCATCCTTTACCTATTTTAATAGTTATATCCACAAAAATGCCTGTAAATTAATTAAGCATGATTTGCCTTTCATTAAACCCATGCTGGTTTTATCCAATCCCATTCGTGCTTTCCAGGTAGTCTTTTATTATGTCTTTTATAATGGACTCGAGCATTTTCCCCACAACTGAGGCTAGGTCAACTGATTTGTAATCCTTTGCTTTTTCTGACAGGGTTCTGGAGGTCCTGGTGGTAGAGTGGAAGACCATCCTCTTTCCTCAGCATGCGAGGAGAATCCACAGCACTAATCATGCCAGCCTGGTCTGTGGTTTCCATCAAGGTCAGTATGTCATCCACGGTCTGGAAGAATGCCCGGCCTATTGTAGAGATGGATAATTTATATTAGAGTCATAGAGTCATAGAGATGTACAGCACGGAAACAGACCCTTCGGTCCAGATATCCCAACCCAATCTAGTCCCACCTGCCAGCACCTGGTTCATATCCCTCCAAATCCTTCCTATTCATATACCCATTCAGATGTCTTTTAAATGTTGCAAATGTACCGGCCTCCACCACTTCCTCTGGCAGCTCATTTTATATACGTACCACCCTCTGTGTGAAAAGGGTGCCCCTTAGGTCTCTTTTATATCTTTCCCCTCTCACACTAAACCTATGCCCTCTAGTTCTGGACTCCCCGACCCCAGGGAAAAGACTTTGCCTACTTATCCTGTCCATGCCCCTCATAATTTTGTAAACTTCTATAAGGTTACCCCTCAGCCTCCGACGCTCCAGGGAAAACAGCCCTAGCCTGTTCCACTCTCCCTACAGTGTAAATCCTCCAACCCTGGCAACATCCTAGTAAATCGTTTCTGAACACTTACAAGTTTCACAACATCTTTCTGATAGGAAGGAGACCAGAACTGCATGCAGTATTCCAACAGTGGCCTAACCAATGTCCTATACAGCAGCAACATGATCTCCCAACTCCTGTTCTCAATATTCTGACCAATAAAGAAAGCATACCAAATGCCTTCTTCACTATCCTATCTACCTGTGACTCCACTTTCAAGGAGCTATGAAGCTGAACTCCAAGGCCTCTTTGTTCAGCAACACTCCCTAGGACCTTACCATTAAGTGTATAAGTCCTGCTAAGATTTGCTTTCCCAAAATGCAGCACTTCACATTTATCTAAGTCCATCTGCCATTTCTCAACCCATTGGCCCATCTGATCAAGATCCTGTTGTAATCTGAGGTAACCTTCTTCGCTGTCCACGACACCTCCAATTTTGGTGTCATCAGCAAACTTACTAACTATACCTCTTATGCTCACATCCAAATCGTTTATATAAATGATGAAAAGTAGTCATGGAATTTATGGACATTTCACCAAACTGAATGATTGCACCACATTCTGACAGCACCTTTATGTGGGTGCAAACAGCAGGATAAAGGGTAGATTTCTGCTTCCAATAGATGGGAGAAGAAGGTCAGCAAACCTAATGAAGACAACTACCAGAGCTCATTGCCAAGGAGTGATTACAAAAACCTGGGAACCGAAGCAGCTAGAAATTAGTGGTCTAATGCTGCATTAGTAGCATTTTATATTTGTATACGTAGGACATAAACCAGCACAGAAACAGGCCATTCAGCACATGTGGAGGTCATTGTTTATGCTCCATTCTCATGCCCTTCTTTTTTTTCTCATCAAAATCATAACCATCAATTCCATTCTCCCTCAAGTCCTTGTTGAGTTTCCCCTTAAATGCATCTACTGCATACTATTCAATCCAAACACTCCTTGTGGTATTGAGTTCCACATTCCTTTCTGGACAAAGACATTTCTTTTGTATTCCCTATTGGATATCTTGGTGACTCTTTTATATTGATGCCCTTTAGTTATGCTGTTCCTCACAAGAGAAAACATTCTCTCTGCACCCCGTATATCTTAATCTTTCACAATTTTAATTTCAATTGCCTTCATTAGGTCACTCAGCCTTCATTTCTTCAAAGAGAAGAGACTCAGCCTGTTAACCCTTTCCTAATGTGTATACCCACCCACGTCTTGTACAATTATTTCATTTCTTTTCTGCACTCTTTCCAGTGGTTCTAATTTCTCTTTTATATAAAGGCAAATAGAATTGCACACATTACTCTAAGTGTGGTGTAACCAATGTTTAACACTGGTTTAGCATAACTCTCGCAAATTTTCAATTCTACATCCTGAAAGTAAACTGTAGTAACAAAAACAGGAATTTCTGGAAAAGCTCAGCAGGTCTGACAGCACCTGTGAAGAGAAATCAGAGTTAATATTTCAGGTCGAGTGACCCATCCTCAAACCGTAAACTATAGTGCTTGGTTTACTTTTCTTAATGGCCTTGGTCATTTATACTCTGAGATTCTTGTCTTCCTCTACACCTTTCAAATATTTATTATTTCTGCCAAAATGCACTCTACATGATTATTTACATTGAACTTCATTTGCCAGTACTTGCCTTTTCTGGAAGTTTAGTCTGTCCTCCTGGATATCAGTCCTTATCAGTATTGACTACCAGCCCAATGTGCACTATTCCAAATTTAGAAATAAATTCTTTGATTTCAAAGCTCAAATTGTGAATGTAAATTGGAATCAGTACCAACTCTGATCCTCATGGGATCTCACTTCTTATCTTTTTTCACTCTGATTAGCTGACTTTTATTCCCTTTAAACCAGGGAACAAGAATGTGCTCTGGGTGGGGGACCTCAACGTACATCATTGACAATTACTCTGTATTCCCAGTATTGATGTAAAATACTGTCCTAAAGGACATAGCAGCTAGATGATCTGCATCAGATGTTGAGGAAACCAGCAAGAGAGAAAAATCTACTTGACCTCGTCCACACAATGCGAACAATTGCTGAATTCCCAGTATTGATGTAAAATACTGTCCTAAAGGACATAGCAGCTAGATGAGTCTGCATCAGATGTTGAGGAAACCAGCAAGAGAGAAAAATCTACTTGACCTCGTCCACACAATGCTAACAATTGCTGATGTGTCATTATCTAAAATTGGGCCCTTGAAGACAGAAACAGGGGAATATATTACGGGGAACAAAGAAATGGCAAAAGAATTGAATTGGTATTTCAGATCTGTGTTCACTGGGGAAGACACAAGCAATCTCCCTGAGGTAATAGTGGCTAAAGTACCTGAACTTAAGGGAATTTATATTTGCCAGGAATTGGTGTTGGAGAGACTGTTGGGTCTGAAGGTTAATAAGTCCCCGGGACCTGATGGTCTGCATCCCAGGGTACTGAAGGAGGTGGCTCGGGAAATCGTGGAAGCATTGGTGATCATTTTCCAATGTTCTATAGATTCAGGATCAGTTCCTGCGGATTGGAGGGTGG
>NC_057711.1:53928703-53936058 GCF_004010195.1 Chiloscyllium plagiosum | reverse complement strand
GGATTGGACATTCTGGAGGCAGGAAACATGTTTCCGCTGATGGGTGAGTACCGAACCTGAGGACACAGCTTAAAAATACGGGGTAGATCATTTAGGACAGAGATGAGGAGAAACTTGTTCACCCAGAGAGTGGTGGCTGTGTGGAATGCTCTGCCCCAGAGGGCAGTGGAGGCCCAGTCTCTGGATTCATTTAAGAAAGAGTTGGATAGAGCTCTCAAGGATAGTGGAATCAAGGGTTATGGAGATAAGGCAGGAACAGGATGCTGTTTAATAATGATCAGCCATGATCATATTGAATGGTGGTACAGGCTCGAAGGGCAGAATGGCCTACTCCTGCACCCATTGTTTATTGTCTATCAGTAGTTTAGAGTTAGTATGGAGATAAATGTTGTCTTCACATTGAGGATACCCCTCATTGGAGTCATAACTGGAACAAAGGAAGATGGTTTGTTCATTTATGATTCTTCAAATACTGTTGCAGTCTTTGTCCACAAACAGCAAAACCTGGACAATATTCAGGTTTGTTTGAATAGTGGGAGGCCACTATTCAAGTGCCAGACAATGATCTTCTCCAACAAGAGAAAATATAACCATCTCCCTTTGACATTCAATGATATGACTATCAATTAATTTCCCAACTATCAACACTCTGGAGATTACTATTGACCAAAAAATGAACTGGAAATGCAGGTCAGAAGCTAGGGATTCAGTGAGAGCAATTCAACTCCTGTCTCCCCAGTGTCTGTCACCATCCACAAGGCAGAAGTCAGGATGTGTTGGATGAAAGATTCCGACTTGAAACGTTGACTCCCCTGCTCCTCTGATGTTGCTTGACCTGCTCTGCTTTTTCCAGCTCCACATTTTATTGACTCTGACTTTTCAGCATCTACAAGCTTCACTATCTCCAATTCTCCCCATTTGCCTGGATAGGTATAGCTCCAGCAGTGTTCAAGAAGCTTGACACCATCCAGAATAAAGCAACCACTTAATTGGCACAGCATTCACCTACTTCAACATTCACTCCTTTCACCACCAGTACACAACTGAATGATCTACTGCTCCGATGTTTTATGGTCTTATTTAATTCCACCATTTTGTCAAAACCTTTTTTATTCATAATAGAAGCTGTTACCTGATCAAGTTATAAGAGGCCACTGACCTGGCTTTACTGACTGAAACAACTTAAGGAGACTGTAGATTTTCTGTAGCCTATCCTTCTTTTAAGTCCTGGTTCCCTCCTTTGGTGTGCCATTTTTTGGCAATGTTTGGGTAGCCCACCTTATCCAGGCATTGTTTCATTTATTTCCTGGAAATGGCCATGTTATGGATATCTGTGCATATCCACGGTGTTTAATTGCACAATGTTGCATGTGATTCTTTATGGGGGTCCCCAACCCCTCAAAGGACAACATGATGTGCTCTGTTATTCAATGAGATCGTGGCTGATCTGATAACCTCCGACTCCATTTTCCTGCCTTTTCCCCATAATCTTTGTTTTCTTTACTGATTAAAAACGTCTCTATCTCAGACTTGAATATACTTAATGCCAGCCCCAACTGCCATCTGTATTAAGAAATTGTACAGATTCACAATTCTCTGAGAGAACAAATACCTCCTTATCTCTGTCATAAAAGTGTGACCCCTTTTTCCAAGATTATACCCTTTCATCCTCTTACATAATGGGAAGACAGACAATTGTCAGGACCTCGTTGCCTGCATCCAAAGCTTTGAAGGGACGTGGCTGCAGAGATATTGGAAGTATTGGTTGATATATTCCTGAACTGACCAAATTCTGGGAGGTTTGTGATGTCCCTGGTCAAGAAGGGAAGGAGACAGAATGCAGGAAACAATAGGTAATGCAATGGCTCAGTGGTTAGCACTGCTGCCTCACAGCACCAGGGACCCCAATTTGATTCTAGCCTCGGGTGACTGTCTGTGTGGAGTTTGCACATTCTCTCCATTTTTGTGTGGGTTTCTTCTGGGTACTCCAATTTCCTCCCACAGTCCAAAGAGATTTATTATGCTGATTCACTATTCCACTGTATGGGTTAGCTGGTTCCCTTGATGTCATTTCCACTGGTGTTTAATGATATTCCTTCTCTGAGGATGCCACTCACTCAGTATCTTCTCCTAGCTCCAGCATTACTCCTCTCTGGTATTCAGCGTACAGCAGGTGCAGGTTATACTCTATGGTGCATGTATCAGGGACTCCCAAGATCTATCAGTGCATCTAAACCTTATCTTCGAAATCCTCATGTCCTGCTCAGTGGTGCCCTTGTGATGTTATGGCACCCACTATTTGATTCCTCTGTCTTTGCATTGGGATTGCTCACAGGGTAGATATGCCATTGGATGGTTCTTATCCCATATATACAGCCATGACGATTCTTCAGTGGCCTGAAGAGCTGAGGCATTTGTGACTCTCTAAGCAGAGAAGAGTTGTGCCAAGTTCCTGGAAACATCAAGCACATCCGCACGCATTCAGCCATTGACTCCCATGCATTAATTGCCATATTCCTAGAGGAAAATAAGGCTGCTGTCTCACTGGAGTGAGATGACTGGTGATGGTTTGAACCCAGAGGTCACCATGCCTCAGGCAAGGGGAGAGGTTGAGAAGGCGAGTCCTTCATCGTTACCTCAACGAATGCAGGAATTGAACTTAGGCTCTTGCCATCATTCTGCATCACAAACCAGTCATCCAGCCAACTGCACCATTCATAAAATCAGTCAAAAGGCAGAAAGATAGCTGACAACTAGCTGTTTGGCAACTTTCTAACAACCCACCCATTGCCAATGTGACTGCAATTGGCCCCTCCTGTCATCTCATAAAATAGGTCACCAACAATATGAGATTGGGGAGCCAGCCTGATGCAGACCTTTGCCATTTTACAGGACCACTTGTCTCTGTTCTTACAGCCATGGGGGTCAGCAAAACTTTGCCCAAATTAACACTGAAAATGTTTTCCCCAGATTTTACTGTGTTTACTTTAGAACACCAGTGTAATGAAAATTACATTGTGACTGGTGTGATTGGGCACAGTAAAACTGATGCCAAGCTAGTAAGTAATTCTCCAAACCAAAAAACAGGTAAGGTTTGGAATTAAAATAAACTGCTTCCAACAGGCCAAAAGATTATTCATGTTTCAACTGAAATCAGATAAATTTAAGTGTATAGAGAAAACTATTTTTAATTCAATCTTTTTCTACTTTGCTCAGCTGCTTTGATTGAATAAACAGCACAGACTACCTCCCTACCAACTACTTCCTATTTTGTCAACAGAAGTGAAAATTGATTGACTCATATTTGAATGATAAAAATACTATTAAGAAATAAATGTTCCGCTGCTGCTTCCATTCATCTCTCAAATATAAAAATGCTGAGCTGTGACCTTGACCTTTGGTTATACGTTTTCAATCTTAGTCAGCTTATCAACTGAAAACATTCCATATACCAATATTGGACTGAAAAAGGGCAGAAGTTCTTATCTGATTCAAAACCGTATAAGCAAACTCAGTTTCAGCACACTGGAAAATTATTCATGACCTATTACTGTGAACGACATTGTTATAAACAGAACTATAACAAGTTTATTGAAGAATGGATGCGCTTGGTCAGCTGCTCACACTATAGCAACTACTCAATATCTTGACCATTGCAGATCTGTAAACATTAAACAGGACATCAGCCAAAGGAGAACATATACATATAATGGAAAATTATCAATAGTGGCAAGTATTTTGCTTGTTTTTGATGCGGATAGTAGACAATAAGAGCATATAAACACCTTATTCGACACAACAATATCAACATTGTTAAATTACTAGTTTTTGTTAAGACTGTGCTGGGTGCCGACTAGAAATACTCAATAACAGAATGTACTGTGAAATATATTGTAATTTGCATTTTTAGGAATTCAGATGAAAATATTATTTCATTACTAAGACCTCATCTGATAATGTCTTCTATCCACATAAAAGACAAACAAAATGATTCTCACCTTCTGAAAATAATGCTTAGACTATTTCTAATTACTACTTCAAGCAAATAGCTGACATTGTGTGAACAGTTAAATTCAGGACGTGTTAGTTGGGCCCAAACTTGACATTGTTCATAAGGAGTTGAAAAATGTGGTGCTGGAAAAACAGAGCAGGCCAGACAGCAACCGAGGAGCAGGAGAATCGACGTTTCGGGCATAAGCTCTTTTTCAGGAATTCTTCAGGATTCCTGAAGAAGGGCTTATGCCCGAAACGTCGATTCTCCTGCTCCTCGGATGCTGCCTGGCCTGCTGTGTTTTTCTAGCACCACATTTTTCAACTCTTGTCTCCAGCATCTGCAGTCCTCACTTTCTCCTAATTGTTCATAAGGATTTAATTTAAAAATCTTATTTTAAAATATATCTTAGAATTATCAAATCATAAAATGGTTATAATTTAGAAGAAAGCCAATATCTGTGCTGGTTCAGTGAAGGAACAATTCATTTACTGCTACTGTCCTGTCTTTCCCCATAGTTTTACACATTCTTCCTTTTCTGATAATAATTCAATTTCCTCTTGAATGCCTAATTGAACCTGCCTGCACAATACTCTCAAGCAGTATTTTCTCATGTTCTTTTGCCAAATACCTTTTAAACCTGTACCCTCTATGTCTCCATCCTTGCGTCAATGGAAAAGTTTCAGTGGGATTTTCCCAGATGTCTACTGCTGACATCTTGTGGTGTTTGCTAACTCTACAGTGCACGATATGAGGTAAGGGTTGTTTGAGGTGATTTATTGCCATCAAACCTATTTTTTCTTTGCCATGTCTTAGACCTATTTAGTGTTTAGATGTAGGCCAACCACAATGGAGTATCTACAGAAGAGGCATTGTTCTTAGGTAACAGGAAGTTTTGAGTGTGATAGTAATAAGTATAACTACAATTGGTTAAGTGTAATTAGTGGAACTTTTGAGAGCCAATACAGATACATCTGCTCCCTCAAAAAGCTAGAGTCAAACTCCTTGTGTCCTCCTAGAGACTGTGTTGACATAAGTAGAGAATGTCAAGCCAAAGCAACATGAAAATTAACCCCTTTAGAAACATCACCGACAACTATGTCCTCCATGTACTCTGTCCCAACCCCTCGTGAATCTGAATATTTCTATCATGCCTCTTCTTATCCTTCACTTTTCCGAGGAGACCAGTTCCATCTTTTCCACCTTGCCTATGTAACAGATGCCTTTCATCCCTGGGATCTCTCACAGGAAACCGTTTTTTGCTCTCTTTCCTCAATATCCTTTAGAACACAGAACATAGAACATAGAAGAATACAGCGCAGTACAGGCCCTTTGGCCCTCGATGTTGCGCCGATCCAAGCCCACCTAACCTATACTAACCCACTATCCTCCATATACCTATCCAATGCCCGCTTAAATGCCCATAAAGAGGGAGAGTCCACCACTGCTACTGGCAGGGCATTCCATGAACTTACGACTCGCTGAGTGAAGAACCTACCCCTAACTTCAGTCCTATATCTACCCCCCCTTAATTTAAAGCTATGCCCCCTTGTAATACCCGACTCCATACGCGGGAAAACGGTTCACACTGTCAACCCTATCTAACCCCCTAATCATCTTGTACACCTCAATCAAGTCACCCCTAAACCTTCTTTTCTCTAATGAAAACAGCCCCAAGTGTCTCAGTCTTTCCTCATACAAAGGAGTGTACTTAAGAAGGAGCTCAGAAGGGCAAAAACAGGGACATGAGATAGCTTTGGCAAATAGAATTAGTATCCGACCATTAGCCCAGTACTCCATCTTTTTGTTTTTCTTCCCAAAGTGAATCACCTCACATTTAGCTACATTGAATTCCATTTGCCACCTTTCTGCCCAGCTCTGCAGCTTCTCTATATCCTGCTGTAACCTGCCACATCCTTCCTCACTGTCAACAACTCCTCCGACTTTCGTATCATCCGCAAACTTGCTCACCCAACCTTCTAACCCCTCTTCCAGCTCATTTATAAAAATGACAAACAGATAAAAATGGCAAATGACAAAATGACAAAATTTCTAATCTGTGGTAACCAGAAGTGGATATTATTATTCACTTGAGGCCAAATCAGTGCTATACACAGATCTAACATAAATTCCTTGCATTTGCAATTTATGTCCCAATTCATAAAGCCTGGGATACTGCATTTTTGTACTTTCAGTGCTTTCAACTATCCTGCCACTTTAAGGATTTATGCATATATACGTCCAAGTCCTTCTGTTCTCACATTCCTTTTAGAATGGCACCATTTATCTTATATCTTCTTCTTCTTAAACAGTTCCTTGTGGTCAGGGTGACTTGCTTCCCCATGAACTGTGAATTCTCAAGTGACTGAAGATTCAAATGCACAATCTACAGTCTCTGTCATGGTAGAAGGTAGGAGGTGAGAAAGCGGGGTTGGGATGCTGCATACTCCTTTCTCTGTCAACATTTGATATCAGGTTGCTATTTTCAATGAGACTTGAGGTAAGCTGATACTTCCCAAATGCTTTCTCTTCACTTCAGGTAGCCCAGGGTTTCCCAGTGTCAATGGGCATGTTACACTTTGTCAAGGAGACTTTGTGAGTTTCCTTGAAGCATTTCCTTAGGGAACTGCCTGGGACTAACTTGCTGTGTCACGAGTTTGAGCAGAGCATTTGTGCCTCATGTCAAATACGTGGACATTGTGATCCACAGCAGAGCTAATTGAATATGGTTCAAACTTTAATGTTAAGGATGCTGGCCAAGAGAACAGTGATGTCAATTTGATTTGATGAAGATATTGTCTCCATGAATCTGTTTTGGGTCCACTCGCTGGTGCAGCCACTGCTACTGCTGCCAGGACTTGCAATGTGCCCAAACCCATCTCTACCACCATCTCCATGACTTTGCACTGGACGCAGACACCACCAGGAACTCAAACCTGCCTCTGTTGCAGCAACCATGAGTCGGCATTAGGACTGCCTTGTCAGAAGTCACTGGGAACCCAATCTCACCTCTGCTGTTGCCATCATGAGTCCAGACTTCGGGGGCTACTTGTGTCCGTACTGCTTGGGATCACTTGCCACTGCCAATGGATGCCATTGCCATTACCAAATTTTTCCCAAGAGATAAGTAAAATAAAAAAGATAAACAAAAGAGAAAAGAAGAAAAGAAACAAAAAACTAAAGGCCAACAAGAGGTGAGGCCATACTGGATTTGGTTCTGGGTAATGAACCAGGCCAGGTGTTAGAATTAGAGGTAGGTGAGCACTTTGGGGACAGTGACCACAATTCAGTGACTTTTACTCTAGTGATGGAGAGGGATAAGTGTACACTACAGGGCAAGAGTTATAGCTGGGGGCAGAGAAAT
>NC_057711.1:53811639-53926484 GCF_004010195.1 Chiloscyllium plagiosum | reverse complement strand
AGATGTTAGGGTTAGGTTCTTTACTCAGCGAGTCGTGAGTTCATGGAATACCCTGCCAGTAGCAGTGGTGGACTCTCCCTCATTATGGGCATTTAAGCGGGCATTGGATAGGCATATGGAGGATAGTGGGCTAGTGTAGGTTAGGTGGGCTTGGATCGGCGCAACATCGAGGGCCGAAGGGCCTGTACTGCGCTGCGCTGTATTCTTCTATGTTCTATGTTCTATGTTCTATGTTCTATGTTCTATGTTCTAGAAACAGATGGAGCCAATGAATTCTGGGCTCAGAAGCCCTCCTGCATCACATCTGTCCTGCCTATGGATTTGCAAGATCTTGCAGATACAGTGCTGGTGGAAGGGTTTGGAGATGCCTGCTGTACATGGTCCACGTCTCTGTATCATTTAGAAAGGCAGGTATCACTCCTGCTCTGTAGACCTTGAGCTTGGTGCTGAGTTTGAGATTCTTATCTTCAAACACTCTCTTCCTCAGGTGAATTTTGGTGGTTTCAGAAAAGATTTACAAGGATGTTGCCAGGATTGGAAGATTTGAGCTTCAGGGAGAGACTGAATAGGCTGTGGCTGTTTTCCCTGTAACGTCGGAGGCTGAGGGGTGACCTTATAGAGGTTTATAAAATCATGAGGGGCATGGATAGGGTAAATAGACAAAGTCTTTTCCCTGGGGTGGACGGGTCTAGAACAAGAGGGCATAGGTTTAGAGTGAGAGGGGAAAGATATAAAAGGGACCTAAGTGGCAACTTTATCACACAGAGAGTGATGGGTATATGGAATGAGCTGCCAGAGGAAGTGGTGGAGGCTGGTACAACATCGTTTAAAAGGCATCTGGGACTAGATTAATTTAGGATATCTGGTTGGCATGGAAGAGTTGGACCGAAGGGTCTGTTTCCGAACGGTATATCTCTATGACTCTATGACTTTATGACTGTAGGTGGTGCTGGCAAATTGAAATGATCAATCACACAACACCAGGTTATAGTCCAACAGGTTTATTTGGAAACAGTAGCTTTCGAAGTGCTGCTTCTTCCTCAGATTAGACTATAACCTGGTGTTATTTGACATTTAACTTTTCCACCCCAGTCCAACACGAGCACCTCCAAGTCATGGCACATTGACGGCAGTGTTGAATGCTGTTGTTGATGTTTGACTGTGTTGACAGTACCTTCCAAGTTTTGGGAAATGGTTCACATTGTGAAAGTTCTCATCATAGTTCTGATAATTGGGGTAGCAATGCAATGTGGTGGGGGGAATTTGGTAGACAGAGCCTGTCCTATGAATGTTTAGTGTGAGGCCTTTGCCTGAGTCTTGGTGTTGCCAATGGCTTGGCGCTCAGGCTCCAGGTGTGCATGGGAGTAGGTGCAGTCTACATTAATTCAATGACAGTTGGGTGTGAACAGAGGAGGTATAGTTAGTGAGTTTGTAGATGACACCAAAATCGGAGGTTATAGTAGCGCCTCGACATACGAACGACCCCGTTCACGAACAAATCGGTTTATGAACAGGATTGTACGTAAAAGTTTGCTTCAACGTATGTATGAAATTCAAGGTACGGACGAAGGTACGAACGCAAAAAGCCTGTGTGCGACCACATAGTTTCATTGTTCTGCTTTGCTACGCGCTTGTTGAACGCAAAAGCTCTCGTGCCCCGCGTGATCTCATTTAGTTCGTCTTTGGCGCGTGTGCTGTGAACAGCGTTCGTTGCTACGTCCAAGCATTCCGAACAATGGGAAAAATTGATTAAGATTGCGAACTTTTCGGTTCGCGAACCGGGTCCCGGAATGGATTAAGTTCGTAAGTCGAGGCACTACTGTATAGTGAACAGCAAAGAAGGTTACCTCAGATTACAATGGGATCTTGATCAGATGGGCAAATCGGTTGAGAAGTGGTAGATGGAGTTTAATTTAGATAAATGTGAGGTGCTGCAGTTTAGAAAAGCAAATCAGAGCAGGACTTATGCACTTAATTGTAAGGTCCTGGGGAGTATTGCTGAACAAAGTGACCTTGGCTCATATTTCCTTGAAAGTAGAGTCACAGGTAGATAGGATAGTGAAGAAGGTGTTTGATATGCTTTCCTTTATTGGTCAGAGCATTGAGTAGAGGAGTTGGGAGATCATGTTCTGGCTGTTCAGGGCAACGGTTAAGCCACTTTTGGAATATTGCGTGTAATTCTGGTCACATTCCTATTGGAAGAATGTTGTGAAACTTGAAAGGGTTCATAAAAGATTTACAAGGACATTGTCAGGATTGGAGGATTTGAGCTAAAGGGAGAGGCTGAATAGTCTGGGGCTGTTTTCCCTGGAGCATCGGAGGCTGAGGAGTAGCCTTATAGAGGTTTATTAATGCATGAGGGGCATGGATAGGATAAAGAGACAAAGTCTTTTCCCTGGGGTGGGGGAGTCCAGAACTAGAGGGCATAGGTTTAGTGTGAGAGAGGAAAGATATAAAATGGACCTAAGGGGCAATCTTTATGTGCAGAGGGTGGTACGTGTATGGAATGAGCTGCCAGAGGAAGTGATGGAGGCTAGTACAATTACAGCATTTGAAAAGCATCTGGATGTGTATATGAATAGGAAGGGTTTAGAGGGATATGGGCCAAGTGCTGGTAAATGGGACTATATTAAGTTAGGATATCTAGTCAGCATGGACAAGTTGGACTGAAGGGCCTGTTTCCGTGCTGTACATCTCTATGACTCAATGACTTCTATGACAGAAGATGAGATGATCTTGGAACTGGCCTGCATGCAGCAGAGATCAGTTTCCTGTCTGTTCTGTAGATTGGCTCCACTTCAGCAGGGTGCTTGCTGAGGGTTTTACAGGATAATGTGCATTAAAAATCTCCTGAGCAGGCACTCTACCTTTGACATGTGTATCTTTGACTTCAATTGGCAGGGTGCCACCCACTGTCATCTGAGTGAAACCCCAATCTGACACGTGGTAGAAAAGTCTATTTAACAGCTAAGGAACAAAAGATCTGAAGCAGGTTGAATCTCTGCCAAAGTGCTAAAATGTGATAGAGAAACAGTATAAGTGCAATTACGTGACCTTTATTGGGAAAGAAGGGAGTATGCCAGGAGATCTGCAAGGTGCTGCAATCGTGACTATCTTCAAAAAAGATGACAGGTCAGACTGCAGTAACCACAGAGGAAGTTAACTCCTGTCAGCCACAGGGAAAGTTATTACAAAAATCCGACTCAACCGCCTTTTCCCTGTGGCTGAAAAGTTCTTTCTAGAATTACAATGTGGATTCTTCTAAGGACACAAAGGACATGATCTTTACTGCATGACAATTACAACAGAAATCGAGGGAATAGCACCAGTACTTGTAGTTGGCCTTCTTTGAGCTCAAAAAAGACCTATGACATGGTTAACTGCATGGGATTATGGAACATTCGCCTCCATTTTGGCTGCCACCCGCCCCCACTCAATCCCAAACTGTTTGTCTCCATCCACCATCTGCTCTTCAATGACTTGCAAGCCATAAACAACAAAGCCACCACAGACCCAAGCAAAGTCAGAGTCGAGCAAAACTGTGTCTTTGCACTGATTCTCTTTGATCTTCCTTGCTCCACTTCACCCTTTAGATTTTATTCTAATTCATTCACAGGACTGCCTAAAGTGACATTTATCATCCATAATTAATTGCCCTTTAATTTATATTGTCTCTCTGAGCTCTTCCCCCCAAACTGTAAAACTTCACATTTTCTGCATTAAATTTATCCTGATACTTCACTGCCTATTCTACCTGCATCTGTGCAGAGAGAAATAGAATGAATGTTTCGAATCCAATATGACTCTTATTTACATAGCTGATCCAGTTCAATTTCTGGTAAATGGTTACACCAGGGATGTTGCTAGTGTGCCTCCCCTTCAGCATCTAAAACCCACTAATCCCCTCATACCCAGTAGTCCATCCAGGGTGCCTGATCCATCTACAACCAAAAGACTCAGGACTTACCTAGGGTCGACATCCATCTTTGATCTTACTGGAACTGTGTGCAATCATAGTAAGGCCCATTGATGAATTCTGGCATTGCTGGGTCTGCAAATTCTGCCGGCAGCTTTTTTAACGGGATGAAGTGGCATGGGTGGCATTGGTTAACAATATGTCCTATAGAATTCAGCCTTACCTTCTGTTGGGGCAACAGAAAATTCAAACCGTGAGACTTTGCAGGGTCCTCCAGTGACAAATGTGCAGTTGCAGAAAGCATAGAGGTGGAAGAACACTTTGCAAGAATCATTGTAAATTGTCATTCAACAAACCTAAAGGCAGCGTTCAAAAGAGTTTAGTAATCTCTTGCGGTAGTTAGGCTGAAGATATCTGAACCACCCACACCCCCTCACATACTGTCCACCTCTCAGTATGAGCAATGCACCATATCCTCATCACTCACCCAGCAGCATACCTTAACACTCAAAACTCACCCTTTACTTTCTTAGCCCTTCATTCAATTGGCACCTTCTAACCAAGCCATCCACAAACACAGATATACACAGATGTACCTACTCCATAAATCTACAGCTAGCCTGCTATGGCAGGCACATCATCCACCCACTTTAACACACAGTCATTGACATTCCAATAAAGGTGAAATATTGCAGATGCTGGAAATCTAAAGCAAACGCCGGACAAATTCAACAGGTCTAGCAGCATTGTGGAGAGAGAAACAGAATTAACGTACCAAGTCTGGTACAGCTCTTCCTCGGAACTGGATTAAGGTTACAAAGTCCTGATCCTCATCAAGAAATGTGGCATTAAGTGGAAATGGTTGATGGAGTAATCAACTTCCTGCTCCATTTGCCAAAGACAAGGAAGTCAATAGTTCTGGGTTGGGATAGACAGAAAAATAGAGTTGAAATAATGGTCAGATCACTCATGACCTTACGAGTGCCAGAGAAAGCTCAAAGAGCTGAATGCTCCTACCTAACCTCCTAGTCCTTATGATACTATGTTTCTAATGCATTGAAGGTTTAGGAAAGGTGGGTATTGCCACATCCTCTAGGTCATTGCTGTCAACTTCCCAGAGTTGGAACCATCATGTTCCTACTATGACTGTGGCCTGGCCCTGGCTTTGTAAGGACCCATAAGACACAGAAAAAGAAATAGCTTTAAGGATCGGGGCAGTCTATGAATACATCACATTTTCTGACACTTCTCCCATATGCTCATATGGCAGCACCAGGCTGATTACATTCTCTCACTAACACCTGACCATTCCAACCTTGACTGCCTGTGGTTGCTTGGCCACTGTATCTGCCGTGCTGTTCCTCAGCAGGAGCAAACAGCTTCAGGCCAGGAACTTGAACTCTTAGTCTTTGATTTCTACCTCACATTGTGAGTTTGCATCTCCTGCATTTCAACGTGAAGATTTAGTGACATGTTAAGGAACATGTAATTCCCTTCTCTGCATGCACGTAATCACACATTCTGGCCCATTGTTGGTTCCAAGCATCCACAAAACCCAAACTCTAACAGGTTTGGACTTAATTGCCTGTTAATGTGATCCTCAGGCTGATCATGTATTTACTCACCTGACCTTGCATCTATTTGCACAGATACTTCATTTGATGACCACATGAGAGATCCTGTGGTAACATATCACTATGACATTTACTCTTGTGGATTGGGTAGACTGTGAACCATATTCTTGCACTTGGGATCTTTGAGGATCGCAATCTCTGCCTTGGATCCGCTGGTCATGTGGTATGATCTTCTGTTATGATCTGTGAACAAGGGAACCTCCCAATATACCCTGGAGGAAAATTCATAGAGAAGCACTGTTCAACCAGCTTTGTGTAGGCTCCTACATCTGTTGAATTTGAATGGGTTTGATGCCAAGGAAGCAAATAAGAATAATTAAAAGGAGGAGTGGCAGAACGAGTAGTTTGGTGGGAGGAGGAGTTTAACAGTAATGAATGATTACAACAAAAATTGAACAAGATACTAGTAGAATTGAGATAGATAGGAAATCAGTGACAATAATTCAGATCATTCCCCTATGTCCAAGTCAATCTTTTGAGTCCCGCCCAAACCTGTTACATTGTTACCATTTATGAATATGCATCTCACTGCAAGATTGTGCCTGCCTTCAGTGTCTGTCAATGAATTTTAATTATAATTTCATGATAGCTGGCTCCTGATGTGCAAGCAGAAGTGGTCCACACTTTCAACTCTTCATTAGAATCCTTTTACTAAATTCTGCTGTTTGTCTCTCAGGGAGTCAAAGGGTTATGGGGAGTGGTAGGGAGCAAGTGGAGTAAAGACATTGTGGTATAGTAGGCTTGAATGGCCATACAACCCTCTCCTGCTCCTAATTCTTATATTCTCAATTCAGAAAAGCAACTGAAAAGAGGAATTTGCAGAGCTGTGGTGAAGGGACCCTCTGAACTGCTCTTGCAGAGACTCAGCATGGACATGACAGGTGAAATGGCCTCCTCCTGTGCTGTAGCCATTCTATGATTCTCCTCTTTGTTCATTGGATTCCACTATTGTAGCTATACTGGAATTGTCTGGCTATGTGTGTGACTATTTCTTCTACACAGGATTTCAACACTACAACCAGGATGTTGTCAGAGCCCATAGCCTTGGCTGAAAGCAAGGCACTCAGTTGTTCCTTGATCTCTCATGGAGCTTAGGGAAGGCAGTGACAAAGTACTGTTGTCATAAGACTAGTAGTTCAGAGGGCCAAGCTAATGTTCTGGGGGCATGGGTTTGAATATCTTAATGAGAGATGGTGAAATCCGAATTCAAAATAATATCAGAAATTTACAGCTACTCTAATGGTGACGAAATAATCATTGCTGATTGTTGTACAAACCCATCTGATTCAAGAATGTCCTTTTAAAAAGGAAATTTGTTACCCTTACCTGGTCTGGTGTACATATGACTCCAGGCACACAACAATCTGTGAAATGGCTCAGCAATCTATTCCATTTAAGTGTGATTAGGGAGGAATAATAAATTCTGGCCTTGCTGGCAATGTCTACATCCAGTCCAAGAATAAAATAAAAAAAAATGGATTATAAGGAACTTAAGTTTAGTCTGTTTCCATGTAATGTTTTGTAATTACTCACATTAATAAAACAACACACTTCTAAAATATGTTCTTAGAATATTAACCAAAACATTGCATGAAAATTACTGAGCAGACATCATGCAAGTAAGTATCATAATGTTAAATATTGATATTTAACGAAATGTAGAAACTTTGTATTATTGCAAATTTTCTGTTTACACTGTTTGAAATGATATATTTCTTCCAGTACAAATGAAGCTTTTCAAAGCAAAGCACATAAACTGAGTTCTCAATTTTAAGTGAATAATCATTGCTCTTACTAAATTCAGTTACACTCTCACATTATAATATTAGTACTTTTGAGTTCATTTTGGCATCACAAAGAAAAGGCCTTCCATATAAATAATCAATGATTGGCTTGTATTGAGGAGATAACATAAATTGTATTGCCACACAAGCCTCTAATCCTGTTGCTTGAAACCAATTGTGCCATTTTTACAGCACTCCTGATCCATATAGTTAATACTAACACAGGGCTATTTTAAATGACTGATAGACTCAAAGTCATTAATAATCCCTGTGAGTCACTCAATCCGGAAAACCATGGAAAGTGCTACTACTGCAATGATGTGATCTCCTCAGAACAGTGCAATGACCTAACAGAGGTCTGTAAAAATCACTGAGTTTCAGAAAGTAGAAATGGAGAAGATGTATGCAAAGGCAAAACTAGAGTTGTAAATGTGCTTAATAGTCATTTGGTAATTCAGAACCTGAGTATTGCTGAAAAAGTACATATTTTGCTAAGCAAATCATCTTGCACTCATCGGGATATTTCAAGGGGCAGACCAACGTGTATACTGAATGAGAAGAATGTGCTGATTGGTAGAGGCATTACCATGAATAATATTGATATTAATAATATTAATGCTGATTGACAATTAACAGCCATGTTTCATTTAAGTTTTAAATGAGACAGTTGACTCTGATTGCTGAAGGCACCATCTCAGCTTTGAGATAGTATGAGGTGGTGCTGATGAAGAGGGAGATCGAGACTGTGCATGTGATGGTGTGTAGCATTGAGTATGGATCTCAGGATGCAGCAGGAACTGCTGTAAGGACTATTGTATGTCTCAGAGATAGCTGTGATCTTGGGTAGATTTGAAACATGAAAAATGGAACTTCAGTTTGAATCAGTGTGGGGTAAGGTGTGGCCCAAGCCAAGCACTAGGGAAGATGTGGCTTTGAAAATAGGTTTGGCAAACATTTTATCGAACAGTAGGAAGGAAATAGAAAGCAATGAAGGGGAACAAACCGAAAGATTAAAACAGAAATCCTGCAATGTGAACATACCTTAAAATGAATTGATATTGAATTAAACACTTAAATAATCACAAATTAATGCAGGTGCTGGAGGTCTGAAAAAAACCTAGAAAGTACTGGAGAAACTCAGCAGGTCTGGCAGCATCTGTGGAAAAACAAGCAGAGTTAATATTTTGAGCCGACTGATTACTTTGAAATTGAGATATTGAATTATCCTGTATAAGTGAAGCATAACATTCTGACTTTTATCTTCACTTTCCCTTGTGATAAGAGATAGAATTCTGTTAGTCTTCTTAATTATGTGTTGTCCTTGTGTATTCATTTTTTATGATTCATGCAATAGAACGCCTAAATAACTCAGCACCTTGGGATTCTGCAGTCACTCTCTGTTCATGTAATACTCCGCTTTCTCATTCATTTTGCCAAAGTGAACAACTTCACACATTATGCTCCATCTGCCAGAGCTTTGTGCATGTACTCAAGTTATCCATATCCCTATACACAATATATTTCTTCACAATATATTTTCTTACATACCTTTGTGTCATTTGTGAATTTAATTACTGTGTTTTCCATGCACTCAGTTAAGCCATTGATATAACTTATAAAAAGCCCTGCAGGATTCTACACAGACTCCTGCAGGATTCTACTCATCACATTCTATCAGTAGCATTCCCATGAATAGTGTTTTTGCCTGTGTGGACCTCTGGGTCCAGGTACTTCCAGAATCAAGAGTCAATGTTGCAAAGGCATCCATATACTGACCATCCATGAGTGGACCCTCAGAGTGACTGCATGGCCCCACAGCTTAGTGAGAATGGTGCCTACCAATCAGACATAGACCAATTTATTGAAATTCTCTGTTTTCTGCCAACTATCCAATCTTCTATCCTTACTACCACGTTACCTCTTACACCATGAGCTTTTATTTTCAGCAATAATCTTTGGCACAGTACCTCATCAAATATCTTCCAGAAATCCAAGTACAGTACATCTACAGGCTTCCCTTTTACCACAGTGCATGTTACACCTTCAATGAACACGAATACATTGATTAAGTATGATGAATACTTACATTACTTACTCATTTCATTTTTTAATGCCTGTTTAGTCGCCTTTAATGATTTACGTACATACTGTGTATACTTGAGTAATAGCCCAATTTTTTTGACTACTTTTTAAGGTTAAATTTATGGGGTCGACTATTACATGAATACTATTTTTGATGGGCTGAAATTCATGCTGTCAAAATTCATACCATATCATTAGCAGAAACCCAACTGATCTCTAAATGAATTAAAAAACACAACAAATTATGGTAATTCTGAAAACCTGAAGCGGAAAGTCAACAGCCAGCGGACTGGAACAACTAGCAGACTGGAAGACCGGAGCGGGATGTGACAGCCAGTACACTGACTCATAAACATTGACCTGTTATCAATGGAGAACTAGGGCCGACTTTTACACATATGGAAAATTCCAGATTATTTGGGCAAAAATAAGAGGTCGACTTTTACATGAGAATGACTATTACTCGAGTATGGATTAGAGAGATGCTGGAAAAACACAGCAGATCAGGCAGCATCCGAGGAGCGGGAAAATCGATTCCTTATGAAGGGCCTTTTCCCGAAATATTAATTCTCCTGCTCCTCGGATGCTGCCTGACCTGCTGTGCTTTTCCAGTGCCACTCTAATCTTGACTCTAATCTGCAACATCTGCAGTACCACCTCTGCCTATTACTCGAGTATACAGAACAACCTCAATTATCAAAATAACATGGTGGGGAGTATTTTGTTTGAATAATCAAATGTTTGGATCTGATGGCCATGGGGAGCAGCCCAAGCATCAGGACCTTGAGATCATGTGCGGATAATCTGAAATTCGGATAATCGATGCTCGGATAACTGTAGGTTTTACTGTATACGGTATAATCCCATGTCTCTCTGCTCGTGCACATCCTTTAGAATCAAACCCTTTATTTTATATAATCTCTCCATGTTTTTGTGTGAAAGTAGATCATCTCATACTTCACTGCATTGAACCTACATCTGCTAACCACCTGCCCATTCTACCAATGTGCCAATGTTCTTTTGAATTCCACACCTCACAGTTTACAATTCCTCCAAGTTTTGTATCAATTACAGACTTTGAAATTTTGCTCTGTGCAATTTTATGATGGATTGGGGTAGTACACTGGAAATTATGTCCCACTATTCTCAGAGTCATCATAAAAGTTCAAGATGTTGCAAAGTATGCAAATATTCAAATTTACCTGTCTTTTAGACCCCTAGGTTGATAGAAAGCATAGACCAGGTTTCTGTACTGAATAAGAATCACTATTTATTACAAGTAGCTAGACTCTAACTGTAGCCAATTAGTTATAAGCAGTTGGCAAATTATACCACTAATTAATACACTAATCTTTTTAGAAACACCCCCATAACCCACCATACAAGGTGAAATACCATTAATTAATACAATAATCTTTTTAGAAACATCCCCATAACCCACATACAGGGTGAAATAGTATTTGATGGAGGACTATAACTTGGAAAGGCAATTCAGTAGCCTTTGTTCCCAGGTCCTGTTGTTGAGATAATACTTACAATTCTTCTACTGGCCAGCACTCTGCTTCAGTCATATTTCTCTCGATGCTCCCTCTGGTTGATAAGAGATACAAGGTGGTCTGTTTACTTGTAAAAAGTCTCTGACTTATCAATTAAAAGTCATTGAATGCAACAATTGTTACAGTTATGATAAACTGGTTTACTTCAGGTTTGTAGTGAATTTTGACTGCAGAGAGCAGATTGACCATTATGTGCTGGGGATGAACTGAACAATTCTCTCTCTCTATAACTTGTTCACAGTTCCAAGCTGTTTAGTCACTCAAGAACCTATCATATAGTTGTTGGCAGGCAGGCAAAAGAGTCTCCATCATCGATAACTGGTCACTAGTCCATAGCCCAAAGTATTTCTTGTTGCCCCAAAACTGCATCTGTACACCCCCTCAGTTCCAAATCATGTTGAGATTAAACCCCAATTGCAACCTGTTCAAATAGTTGTTTACACGATGTCTGGTATGGCTGTCAGGTTACATAATTTCAAAACAGCAGCCAGTCCTTGAAATATTGGTTTAAAACAGTTATTTCTCAATTGAGTTCACAGTTTTTAAAAACACAAGCTAAAACTAAAAATATGGTCCTTATGACAACATTTATGTACATCAAGAAATACAAGGGTCTCAATACTAACCCCTGAGGAACTTGACAAAAATCTTCTTCCAGCCTGAAAAATACCTATTAACCACTGCTCTCTGTTTCCTTCCCCCAGCCATTTTTAAAATCCATGTTTCTACTGCCCTCTTATTCCATGACCTAAAACCTTCTTCACAAGTCTATTATGTGACACTGTATCAAATATCTTTTAGAAGTCCATGTACACAACTTCAATGGCCTTACTCATGAAAAATCTCCAGCTAGTTAGTGGACACAATTTGCCCTTAACAAATCCAGACTGATTCTTCAAAATCCACCCACCTTTTTACATGTGACTATTAATTCTGTCCCAGATAATTGCTTCTACAAATTTGTCCAACACTGAAATTAAACTCTATAATTGTTGGGCTGAACTTACAAGTTTTCTTGAACAAGAGTGTAATATTTGCAATTCTTCAATCCATAGACACCACATTCCCAAATTGAGGAAAGATCGAAAGATTATTGCCAGTGTTTCTGTAATATCCTTGGATGCATCTCATCTGGTCCTAATGCCTTATAAACTTTAACTGATGACAACTTATACAAGTTGTCCTTATCCATTTTAAACATTTCTAGTGATTGAGTTTCCTTCTTGGCCACCATGACCTTAGCAGCATCTGCCTTGTAGAGCAAGGCATATGCAAAGCAATCATTTAATAACTTGATCTGTAAATCTCCTTTTTGGTCCCTAATTGATCCTACTTCTCCTTTATTACTTGTTTACTCTTGATGTGCTTCCATAAGGCTTTGGGATTTCCTTTTATGTTTGCTTCCACATTTGTTTTGCAATACCTCTTTGCTTCGCTGATTTACTTTTTCACCTCCCTTCTGAATTCTTAGCTTGGCTCTCAATTGTATTTGTTACCTGACACAAGCATACCTTTCCTTCTTTTACTTAGTTTCTATCGCCTTTGTCATCCAGGGAGCTCTGGATTTGTTTGTTCTATCTTTCCCTTTCGAGGAGCTATACTTTCACTAAGCCCAAACCATTTCCTCTTTGAAGGTAACCCATTGTTCAACTACAGTTTTTTTTGCCAACCTTTGTTTCCAGTCTATTCACCTCTCCTCCAGATAATTATTCTTACCATGCAATGCCACTGTCTTTATTCTTTATGGGATGGAACATGTCTCTGGCTAGAGAAGTATTTATTGCCCATCTCTAATGTGCTAAAAAGACAAAGATGTGCAGGTTAGGTGAATTGGCCATGCTAAATTGCCCATAGTATCCAGGGATGTGTAGGTTAGGTGCATTAGTCAGGGGAAATGTAGAGTAATAGGACAGGGAAATGGATCTTGGTGGGATACCCTTCAGAGGGTCGGTGTGGACTTTTTATGCCAAATAGCTTGTTCCCACACTGTAGGGATTCAATGATTCTATGATAGTTAAGAGTTAATCGCATTGCTGTGGTTCTGGAATCATGTGTAGACCAGATTAGGTAAAGGTGGCAGATTTCCTTCTCTAAAAATACAAAAAAAAACAAAAAACAAAAGTTGCTAGAATAGCTCAGCGGGTCTAGAAGCAACTATGAAGAGAAATCAAAGTTAAGTCAAGTGACATTTCCTCAGATCTGAGAGAGGAAATTCCTCCTAACCTCTGTTTTATATGTATAACACCTTATTCTGAGATTATACCCTCTGGTCCTAGACTCTCTCACAAGGCAAATAAGATCAGCTCTCACTCCTCTGTATTCTAATGAATATAAGGTGGACTTTGAACCTGTATCCAACAAACATTACCACAATGCCTCTACCTCCCTGTCATTTTCAGCCATCAACCTAAACCTTATGATACTATGATCACTGTCCCCTAAATGTTCCCTCACTGTCACTTGATCTACTTGGTCCACTTTATTTTCAAGAACCAGCTCTAGCAATGTCTGCTTTTTTGCTGGAATGGACACATACTGCTGTAAAAAATTATCCTGAACACCGTTTAGGAACTTTTGACTCATGTTGCCTCCTATACTAACAGTATCCCAGGCTCGTTACTACCTCTGTCATTCGTTCCAATATGGACCATAATGTCTGGCTGTTCACCCTCCCCTGGGAGAATATTATGCACTTGATCTGTGACATCCCTGACCTAAGCATCAAGGAGGCAACAACAATCCGAGAGTCAAGTTGATGGCCATGAAACACCTTTGTGTTTTCCTCACAAATGTTCCCCTATCAATTCTGCCTTTCTGCTTTGCTACATTTCCTCCTGTAAAGCTGAGCCATCCATGGTGCCACTGGCTTGGCTCTTGCTTCAGTCTCTCAAAGATCCATTGCCCTCACAGAAAGCCAGAACGGAGAGCCGGTTAGTGAGCATGACTGCTACACTACGTGCATTGAACTGCATGGTGATTAACCGTTCCCAATCTGTCTGCTTGCCCCTAACTTATGACAACTTCACTGAACATGCTATCTACGTGGATCTTTGCCTCAAAGATGCACCTCAATGATCACAGCTACTGCTTAAGCTTTGAACCTCAGAGCTCAAACCTTTGTAACTGTTGACACTTCGTGGACATGGATGCATCTAGGTCACAAGAAGTGTCCACCATTCCCCACTGGCCACAAGATGGACATTGCACATGGCTGATCTGTCTGGCCATACTTTAACCTTAAACCTTGAAGTTATTTTACTTACTTTACCTTACCATTATATGATTAACTGTAAAATAGATATTAGGAGAAAGTAGAAACTTTTGGTCTTATTCAGCAAACATCTCAGTCTTCTGTGCCTATAAATTCTTACTTTGCATTGGCCAGTTGGAAATACATGTTTTTCATAATTACTGAATTACTGCTTGACAACCAATCAACCCACAACTTCCTTGTGGAGCCCTTCTTGAACTTCATGGAGTGACTCAGGAAAGGTACACCTTCGGCCTTGCAAAAGGCCCCGAAACTTTGCCTCTCTACATCTGAAGCCCAAAATATGTTCCCTTGCAGATCCCTTTCCTTTTACCTCAGAAGGTAATTGAGAAGCCCTGGTCTTAGGCACTCTTTATTGCAGCCTTGGAACATGTTTCCTCCTGGTGTCCAATATCTCTCACTTCTGGAAGATATATTAATGGTATACTAATTAAAGTATATTATTCAAAATACTAATAAACAAAATCCTGTTCTTTGCAGACAGGAAGAAAATGTACACTTATTGCACTTGTTTGAATTCAACAGGGTAATTGACAACTGGTTCATCTTTCAGGGTAATGCTTTGAATAATCAGAGTCAACCTGTTTAATTTAAAATTCAAACAATGTCTGGCAGTTAACTGTAAATCAGCATTAACAGGTGCATTTTCTATAAAGGCAGAGAGCCTGAAGCGTGGAGAGATAAGCTAGAGGAGGGTGGGGGTGGGGAGAAAGTAGCATAGAATACAATAGGTGAGTGGGGGAGGGGGTGAAGGTGATAGGTCAGGGAGGAGAGGGTGGAGTGGATAGGTGGAAAAGGAGATAGGCAGGTAGGACAAGTCCGCACAAGTCATGGGGTCAGTGCTGAGCTGGAAGTTTGGAACTAGGGTGAGGTAGGCGAAGGAGGAATGAGGAAACTGTTGAAGTCCACATTGATGCCCTGGGGTTGAAGTGTTCCGAGGCGGAAGATGAGGCGTTCTTCCTCCAGGCGTCTGGTGGTGAGGGAGCGTCGGTGAAGGAGGCCCAGGACCTCCATGTCCTCGGCAGAGTGGGAGGGGGTGTTGAAATGTTGGGCAAATATATCCCTGGTGGTGGGGTCTGTTTGGAGGCGGAGAGGGGTGGGGAGGGAAATATATCCCTGGTGGTGGGGTCTGTTTGGAGGCGGAGAGGGGTGGGGAGGGAAATATATCCCTGGTGGTGGGGTCTGTTTGGGGGTGGGGGGAATGTCGGCGGATGATTTGGTTTATGCGGAGGTTGGTAGGGTGGAAGGTGGGCACCAGGGGCGTTCTGTCCTTGTTGCGGTTGGGGGGGTTGGGTCTGAGGGCGGAGGTGCGGGATGTGGATGAGATGCGTTGGAGGGCATCTTTAACCACGTGGGAAGGGAAATTGCGGTCTCTAAAGAAGGAGACCATCTGGTGTGTTCTGTGGTGGAACTGGTCCTCCTGAGAGCAGATACTACGGAGGCGGAGGAATTGGGAATATGGGATGGCAATTTTGCAAGAGGTAGGGTGGGAAGAGGTGTAATCCAGGTAGCTGTGGGAGTCGGTTGTGGGAGTCGGTGGGTTTGTAAAAAATGTCAGTGTCAAGTCGGTCGTCATTAATGGAGATGGAAGAGGTCCAGGTAAATTTAAGGTCAGGGTGGAATGTGTTGGTGAAGTTGATGAATTGCTCAACCTCCTCGCGGGAGCACGAGGTGGTGCCAATGCAGTCATCAATGTAGCGGAGGAAGAGGTGGGGAGTGGTGCCGGTGTAATTACGGAAGATCAACTGTTCTACGTAGCCAACAAAGAGACAGGCATAGCTGGGGCCCATATGTGTGCCCATGGCTACCCCTTTGGTCTGGATCTCCTTCAAGATCCTCCGCTCCACGCTTGCAGCAATGCGCCGGCATCTCACCTCTCTACAGTCATCCCTGCCTCAGCTGAGGGCCACACTCTCTCAGAATTGCAAAGGACCCACTCTGTACTACATCCTCAGTAGAATTCATACTCTCAACAAACAGTATTTCAATTCCATCTCAAACATCAAAAACTGTAAGTACAACAAACTTTTATCTACCCACCTCCATAACCAGCGCTCCTCAAACATTCCAGAAGATACCCCTGGCCTCAGAAACTACTCAGACGCCATTAGCCATGTGGCTGATGCAGCTGCCACCCCCACGTTGATTGATGGGTGTCACTTCCACCCCCATCATGGCCACTCCGCAACCACATCCGCCCCTCACAATTCTTCATGCATCACACATGACATCACTTCCACCCCTCACATCATCGCTGATGCCTAATGCTCAGTGACGTCCGCCACCCTTACTGCCATGGTCACCACCACTTCCACCCTCGCCAGCGCCACTCACATGCATTCTGCTGACATGCCCCCCACAGACCCCACTGTCACTATCCCCACCCCCCAGAACCCCGAGGGGAACACTACCCCTGCTCATGACTCCACCCCCATTCCCCCTGAACTGGTACACCAACCAATGGTGCTAATTCTCATGCTGGCATCCCCTCTACAGATGTTCCCATATTGGGTTAAAACCCTGCACCTTTATTTTGTTTCCTTCTTCACAGTTAATACGACATCTGCTCAGTACTTACAGCACTTACTCCAGCACCCATGGTATATTGCTTTTATCTGCAAATCTTTACCTCTTTTGTATACTTTGATTTGTTCAAAGTGGGGGCTGGTCATTTACTGCCTTTGCCATCAGTTTCCATCTTCCTCATGAAATGAGACCATAGAGCATGTGCAGAAGTTCAAGGCCATTATTCTAGGAAAAGTGAGAGTGATAAAATATTACATTGATGCCTGAAATTGGCATGGTGGCTCAGTGGTTAGCACTGTTGCCTCACAGCGTCAGGGACCTGGGTTAGATTCCAACCTCGGGTGACTGTCGGTGTGGAGTTTGCACATTCTCCCCACGCCTGAGTGGGTTTCCTCCGGGTGCTCCAGTTTCATCCCACAATCCAAAGATATGTAGGTTAGATGAATTAGCCATGCTAATTTGCCTATAGTGTTCAGGGATGTGTAGGCTAGGTGCATTAGTCAGGGGCAAATATAGGATAGGGGAATGAGTCTGGGTGGGTTATTCTTCAGAGGGTCAGTGTGGACTTGTTGGGCTGAATGGCCTATTTCCACACTATAGGGATTCTATGTAGTAATGGACATGTAGTTTAAATGAATGTTACACTGGATGAAAGCTAGCATCAACTACAATAGAACTGAAAATGTAGTAGTCCCTAAGCTCCTTGGAGGGTTCACTAGGTCTCCCAGGATAACCTTACTCAGTGGAAAGCAGAGCCTACAGAGAAACAGGACAAATGATCGTATTCAGCTGCTGGCACCACTTCTATTTCTAAGGGTTCAGCTAGCCTCTCACCAATGTTAGAGCAGGTGAAACCCTATGGAGTTCTGTATAAGCTCCAGTTGTGTGCCCTTCTACAGAGCAGGCAGCAGCAAGTCCAGAAGGGGACACAGAAGCAGCTGAACTCCCTTCACACTTCCCACAGGTCTGTTGATGTTTCAATCATCCAGTGAATTACTAGATCCCTAAACTATCCACAGCAGATGAGCAAAGCACAGAAGTGAAACAGCTGTGCTTTTCAGTCACCAACATTTCCAATTAAAGAAAGACCAAAACTCTATCATCTCATTGTTGAGTAAAATTAACTTATTGTTTGAATGATTTAGGACATTTTTGAAACTAAACAATTGTGTTAATGTTCACTGAACTACTGTTATATCAGTGGACAATTTGATTATCATAAAGAAACTGTTCATTCTGTTTAAATGGGTACCACTTTTGATATTCATGCCATACATGTGTCTGGCATTCTCTGACAAAAGAGAATTGAACTATTACCCCTTGAAATTCAATAGCAGTACGATTGCGGCAACCTTTCCACTGTCATGTTTAACATTAACCATAAACATATACATTCTATATATAAATACTGTGATTACAAGAGCAAGGCAGAGGTGGGGAATTTGAGGATAAGTAATACAGCTGCTGACTCCATAAATCCTGTTCCACCATCTACAAGGCACAAGTCAAGAGTGTCATGAAATACTCTAACTTGCCTAAATGCGTTCAACTTAACAAAACTCCAGAAGTTATGGCCAAGTGTGGGGAGGGAAGCAGCTCACCACTTAGTAATCTCCTCTGATCACAATCAATAAGTTTGCTTTTTAAGCATCTAGCTACATCAAACTATAATTTAAATTTAGTAATAGTCAAATTTTAGGAGCCAGTGACAATGCTTTGAAGTGAATGAATGAAAGAGGAATTTTATTAGTTGTTAATTTGGAGAATAAAATAATAAACTGTGACTTCAAGCACATAAAGACACATATTGAAGATTTTTTAAAAAAAGGATAGAATGTCCAGTACAATAGTAAGATAACAAGTTTCAGTTCTTAAAATATTCCTGGATATTTGAGTTATTATAGTTTAGATTACCTATAGTGTGGAATTAGGCCCTTCGGCCCAACAATCCACACCGACCCTCCAAAGAGAAACTCACCCAGACCCCTTTCCCTCTGACTAATGCACCTAGCACTATGGGCAATTTACCATGGCCAATTCACCTGACCTGCACATCTTTGGACTGTGAGAGGAAACCAACGCAGACACAGGGAAAATGTGCAAATTCCACACAGACAGTCACCCAATGCTGAGGATCGAACCTGGGACCCTGGTGCTGTGAGGCAGCAGTGCTATCAACTGAGGCACCATGCCACCCCGTTGTAGCAGAAAACACAACTGTTTAGTAAACATGTTGTATCCTTGCAGAGTTTTTGAGTTCACAGCAAATGGATGCTTTTCTGATTTGTTTTATTACTGATGCTGTTTTTCAAGACAGAGGAAACAGGGTGAGAGAAAAAATAATCTTCCAGGCCTTGGTAAACGTATTTTCTTTTCTGCTCTGAGTAGTGCTCTTTCAACAGCTACTGCAATATGGCTCCTTTGTGTATTCCCACATCCAGCTTTGTTGCTTTCCCAAGTTGAATAGTTGCAGACATTTCATATACAATATGTGCAACCTCTCATATAAATGTAAATTAAAACAGGAACCCCTACCCTCCTCTAGCTTATCTCTCCACGCTTCAGGCTATCTGCCTTTATTCCTGATGAAGGGCTTTTGCCCGAAACGTCGATTTCAAAGCTCCTTGGATGCTGCCTGAATTGCTGTGCTCTTCCAGCACCACTAATCCAGAATCTAGTTTCCAGCATCTGCAGTCATTGTTTTTACCTGGTGCATTTTCCATGCCAATGTCTCAACCAATCAGAGTCCATTTGTCAACCAGTCAGCACTTTCCTTCATGTAGTATCAATGTTAGTTTTCCCTTTGAATTGACATTCTTCTGAATTGTCCTGATGAGTGCAAGATAATGATTTGATAAAATCAGGCATTTTTCAGCAATATAAAGTATAACTTAGTAATAAATAATTCGGAATTTAGGAAAAATCGCTTCACCTAAAGAATGGCAAGAATGTGGAAATTAGAATTATGTAGAATGGTTGAAGAAAATATTGTTTTAGGAAATACTAGAAGAGGGAATGGGGATTCTGATAAGGTTAGATGAAGAAAGTTGGGAGAAAATCTATGTGGAATATAAAAAAATGGCATAGACCAGTCAAACCAAATGGCCCATGTGTTTCAGTACTGCGGAATGTCTTTATCAATAATTCATTGTTTTCCTCAAAGCTGCTAAATAAAGCCATTAAAAAAAAAGCACCAGGAGTTCTGTTCAAATCCAAACACAATCTATACTTCATGTTTTCTTCAACACAGGGTGCTGTCCAATGTGTGCCTCATCTCAACACTTCTTTCCATAGCTCCCACTTCCTTGGTTCTCTTGTTTTATACAGCTGTTTCTTCACACTGCAGTGTGAAAGCTGAGTTCTAAGCCTTACACTCACTTTTGCTTTGCTAAAACAATGTTTGGGATGCCTTGAAGATGCTCTCAGTTGGTGAAATAATTGTAATATGCTGCACGCAATATTGCAACATAAAAAGGTATAAAGGTGATTGCCAAAAATACCAGGCATTTGCATGTTGGACTCCAGAAAAGGATAGGGGCAATCATGATTCTTCTGTAATCTACAGATTACACACGTACAACTGGCACTCACATTTTTATTTTAAATCTAAGCTATATTCATTCCTTTACACAAAGGCATGAATACTTGCATTTCTTGAACTATTGCTGTGCACTTTTAAATTTTACTGTTGGAAGGAATAGATAGAACACCTACATGCAATTCAATTAGTGGACATGGTCTAACCATAGTCACAGAGTCACAGAGTCATACAGCATGGAAACAGACACTTTGGTCCAACTTGTCCATGCCAACCAGGTTTTCCAAACTGAACTAGTACCATTTGTCTGCATTTGTTCCATATCCCTCTAAACCTTTCCTATTTTAAACCTTTCCTATGTAATTGTACTTCCTCTGGCAACTCATTCCATACATGTACCACCCTATGTGTGAAAAGGTTGCCCCTTAGGCCCCTTGTTAGTTGTTCCCCTCACCTTAAACTTATGCCCTCTAGTGTTGGACTCCCACGGCCTTGGAAAGATCTTGGCTATTCATCTTATCAACCCCCCTCATGATTTTATAAACCTCCATAAAGTCACCCCTCAAACTTCTACTCAACAAGGAGAAAAGTCCCCACCTATGCAGCCCCTCCTTATAAATCCAAACCTCCAGTTTCAGTAACATCCTTTAAATCTTTTCTGTATTCTTTCCAATTTAATAATATTCTTCCTGGAGCAGGGAGACCAGAATTGTATGCAGTATTCTAAAAGTGGCCTCACCAATGTCTTGTACAACCACAACATGATGTCCCAACTCCTATACTTAATGCTCTGGCCAAAGAAGGCAAGCAAGCCAAATGCTTTCTGACCACATGGTCTACCTGTGTCACCACTTTCAAGGAACTATGTACCTGCACCCCTAGGTTTCTCTGTTTGACAACACTCCCCAGGACCCTGGGGTGGCACGATGGCACAGTGGTTAGCACTACTACCTCACAGCACCAGGGTCCCAGGTTCGATTCCAGCCTCAGGTGACTGTCTGTGGGAGTTTGCACATTCTCCTCATGTCTGTGTGGGTTTCCTCCAGGTGCTCCGGTTTCCTCCCACATTCCAAAGATGTGCAGGTCAGGTGAATTGGCCATGTTAAATTGCCTATAGTGTTAGGTGCATTAGTCAGAGGGAAATGGGTCTGAGTGGGTTACTCTTCAGAGGGTCGGTGTGGACTGGTTGGCATTTTCCAAGTCAAAAGGATGACTGCATTTCTATTTCTATTCATAGGATCCTGGTTTCAATTTTGATTTCCGTACCTGCTCTACAGTACAAGTATCATTAGGAAATTATCATTGGTGGGGGTGGAGCATTTGGTTAACAGAGAGCAGTTTTCTTAAGCAATATGTTTGATTGCAAAGCTCATCAAGCGTAGATGTCATTTAATTAGACACTACTTAACTGAACTTCTTTCTTTGTCCTGTGACAAATCAATTGAGTTGAGGTTTTGCAGATAGGAATGTGATTTCCCCTGAGAGCTTCAGGACTCTGCTGTCAGAATCAAATGGGGACTGAAGTCTGTGCTGTGCAGGAAACTATCACTAATACAATCATAGATTCATAGAATAGTTAAAACATAGAAGGAGGCCAGTTGGCTTGACATGTCTATGCTGACTCTATGCAGGATTAATTCATCTAATTCCATTTCTCTGCTTATTGCCTGTAGCATTGTACATTTTTCCTTTTCAGGTAATGATACAATTCTCCGTTGAATGCCTCATTTAGACTTTTCTCCACAACACTTCCAGGCAGTGTATCCCAGTTCCTAATAACCTAAAGGTTTTCTCGCATTGCATTTGCTTCTTTTGTAAAATACTTTAAAACTGTGCCCTTTCATTCTCAATCCTCATATGAGCAGGAACAGTTTCTCCATATGTTGTCTGTCCGGACCTCACACAATTTTGTAAACATCTATTAGACCTTCACTTAGCTGAGGAGAACAGTTCCAACTTCTCCAAACCATCTTCATAAATGAAGTTTCTCATACTTAGAACCATTCTCAGAAACCTCTTTTGAATGCACTCCAACGTATTCACATCCTTCCTAAAGAGTGGCCCACAGAAAAGAAGAGTCCACAATACTCCGGTTGAGATCTAACTAGCATCCTATATATGTTTATAATAACTACTCTGCTTTTGTCCACTATGCCCCTATTAATGAAGCCTGGAATAGTGTATACTTTCTTAACTGCTCTCTAATTGCTTAGCCACCTTCATTGACTTATGCACATTTACACCAAAGTCACTCTGCCCCGCTTCTTATATACAGCTTCCCATGTTCTTTGCATCAAAATGTATCACCACACACTTCTCCATATTGAACTTCAGCTGCCACCTATCTGCCTATTTACCAGCTTGATTACGATTCTTTTGTAACCTACAGGTCAGTGCCTAAGATAACACATGTATAACAGACACTGACTTATTTTTGGTTTTGAAGTGTGCATTGTCTTCTTATAATTTACAATGCTCCCGAGTTTTGCATCGCCTGTAAACATTGAAATTGTTCCCTGCACACCAAGATGTAGATCACTAATATATTAATATCAGTAAAAGCAAGGGTCCCAATACAGATCCTTAGAAAACTCCACCCCATGTTTTTGTCCAGCCAAAAAAAATTATACATTAACTACTACTTTCAGTTAATTTTGTATCCATATTGCTACTGTCCCTTGAATTCCGTGACTAATAACTTTTTTCACAAATACATTGTGTGGCATAGTTTCAAATGCCTTTTGGAAGTCCATGCACAACACAGCAACTCTCTCTGTGACTTCTTCAAAAGTACTCCAACATGTTAGTTATACTGTACACCATTTTGCCTTAACAAATCCATACAGACTCTTGCAAATTAACCCATATTTGTCCACATGACTATTAATCCAACATCTAATTATTGTTTCTCAAAAGTTGCCCCATCACAAATGTTCAACTTTCTGCTCTGTAATTGCTGAGCTTCTCTTTAGAATTTATTTTGAACAAGGGCAAGTATTTGCAATAGGTTCCTTATCTCATTTTCAAATACACCTACTTGCCCTTCTCCAATCTAGGTTCAGCCAGAGTTGATCTCCTATCTTCACCATTAAGGAGTGAGGCACATACTATGTCCACAGCACTTCATGGTTGTCCAGTTTTAAACCAATCAACTGTATCCTATGTAGCACATGTGGTACTGCTACCCTAGACAAATGCTCATACATTAGAAATGAAACGTATCACTTTTCAGTGGTCACTTCCAAAGCAATTACGGATATTTATTTGTGTCTCATACCTATCAATGACTCCTAATGTAATTTTTGCATTCAAATATTATTCCTTCTTATTCAAACTAAGAGCAGAAGCTGGAAAGTTCATTAACACTTGTAAAGAGAAAGAGCAGAACAATGTTTATGGCATAGATCCTTCATCAGAATTGAGAAATAAAACAGATGCAACTCTGATCACTTATAGACTTTGACAAAAAAGGGAAAGGGACAGCAATGATAGGCACAGAGTCACTGAACTGCTGTGATAGAGAAGGAGGTTTTCTGTCCATTGTACCTGAATCAGCTCTTCTAATGATGATAGCAGACAGATGAAAAGAGACAAATTCAAGTTATGATGTATAGAGGAGCAAAAATATTTTCAAGACTGGCATTCTGAGAGTGAACAATAAATAAAATAGCAGAGATATGAAGAAAACTGAAAATGCTGGAACACTGAAAGAAAAGCCAATGAAAACTGGAAATGACAGAGGTCAATCAGCATTTGAAAAGATCTTGGGTGCAGAATGATCACGAGAATAGGAAACAATTAGTTTTCACAGTTTTACATTTTTATACTTTTACAGTTGATGGACCTGCTATTCCCAGCTTTTTCTGCCTTTGAATTTTCCAACAAATGCACTTTTTTTTACTAACTGTTTCGAAACATTCATGAATCCTACCCATTTTATTAGTCTCATGAGATCAAAGAAACAGAGCTTAAGGGAATGAACATTAACTAGGTCTGATGTTTGTTTGAGGTAAAGTTAATTTTCCTTGATTTCTGCAAAAGTAAACAATATTTTACATATCAGTGTTGTTTTATAGAATAGTTTACAACTCAATATTATTTGAGGAGTTCATTATTTCTGTACTGAAAGTGGTGTAATTTATAGGTTCTAGGATCAAATACAATCTGCCACGTTGATTTTCCACAACTGTTTCTTTTTAATTTCAATAAACCTAATTTGTTGTTTATTGCCCAAGTATTTTGGCCTGATAGAATGTAATAACCTTGCACAACTCAGAGGCCAGGAGAACATGAAAGAATCTGTGTCCTTTTCACTGAATTGTGTCCAATAACAAAGGTCATATAACGAACAAGAGTACAAAGAAACTATCTGGCAAAGCTAGAAAATGATAATAGGGTGAATTGTAGGAACAGATGGTGACTTTGAAGCTGCCCAGTTATTCATGGGCTTCTGCATATATTCTGTCATTAGAGGGTAAGTCCTGGCTTTGACTGCTGATTCCTGTGTGAAGGCACCATTGAGAGTTATCCGAATCCTTTTTAAACAGCTGTTCTGGTATATTTCCAAACATTTTAAAAGTGACTGCTAGAGTGAAGGTAATCCTGAGAAATACTCTAACTATGCTCACAAAACAGTGTCCTGGACAACTACATTTCATGAATCCAGATTAACAAAAACAGATCAACTAATTATTCATGCCAATGGCGCTTGTGACTTCCTACTGTATACAGAAAATATTCTATTATTTTCTACATTTGCATTTTCAAAATAATTGATTGCATGTGAAGTATTGAGATCATTCTTAAATACGACACGTCTTTCATTTCATTTTCTTCATGCCTGATGTCTCTTCTATAAATGTCACTGAATCTGTTCTCTGCTCAGTGGTATTTTGCAGATAGCCTTTTATTCATGGTATTGTTTATCTAGCTGGTAGATTCTACAGATCTATCCACATCAGAATTAGATCTATCGCACAATAAGGAAATTGTTAAGTTCACAACTTCATGTTTCTGTCTATTTTCTCAATGGCTCTGCAAATTTTGAAACAGCCTCACACACTAGCCATCCTTCCCAGGACCACACCCAAGATGACAATGGCTAACATGCCAGAGTAAAAAGTGCTACTACTCCATTTATGCCAGGACCAGGTACCTCTAGAATCTAGAATCCCTACAATGTGGAAACAGGCCCTTCAACCCAACAAAACCACACCAACTCTCCAAAGTGTAACCCACCCAGACCCATTCCCCTAACTCATGTACCTAACCTAAACATCCCTGAACACAATGGCCAATTTAGCATAGCCAATTCACCTAACCTGCACATCTATTGACTGTGGGAGGAAATCGGAGCACCCGGAGTAAATACACGTAGACACTGGGAGATTATACAAACTCCACATAGACAGTTGCTAGAGGTTGGAATCAAACCTGAGTTCCTGGAGCTGTGAGGCGGCAGTGCTAACCACTGAGCTACCATGCCACCCCTCAATCAGGCCACACTGATAGTTATCAGAGGTCTATCAGGCTCTCAGTTGTGTATTATAATTATAATCTATCTCAGTGCATAATCTTAGCCTCTACATCAAGAGAGGAAACTACACCCACTGGAAAAACTAATCAGAACTAGGACAGTAACCCTGATTTTACAAACACTTCTTCTGAGGGGTTCCCGGGTGGAGTAATAGAGTATTGAATGCAGAATTTATTCATGTGGGTCAGCTGGCTCAGTTAGTTAGTTAGCTGGTTTGTAATGCAGAGTGATGGCAACAGTGTGGGGTCAATTCTCCCAGCAGCTGAGATTATGATGTAGGATTTTTTTTCTCAACCTCTCCCCTACACTGAGGCATGGTGACCCTCAAGTTAAACCTCCACCATTCATCTCTTTAATGGGACAGCAGCCCTACACTCCAGTGGGACTATCGCAATGTTATCTTTGACGGAATATAGATTAAGTAAACTGGCATGGGGATAAAGGTAAATACTCTCATTATGTTAAAGGTGAATTAAACAACTAGTTGGTAAGGGGGAGCAGTGAGGGTGGTAATTACATGAAAATTTATGAAACCATCAGCTTTGTGCTTGGCCACTACAAAAAAAAGTGAAATAATCTTGCGATTTGCACAGAGGATAAAGTATAAATCATAATAGATTTAGACTATAAACTACAAATCAGGTTTATTCAAATTTTGAAAATTAAACCGTGGTAGAAAATCAATGTTGCAAATTCCTCTTGGTGACAGGACCCATAAATATTGTTACTTTACAAGCCACTGATCAGACCACATCTGGAAAAGTGTTTGCATTTCTGGTCCCTAATTACAGGAAGGATTCTTTGTTTCTGAGAGGTTACAGGCTAGAGTGGTGAACATGATCATTCCTAAGCTTGAAAGTGGAAGTGACATTTAATTAGGCAGGATATTAGCATGCCTGAACCCTGGCACATTGCTGCATCCTCTAGAATTAAGCAGTGGGCATAAAGGCTCCAGTGCCAATTGGGACCCTTAAGTGGCCAACTCATGACCACCAAAGGGCTTTATTCCACCATGGCAAGTATAAACCCAGCTGCAGACGAGCCTGATGAGCTACAACTATACAGCCAGCTGGGCAGCTCAGTACCCAATTGAGAAATTCAACATCAGGAAGCAACACAGACTGCTAAAAGCCATTGTAATGGCTGTTTTTATTGAATCTCCTGCAAAACTCTCTCTGCACAACCGTTACTCTACAAAACCCCTCCCAATATTAGCCATCTGTTGCTTGGCTCACTCTGTGATTCTAGGACTCTGGAAACTATCGCTCCAACAGCAGCCAAGACATTCCCACTGAGCACAAGAGTGACTAGCCTCTGACCTTTCTCAGTGGTTGAAATCTGTGCTCACAAGATCCTGACTCCTTGAGAGCACCCACCAGTGGCTTTGACACTCTTTGACTGGCTTGTGTTTCAATGGGCTTTCCTGAAAAGAGGCAAGACAGACCTCTGGCAGGACATCCTCAATCCTTCAATATCTTCTTACACTTCTTTGGTTAAGTTTGAGTTGCATTGAATACTTTGGCATGGTTTATCACTGCAAGCCGCAAAGTTCTCTCGCTGTATCTTACAGAACATACCTCATTAATTAGTTATCTTGCCCCTTTGACAGCCCTCATGCCTTATTTCTGTCCTATTAAGCCCCCTTCCTGGAACAGCTCTGCTCACAGAAGGATCCAAACATTAGGAATTGCCATTCAGGAGGGCCAACAGCACCCAAAACCATGTGTGCTCATCGCTCTCCCTAATGTTGTCAGCTTGGCTGCAAATCTCAATTTATGAAGCCTCATGTTTGGCCATGACCTGCTGCTGGTTGTTGTGACAATGTGTTGAGTGCCGACACAGAGAGATTCAAAAGCAGATGCATTCACTCAGGGAGTGACTAAAGGGACAAGGCTCAGTGCCATGTCTGTGGCTGCTATTTCATTCTCAACCTCCCTTCACCTTCCCCCTTAGTTTCTGAGGCCAAACCTGACAGACTGACCCTAGACTATGTTTCTCCGACTGCATTAGCCCTACCCCATGAATTGGGTTCCATGTCCCAAGTGCCCGACCACGGTCCACTCTCTGGATTGTAGAGGCACAGACCCCTTGACAATGGCTGACTGTGACCAATCTCATAGACCTCACACTTGTGCAGACTATTATGGAATGCTGTCCTTGACTTACTGTGCCAATATTCTGACTGACTGATGGATGTTACTGTGGACCTCACTAAGGGCTACTCCTCTTAGATTTGGAAACGTGGCAGCCTGCTTGCCACACACTCGTCCATGCTGACCAGATAACCTAACTTAATCTAGTCTCATTTGCCAGCACTTGACCCATAATCCCTCCAAACCCTTCTGTTTCGGATACCCTTGCAGATGCCTTTTAAATGTTGTAATTGTATCAGCGTCCACCACTTCCTCTGGCAGCTTATTCCATACACGCACTACTTCTGGGTGAAAAAGTTGCCCCTTGGGTCCCTTTTAAATTTTTCCCCTCTCACCCTAAACCTATGCCCTCTAGTTCTGGACTCTCCCACCTTGTCTATGTATCCTATCCATGCCTCTCATGATTTTATAAACCTCTATAAGGTCACCCCTCAGCCTTAAATGCTCTAGGTCAAGTGAACATTCTTAAATGCATGCTAGTCCATTGTGAGAGCTGGGAGCCTGTCCCTGGACATAAAGTGACCCTGCTGCAGCTTTTCCATGCAAGTTGCTGATGTGTCCTGCAATGCAAGTGTCTGCGTCCAGAGCATACTGCCAGTGAATAATAGAAGTGCCAGCATGGACGGGATGGACAAACAGATTTGGACGCCAATGTCCATGCAGGAGGAGTGACAATGGAACTCATGCCCTCTATATCATGCCTCAGGGCTGTGCTTTGGTCATGAGCAACTTGGAGGTGGTTTGGAGCTAGCAGCAAGCTGAATTCAGCAGGTACATGCTCTGATTTCCTTATTGAGTTTTCCTGATTTGGAATCTGTTTTGTGAGTTTGATAAGGTGGGAGTGTGAATATTAATGAAGTGAGTTGTGGTATTAACAAGGCATTTAACAACCAATAATGAGTATCAATTGGCACCTCGCTGCTTCCTAGCAAGAATCTCACCATTCCACTTGTGAAAAACATAAAACATGGAGTGAGATGAGCATAACATTGAGATAGGCCTCGCCAAACTTGTCTTCCAATTCTGACATATATTTCTCTGTAGCTCACATTGCTTGCACCTCTTTAAGATATTACCATATGTTTCTGAAGTGCAAAGTATTTAAATTTCAGGAAATTAAAGTTTTATTTGCAGAACTAAAGATTTCTAGGTTCCCTAATTACTAGATTATCAAGGAAATGAATAAAATCAATACAGATTAATTATTTATTTTGCTGAAGGTTCAAATTAGGGTCATGGGTTTAAAAATTATAAGACATTTAACCAAACTCATCTAGGCTGGTTCTTATTCATCACATGAGAATCCATCTATTTACTCCCAGTCCTTATCTCCCTCTAATCTGTTTTACATGATGTATGCATAATTTATTTTTGCATGCTTGAAAATGAACTATGTGGATCTGATCACAAATTTAATTTGTGATGCATGGCATCTGTTCCTATCCCAAACACAGTTCATCTAAGATATTATTTAAGGTGTTATTTTGCTGCGTTTGCTTTCATGTATTTAGGACATTGCATCTAATTTCTGCTGAAGCAATGCAACTATCATTAAGTTGTGGATTGCTCTGTCTTTTGTTATATGAACAGTTAGATACGTAAATTTAGCTCTAAACTGAAACTCAATGATTTTAAAATTCCTAATCCCTCAATGGCCAAGCTCTCTCTACCTATATTTTCTGGCTTGTACTACTGTTACCGTCCTCATCCCCACCCCAATCTGAACACTCCATTCTATGATTCTAGCACTTAGATTACTTAGAGTGTGGAATCAGGCCCTTCGGCCCAAAAAGTCCACACCGACCCGCCGAAGTGCAACCCAGCTACACCCACTCCCCTACATTTACCCCTTCACCTAACACTACGGGCAATTTAGCATGGCCAATTCACCTAATCTGCACATTTTTGGACTGTGGGAGGAAACCGGAGCACCCGGAGGAAACCCATGCAGACACGGGGAGAATGTGCAAATTCCACACAGTCAGTCACCTGAGGCGGGAAATGAACCCGGGTAGATTTTAACAGCAGTGCTAACCACTGTGCCATCGTGCCGCCCATGTTGTGCAACTGCCTGCCTTCACCCCATCATTGGTAGCTATGCCTTCAGGAACATCAGTTTTTTACACCTCAATTTCATCTATGAACATATTTCTCCATCTCCCCTTCTACCTTTAAGGCCTACTTTATAGATACTCCTTTGATCGCCCTTTTTAATGTCTTAATTTGTCTTCGGTTTATTTTCCCCACAGTTTTGCGAGCTCCATGTAATGAGTTTCTAATTTAGAATTGAGACAAGCTATTGCTTATACCATAGTTAAAAAAAATTGATGATTTTTAATGGCTTTATGGACTTTCAATGAAACATTGTGCATCTCCTGATGATCTTGAGGTGAAATTTGCATGAGGACAAATAACTACACATTTGTCTTTGCAGATTGATTTCTTCAAAACACTGCATTTAATGCTTGGAAGACATCTTATTAATTCAGTTAAACTGAAGAATTTTTATTCTTGGTCAAAGCGCTGAGTGTGCCTGTATTCTTAAAAACCCCAGGGAATTTCTGGTGCTGAAATATTCACCTTAATTAGGCTAGATAATATTTCCAGACTAAGCTATATATGTTAGTCTTGTGAATATATAAAAAGAAAATGTACTTGATATCAATCATTAATGATAATATCCTGTATTTCATTTATGGAAACAAGTTTCTTTCCAATTACACTGTTCTAATTAGTTTCCATGGGACCAACTATATTTAACCATTGAATACTATCAAGCGCACTAGATAAAAAGAAGTGTAGTTATCAATTTCTAGAAATTCAAATGAATAGCTAAAAATTGCATGAAACTGAAAACTCATTCCATTAATTCCGTAAGATGCAAAAGGTCACCATAGAATCATAGAGATGCATAGCACGGAAACTGACCCTTCGGTCCAACTCGTCCATGCCGACCAGATATCCCAACCCAATCTAGTCCCACCTGCCAGCACCCGGCCCATATTCCTCCAAATCCTTCCTGTTCATATACCCATTCAAATGCTTCTTAAATGTTGTCAGAAATGAGATGGAACTGAAAAGCATCATGCATGAAACTGACTTATTAAATGGCTTTATTACTTTATTTCATTGGTAACTTAATTTTACGATTTTTTCCAAATCAATATGTTCATTAAGTAAAAATTTCAAAGCAGATTTACATTCAAATAGACTGTGGTGATTAAATGTTCAATATTTCTTTTTGTACATACGTTCCACTTTAGAAATGTTAACATCTGTATATTTATAAAGATAGCATTTTAGCCAGTCATTGTTTTAGCAAATGATTGTTTAGTACCTCTTTATTCCTTTAAATTAATCTTTTGAGCACTTCACTGAACATCCAATTAATTTTATCGGGCAGCAAAGATTGCAAGTGTTTGAATGCTGGGGTAGCAAAAAATAAATTTGCATATATAACCTAAAACACTGATTCAATAAAGAAAAACGAGATTTTTGATCAAAAATATCGAAATAATGATGCTGGAAATACGCAGTAGTGTATTTTTCAGAACATTATAACTGTTCTTGATCATATGCTGGACAGAAAACCAAATTAAAGTGTGAAATCCACATCTCAAAGAAAAGTAACTTGATATGGATTATTTACTCCTTTTATAATCTAGTGATTTAAAACTGAGAGGGGTGTACACAGGTATATTTCAACTTTTAGTTTGGCAATTATCAGAGCACACCAGCTCAGGATGGTTTTAGAGCTGGTTTACAGTGCAGCAATAAATGCATCTTATGAGATATGAGTAACAAACTGATGTAGATGACCAGCTTTTAGTCTGACGAATACCCTATAGGCTTGGTGGACAGGAAGACAAATTACATGGGCAAGTAAGCTCAGACTAAGTTAACAAAAATATTTCAAGCCTTGTTTGGAGAAACCAGGAAGCCATTGAACAATTGAAGATAAAGCATGCACTTGTCACAGTCTGCTCCAATATTTCTTAAAATTGCCATAAGAGTCAAAGTAGTCTGATTTGTAAAAGTAAGAGTATTAGCATCCAAAACACATAGGAGCTCCAGACAATTGAGGAATAGACTGTTTCAAAATGGCAGGGCCACTGGAAGAAAAAACAGAATGCAAACATAAAATGCTGGAGAAACTCAGCAGCACTTTGGAAAGTGAAATTGAGTTTATGTTTCAAGTTCATTATGAATCATCTTTGGAACTTTATGACAGAATATTATTATTTATTATGATTACTACTATTATTTCAGGGGTTTAGCCTCTGAGGACTTCGCTGTTTTTTTAAAAAAATTAAGCCCACTGATCCCATTTTGAGACAACTAACGTCAGTCTTAATGGATGGGCTAACTTTGCTTCACAGTGAACATTGCCTGGCTGTGTTGACTAGTTTGGACTATTTCATGAAAAGTACTGCAATACAAGTAGAGAACAGACTTAAATAAGAGGTAATAAAATTTGTATTTCATTCACATTTTTTTTAAAAGGGAGAGATTAACTTGGAAAAAAACATGAATCCTCTAAATTTTGATGTGATTGCAATAAGACATATGAACTGAAGTTGTCTATTTTTGTTGAAAAGCTGGAAAACATGATCCTATAGCATGACATGGAAAGAGCTGATTTTGTATAAATAAGGCTGGCAAGCTACAGCATGTAGTAAATAATACATTAAAGCTATAGTGGTTCACTTGCAAGTCAGCTGCAGATTTCCAGAAGCTTTCTTTAAAAAGGCAATTCGCCTTTTAAAGTTCAGTTCAGAACAGTGGACTTTTCTCAATAGAGAAATATTCAGATGAAGAACTAGCATATCTCCAAGGAGAAATATTTTAAGGCCTTGCTGATCAGAAGAGCCCTACTGATAATATACCTGATAGTATGAATGTTAAAAGCCTAACCACTCTTCTCAATGTGACTAGGATAAGAAAATTGACAATTTCCAACAACATTGCAGTTTATAGTTTATTTTCAAATTTGGCAGTAATGTAAAATGGGCGCTACATCAGATTTTTCTTCTTTTTTGTTGGTAGGTTGTATCTTTTTTCTTTATTCATTCATAGGATGAGAGGATTGCTGGCTAGGCAGCATTTATTGCCCATCCCTAATTGCCCAGAGGGCAGTTAAGAGTCAACTGCATTGCTGTGGATCTGGAGACCAGGTAAGGACATTAGTGAACCAGTATATCAGACAACTGATCTTTTCTTGGTGTTTTATTTGTATCTTGTCTACAGCTAATGCAAATAATAGATGCAAGGTATCTTCTCTACCAATATCAAAATAGTCTGCTATTTTGGCATCAGTGTACGGCAAAAGATCAGGCCATATCAATACTAGAATTACTGTATGACTGTAGTATTAAGGATTACTTCATTCCATTTCTTTTTAATAGGCATGAGCAGGATTATACTTCCAGTAAACATTTCCTTCAGACTTGGAAGATTGTTAGCTTGTTGGGTGAAAGACTGTTGTTTTTGGTTCGTCATAACAATCTGAGATCTGTAGATGCCCTTATACTGGAAGATTTTTAATCTCTTTAATTTCCATCTTGAATGTTCTATTCGCTGTGGAAACAGGCAATTTCTTTCATGCATTATCTTGAATCGTCACATATTGGTCAAGTCTTCTTAGTGGTGGTTTCCATGGAGTTGTACCGTATCTTCAATCTTTATCAGCAGGTTTTTATTCTCAGTATGTCCATAGGGCTGTGCTTAACTATGTAGATTCTTTACTTTTACATGTTGATTGGTTTGGATGCTCCCCCCTTATTGATTGTATTATTGTTGAAACTAACATGTTCCCGTCTTCAGTGCTGCTCTTTGAGGGTTACTTCTTGCTTGGCATGATCTCTATCACTATCTTGAAAGTTCTTGCTGGGAAAATAAGTAAATCAAATGCTGTGTTTGGATTTGTCTCTTTGAAGTCACCTCAGCATCAAACATCAGTTTGTTTAGCTGTCTTTACTATTTGTAACTTTGACTATCTGTTCATCAAGCTATGATGCGGTCAGACTTACATTGGTCACAGATTTGTCAGTTAGCTAAAGTATGACTGGTAATTAGTTTTAACATTGATTGTCTTTTCTAACAAACCTTGATGTCTAAACTCTCTTCGGCATGTATGGCAATAAAAATATTTCTGCCAAAACAGTATTATTATAAAATCTTCAATGTCCTTAAAGACTACTGTATACTGATCAAGTTCATGTTCTTCAATTAATATGTCCCAAGGGTTTCTGGTGCATCTTCCCTCAGACATCTTCTTCAAATGAAGCTGGAGTGACCAGTTGTTCATCATATACCAGTTAATTGTAAATGACTTAAATGATGTTGTTGGAATGCTCAAATATGTTTTCATAGTGAACTTGCTGGGCCTTTGGTCTATCCAGCGTTTGATACAATATTAATGGATGTTAAGACTTTATACCAGTATACACTGCATATTGGATGCCTTTATGTCTTTATCTGCATCTGTTGGGAAAGATACCAATGGCACACCTAACTAGAGCATAAGAATTATTTTTGAAACAGAATTAGCTGCTGAACAATGTGGCAAAGAGACCCTATGTCGCTTTTTCTGATGATGATATCTACTCAGGATTATGAGTTTCTACTGTGTTAAGGCTATTCTAGTCTCCCATCAGCTCCTGTTAGTCTTGATTAAGCTGATTGTGCCTAGCTGACCACTGTTTATGCCTATGAGGCTTTTCTGCTCCCCAAGGACCTTTAGTACCTTGTGCCTATCCTACTCCTGTATTGCTTCTTATATGTGTTCTTTGTCACTTATTTATCAATTGTCAGGAACAGAGGGAATTAGCTTTCAAAGTTTCTAAATAAGACCTCATTTGTGTCTCAGTTCAAGGTGAACTCCACCATTCTTAATTACTTTTTTTACAAAAACGTAAGACAATTTTAGATGTTTGTTTTACTTTGAAATAACTTACATTTTAAACAAAAATAAATTAGTTTTCTTTGTCTGATGGTCATTGCCCTACCTACAGATCTGTACATCTGTTTGTCACAACCACCTGATGAAGGAGCATTGCTCCGAAAGCTAGTGCTTCCAATTAAACCTGTTGGACTATAACCTGATGTTGTCTGATTTTTAACTTTGCACACTCCAGTCCAACACCAGCATCTCCAAATCATGGTCTTTGTAGAATTATTTTGCTACCATGCTGTGGGTTTGATTCCAACTGAGTATTTTACCTGATGCTGAAATGCTGATGTTATCTCCCATAATATAAGAAACTGAACATAGATATTGTGGCATTGAAGAATCCAGTAGACATTTATTATAACCAAACATTACGTGCAAATACTAACTTTCTCAGGCACTTAAGTATTTGGACTAATATTAACCTATTAGCTTACAACGGTGCAGTATATTTCTAGTAGGATATCATGCTTCAAGTGATCAGAGGTAAGATGGATTACGAGACCTTTTTATCTTCAGGTCACATGCTAGGATCGAGTGATGATATCATGAGAATATCTCTTAAAGGTATACTGACCATGAGACATAACACACCACTGCAGCTTCACTGGGAAAGGACTATCTTCAATCAATTAACAAGGTTCGTTATTTTGCTGCAGCCAGCCATTGGGATTGTGGATGGGCTCCCCCAATTTCTTTTAGCTGGGTCTGGGGCAGGGGGTGGAGTGTGTTGGGTGGGGAACACAAGTCCAGTAAAATCCAGTTCAATACCTTTCTTATTTCTCCATATCCATCTTCTTCTAGCAGCTTGTTCTGTCCTGCATGGCCTTGGGCACAGATTTAAAGTGAATAACAGAAGAAGTAAAAGGGGGAAAACACACAGAGCGAGTCATCTGGGTGTTTGGAATGCACTGCACGGAAAAGTGGCAGAGGCATGTTGAATTGAATCATTTGAGAGGGCATTGGATGATAATTAAAAATGAAACAATGTGGCGGGGGATGGTGAAAAGGTAGGAGATTGGCACAAGGTTAAAATACTCAGTGGGCGCAGGGGTAACAGGCTAAATGCTTCCTCATGCACTCTCCCATTTCTATGATTCTGTTCATTTTCCCAGTCATGTTAGATTCCAGGAGAAATGCCTATGGCTGCATAATGTCTGGAATCAAATGGCTTGGGGGGTGGTCAAAAATTAGCAAACATTTCTTGAAGTTACACAACATTCCCTGTGGACGATTTCCAACTTGAAACAACTACAGAAAGCCCAAATCCATGTAGAGTTGTCACAACTGTCAGAAGACGTCAGCAAGCCATTAACCGTAAACTGTTGATTACACCTTTAAATGACATCAGTGTTGTCCTTATCAATGTTCAATGCATATACAACAGTATGTCATAGAGTCACAGAGTAATAGAGATGTACAGCATTATCCAACTCGTCCATCCCAACCAGATATCCTAAGTTAATCTAGTCTCATTTGCCAGCACTTGACCCATATCCCTCTAAACCCTTCCTACTCATATACACATCCATATGTCTATTAAATATTGTAATTGTACCTAGCTCCACCACTTCCCCTGGCAGCTCATTCCATACACATACCACCCTCTGTGTGAAAACCTTGCCCCTTACATCCCTTTAAATCTTTCCCCTCTTAGCTTAAACCTATGCCCTCTAGTTCTGGACTCCCCCGCCCTAGGGAAAAGACCTTGTCTATTTACCCTGTCCATGTCCGTCATGATTTTATAAACCTCTATAAGGTCACTCCTCAGCCTTCAATGCTTCAGGGAAAACAGATCCAGCCAATTCAACCTCTCCCTATAGCTCAAACACTCCAATCCTGGAAACATCTTTCTAAATCTTTTCTGAACCCTTTCATGGTTTTAAGAAAATGACATTAACTAAAGTATTGAGCTCCAAAGTGGTAGTGCTGGTGTCAAGTCAACAGCACATGTTATAGTTCCTACTCTGAATAACTCTGGTCAGCATTCACTGCATGTATATTGAGCTTTATCACTGATAATTATTCAACTTGCCCAAGAAGTATGTGCACAGCTCAGGCACGATTTTGGGCTTCAGACTATACCCATGTCACCCAAACAACTATCATGAGAGTTCCTAACTCTATACAGATCCATTGAAGTTCTGTGCCTAACTTCTTATTATAAAAAAATGTTTAAAACATTCCAGATCAAATGTGTCAATACCGCTAAGATGAGATGTGGACTAAAATTTCCTTTCACTAATTATAATTATTTTATTACTTCCAGACCATTTGTTTGGATTTCTTTCATTAAATAGTGCTCCTTACTTTAAAAATTCCAATATATCAGTGCAAGATTTCAATTCATTTGCGCACAAACACACACACATATAAATTTACACACACACACGCATAACTAACAAGTAGTGCACATCTAATTTCTAAATAGAAGCAAGAAACAAGATTCCTTGTCAGCACCACTGATTCTCAGAAAATTGGAGAAAATACTTCACACTCTAAGGAGGGTCTGAAGCATTTCACAGCCAGTTAATGATGTTTACATTGCAGTCTTATAGTTTGTATGTTCTATTCAAGGATAACATGAAGGGAAACAGCGCTCCCTAATTAGAGATATGACATACCATCAATGAAAATGTTGATCCTTAGTTTCCTGCTCTTTCCCAGAGATTGTATGTGACTCCAATGTTTTTGAATTTAGTTGTAATTTCCAGGTAACTTTCATTACTGTCTGTTGGCAAGCAGCAGGCAGATCTAATGTGTCAGATTTGGCACTTAGCTAGTAGAAAGTAGGATTTGGAGTTTTCCACAAGTTTTAGAGGAATGTCAGTTTTTGGAGTTGACCATTAGGCATTAACTGATAACACATTAGAAAACAAAATTGAGATTTGAATTCAGGGAAGTTGCATGGTCTTGGAATTTTAAAATAAATCTGTTAAGATTATTGCTATATTATTGCTATTATATATACATTTTTATCCTCTGCAATAATCACGAGGCCCAAACAGTAGTGGTTTGGTGTGAGGCCCTTTAGAAATCAATGCTGATTACCTTCAAATAATCCATGTCTTTCTATGTGTTTACTAATTAATAATTCTAGGGTCTTGGAGGCTAAACAGCCATAAGCAAAAGGAAATAAACTTATGAAGCAGGCTTGAAGTATTTTGCATTTGCAATTTCAGGTTTGAATGTTTTGCAGAAAAAATTGATATGCTTTGTTAAATCTTTTTGTCTAACACTAACCAGGACAATTTGCAAGAAACACCAATGGATAGGGAAAATAACATTTATACAATATGGGAAGAAATGCTGATTGGTTGACAAATTGACTTTGAATAGTATACATTTACACATATAAATATTCAAGACTCTTTCTTGCAGACAGAAATAATATGTCACAGTCTGCATCTGATCCAATTCAACAACATAGATAACATCCATTTTCTAGTTCAGTTCTCAGGCCATGCCATAACCAATTAGAGTCAACCTACTTGATTTAAAATTTGAACAAACTTTGGCAGTTAACTGTCAATCATTAATTGTTCCATTCTTCATAGCAACATCTCTACAAATCAAATTTCATTTGACAACCAACCTGTTAATTTCTAATATGGTATAAATGTTGGTTTAATTTTACATTTGATATTTCATGCAAGTTGTCCCGTTAAGTGCAAGACCAAAATCTTCAAAAACATTTGTCTATTTTTCAGCAATTCTCAAGTTCTATACAAGAAAAGGGGTGATTCCATGTTTATTTGGAGACTCAAATAGGTTTGCCTGAAGGCAGTTGGCACCATCCCTCACTGTACTTCGGAAAACCATGCCTTTTTGTCATGACCAACAAGATAAGTTATCTAAATTACAATGGCAAGTATTCCTAGCTACCCCATCCCTTTAGACCACGAATCACCCTGCACCAATCCTCTCCCCTCCATGGAAGGAGCAATTATGCCAACACCCACCTCTGTCACCCATTTCTGACTCGCGAAGAGGTATAATGCCAGCTAAGAGAGAAATTGTTTGCTAGAATTCTGGAACTGTATTGCAATAAACAAATGAAAAATCATTTCAAGTTTTATTCTGACAAACGAGGTTTATTCAATGCATGACATTTCCTGTAATGATTTTAACTGAGTTCTGGGGCTTCAAATCTACCTTGTTTATTACTTTAATCAGGAATCTTTACACTTTCCATTATCAAGATCTTAATTTATCATGTTTTGGGCTAGGTATAAATCTACTTGACTTGATATGGCCATGTCTTTTGAGGCTTTGAAATCCATTACCAAGGAGGGCTACATTTTTCAAAGTTGTTTTCAAAGAGCACCGAATGCTTTTAGAAACAGAACATTTCAGGACAAATTAACTATTTATTAAACCGATTCAACCTAATGTAATGGAGTAATCTTATTAAAACACAAAATAATGCTTCTCAGCAGAAAACATGTAGCTGAAAGAAAGTAAGCTCACAAAACCTATCAAATGAATAATGATCCTCCTACATAAAACTATACTTCAATGACAACTAAGATGGATGCATTATCTTGGAGATATGAAATTACTTTCGTGTATTCAAGGAGTTGTGAATCTCAGATAAGAGAAGGTCATTAAGTACAAGACTGAAAAATGTGTTATTAAAAGCCTTTAAGAAGCTCATGTGAATTGTCTGATCCATGATGGGGATTCCATCTTCAATGCGCAATAAAGCTTAAGTCGACAAATAAAATCTAGATAAAAACAATGTTAAATCAAGAATATCAATTCTTCTCTGCTGATTACAATCATCCTGCAGGGCACCAAACTGAAAGCATTTCTCCTAGACAATTTCCCCATGTGTCTGAGTGGAATGCAAGGCAATTTCATAATCACAAGATGTTTGAACAATTTCCTGTCACTGTAGTGAATGATGAGAATGAAGCCAAGATAATGAGCACTGCAATTGGCTCCACACAAAACTGCACTGTGGTGCATTGTAGAAATTAAATAGCCTAGAATTTAAAGAGACTGCAGGCTTCTATGCAGTATATATACATTTCTTTTCTATTTCCAGTCACTTCTTGGCCTTTCCTGTCTTAAATGAATCCCTCACATCATATTATGTTCTCTGGTCAGTAAAATGAGAAGGATTAACCAGGGACATTTTCATGGATACCATTGTTCCTGCTCCACAGTTAGCATGATAGAAGGCCGATCTTGGCCACGGATGAAAGGAGTTGTCCCAGCTAACTCTCCTTGCTTCCCTTAACAATCCATCCAACAATGGTGAATGTGACCTGATAGAGGAGGTCAGAATGTACATTTCAGCTGTGATTGAGGTTTGATCTTAGGTCTCCAGTCTTGTAACTATTGGACATTCCAAGTGCACAAAACGTTTATTTGCTTTTCGCTCTCATGCACTAGTACTGAAACGGGTTGAATATTTGTCTTGAGTCCCAAAGGTTATAAATTCAGTTGAAGTTGAAATTGTTGATCACCTAAAATTTTCTGCAAATATTAGTTAAGGTTCTGAAAGTTAAATTTGACTTTAATCCAGGTTTTCATTTTCATCCAGAGAGTTCCGGTACAGCATGTGCTAGATGTCATTTTTCTAATTGCCAACAAAGAGGCATCCTTCACATGTTAGAAGTACTGACTGCCTATTAACCTGTGCAAACAGTAATCTACTTTTGTTCTTTCTTGCAAATTCAGTTTGGCTTGAGTGAGTTAAAAGCACAGCAATGTTGAGTGTCCCTGGGGCGTGTTAGCATGAAATGAATTGAAAGGTAGCACTCACTATAATCACTGCTGCTCAGAGTCCTGAGATCTCCAATTTACATAGTCTGACTCCAGGACTTCCCATCCTGGCCGAAGCCCAAATTTTGACCTTCTAACAACAACAAAACCAATCACATTCTGAGGCTCACCAAGCATCCTGCAGACTGGTAAACTTTTTTTTATTCATTCATGGGGATGTGATCCTTGTTAGCGAGATCAATATTAATTGAGCATTCTTAATATCCCTTGAGAAGCTGGTGGTGAGCCACTTTCTTCAATAAAAAGTAGGAGCAGGAATAGATCATGCTTGCTGCACAATTCAATGAGATCAGGACTGATCTTTTACTTCAGCACCATTCTCCTGCACTGCCTCTATAACTCTTTGTATTTTTAATATGTAGAAATCTATCCATCTCAGTGTTAAACGTATTCAATGAGCAGAGAAGTACAAAAATTGACTTTAATTTGATTTGATTTATTGCAGTCACATGTACCTAAGTACAGTGAAAAGTTTTGTTTCGCGAGCAGTACAGGCGGATCATCACAAATAAGGACATACAGATCATAGGGTGCTCAGACAAAACGAGGCATACAAGGTTACAGGAAGTGCACAAAGCAAGATCAATATTAACAAGATCAACATTAGATGAAGTTAGAGGAGTCAATTCAACAGTCTAATAACAGCAGGGAAGAAGCTGTTCTTGAACCCATTTGCGTTCAAGCTTCTGTATCTTCTGCCAGATGGAAGTGCTTGGAAGAGAGCATTACTGGAGTGGGGGGTGTGGATCTTTGATGATGTTGCCAGCCTTTCCGTGACAGTGAGAAATGTAAATGGAGTCCATGGATGGGAGATTAGCTTCCATGATGGTCTGGGCTGTGCACACAACTTTCTGTAGTTTCTTGCAGTCCTGAGCAGAGCAGTTGCCGTACCAAGACGTTATCCACCTGGATAAATGATTTCTATGGTGCATCTGTAAATGTTGGTGAGGGTCCTTATGGACATGCCGAATTTCCTAAGCCATCTGATGAAGAAGAGGCATTGTTGTGCCTTCTTAACCTTCACATTTACGTGGGAGTTCCAGGACAGATTGTTGGTTATCGTCACTCCTGGGAACTTGATGCTCTTGATCCTCTCCACCTCTCCTGGGGAAGATCGGGGTGTGTCCTCCTTTTTTCCTGCAGTCAATGATCATTCCATTTGTTTTGCTGAGATTGAGACAGACGTTGTCATCGGTGTACCGTGACACCAAGCCCTTTATCTCCTTCCTGTATTCTAACTCATCATTGTTTGATATCCGGCCTACCATGGTGGTGTTGTCAACAAACTTGTAGATGGTGTTCGTATGGAATTTAGCAACACGGTAAAGGGTTTATGGGGAGTACAGTAGAGGGCTGAGAACGCATCCTTGTAAGGTGCCAATTAAGAGTTAAGAGATTCCTCCTTATCTCTGTTTAAAATGCTCCTTATTCTGTCCCCTGGTTTTATGCTTCCTAGACCAGGGAAAACATCTTTCCTATATCTACATTGTTTACCTTTGTAAGAATTGCACCTGCTTGAATCAGATCACCTCTTTTTCTTCTATAGGCCTCATTTATTTAATCTGTTCTCATAGCCAACAATTCGTTTGTTGAACTTTCATTGCATTACCTCTTTACCAAGTATGTCTTTCTTTAGGTATAAGACCACTATGTCCAGACGTGATCTCACCAGTGCTCTCTATAATTGCATCGTTAGTATTAAAACCCTCCAATAATAAAGGCTAACATAGCATTCACCTCCTTAATTGCTTGCCAAACCTTCATGTTAGTTTGCATGAATCATTATAGTCCATGTAACATACACCTACACTGCTGTTAGGAAGCAGGCTCTAGGATTTTGTCCCTGCCATTGTGAAGGAATGGTATCAAAGCTCCACGTAAGGTTGTTGCACGAGTTTAGATTAGATTAGATTAGATTACTTACAGTGTGGAAACAGGCCCTTCGGCCCAACAAGTCCACACCGACCCGCCGAAGCGCAACCCACCCTTTCCCCTACATTTTACCCCTTGACCTAACACTACGGGCAATTTAGCATGGCCAATTCACCTGACCTGCACATCTTTGGACTGTGGGAGGAAACCGGAGCACCCGGAGGAAACCCACGCAGACACGGGGAGAATGTGCAAACTCCACACAGTTAGTCGCCTGAGTCGGGAATTGAACCCGGGTCTCTGGTGCTGTGAGGCAGCAGTGCTAACCACTGTGCCACCGTGCCGCCCATTAACATGTGACAAATTTGGATGAGGTGGGAAACAGACAGATGCAGTTGTAGGACAACCCCTTGGAGGATGGAGGAAAGGCACAGTCCTACTCAACTAAACACTGTGGCAGGGTCATGGGAAGGTAGGCACGAGTTGAAGGGGAACATTCAGGTGGCGGTTTTCCGGTGTGTATCCTGACTTTGACCTTTTAAGTGGTAAATCTTGAAAATGTTCAGGCGCCATGAAATTGATTTGTAATTTTAAAGTATTATGCACATTGAGTAGATTGGCAAGTCCTTGAACATAAATTTTAGTGAGGTGCACTGCTTTTATAAAGTGGAAAAAATACCTGAGTAGATCTGCAAATCTAGTGCAGTGTTTTATTTGGTCATGTGGCAAGAATTTCAGGAAGTACTTGGAGATTCAGCTGCTTCAGCATCGTTGTGGGGCCATCCTCTATCAATGTGCCCTACTGCAGAAACAAGCCTCTGACAGAGGGGCGAAAGAGGCCATAGATGATGGCAATACCGCAGAAGGAGTAGGAACCTTATCCTCACTGTGACTGTCTCGTTCCTTGGCTGCCTTTCTAGATAGCTGGTGAGTGCCATCCGCTGGGCCACAGCTGGCATCTGTTCCAAACATCATTGGACCATTAACCCCACACATCAGTGCTAAACAGCGTAGAATGCATTCTGTGACCATCAGTGCAATGTTTTTGCATGCACTCCAAGTGCTACCATATATGGCTCTTCATGAGATTTGCCATGCTCTCATTGGAGGAGCTCATTTGCTGATATCCCCAAGGTATGGTGGTATAAATAAGCTGAATGAATTCCTCCACCCATAGCCATGATCCTGTACTGCTGCAGAGAACACTGACGTATAGCAGTATATCCCTTATTGCTAGTCTACATAGAGCCTACCTTCCCATGACCCTGCCACAGTGTTTAGTTGAGTAGGACTGTGCCTTTCCTCCATCCTCCAAGGGGTTGTCCTACAACTGCATCTGTCTGTTTCCCACCTCATCCAAATTTGTCACATGTTCATCATCCTCTGTCAACCTAAATTAATCAAGCACAAACATGTAACCGCATCTGTTTTGGAGAAGGGTGTGCTTCTAAATTGCGTTTGGTCAGAGATTTACTCTGGCAGCACAAAGGCTGGTCCTCGTGAATGAATAAGCCTTATCATCTTGACACTTTTGGGAAATACAAGAAGAGATCATGAGACCTAAGTTAAAGAACAGTAGTTGTTCAGTGCTCAGCCTTCCCAATGCATTTGAGTCATAGAATCATAGATCCCTGAAATGTGAAAGCAGGCCATCGGCCCATTGAGTCCACACACACCCAGCCCTTTATGCCTGCATTTTCCATGACTAATCTACCTAAGTTACACCTCCCTGAATACCATGGGCAATTTAGCACGGCCAATCCACCTAATCTGCACATCTTTGGATTGTGGGAAACTGGAGTACCCAGAGCAAACCTACATAGACACAGCGAGAATGTGCAATCTCTACACAGATAGTCACATGAGGCTGGCATCAAACCCGGATCCCTGGCACCAGAAAGTGGCAGTGCTAACCACTGAGCCACCATGCCGTCCTTTGCTGAGTCTTCAGCATACTCAGGTGAGCTGGAAAGGGAGAGCTGTACTGTCAGAAAGTCACTACCAAGGAAGTACTACACAGTCAGTGGGTCAGTACTGAAGGAGAACTGCACTATTGGAGAGCCACTACTGAGGGAGTGCTGCATCTGGTGATCTCTATGGTTTGCTCTTTCATTGAGGTGAAGATATTGCAGGAAGGGCTCCTGTCTCCTGTGTGCTACTATTGCTGTTCCAATTCAAAAGGAGAGAGATCAGGCATACATGAGTCAGTCCTCCATTTATTAATGCTTTATTGTATTAAAAATAATGCAATATCCAGTTATAGTCCAACAGGTTTATCTGGAAGTACAAGCTTTTGGAGCATGCTCCTACATCAGGTAGCCTGACGAAGGAACAGCGCTCCAAAAGCTTGTACTTCCAAATGAACCTGTTGGACGATAACCCGATCTAGTGTGATTTTTAACTTTGTCCACCTCAGTCCAACACTGACACCTCCACATCATTATTATTTTTAGAATATTTAGAAAATTGATTTGAAAAATGCTTCATCAAAAACATCACCACATTAGGAGAAATTTCTCACTAAAGAAGCTATTTTTTAATCAACTCATTCAGAAATTTTATTACATACCTCTGGACCAGGAGAGACTGGAACCTGAGTTTTCTGGTTTAGAGGTAGAGATGCTACCACTGTGCCACCAGAACCCCTAAGAATAAGAATTAAGTTTATTGTCATATATTTACAAAGTTTACAAAGTCGCCACATAGGCTACGAAATCTTTGAAAACTTGACAAATAAAGAAAAAAAGTTCAGCATTACAGTCCTTCAAACATTGGGCCTCATCTCTAGACCGCATCCAGACTGTACTGACCCTCATCTCCAGACCACGTCCAGACTGCACTGACCCTCATCTCCAGAACATGTCCAGAATGCACTGACCCTCATCTCCAGAACATGTCCAGACTGCACTGGGCCTCACTTCCAGACTGCGTCCAGACTGCACTGACCCTCATCTCCAGAACATGTCCAGACTGCACTGGGCCTCAGTCCAGACTGCACCAGGCCTCATGTCCAGACCACGTCTAGACTGCACCGGGCCTCACCGACAGACTGCATCCAGACTGTACTGACCCTCATCTCCAGATCACCCCCAGACTGCACTGACCCTCATCTGCAGACAGTGTTCAGACTGCACTGGCCCTCATCTCCAGACAGTGTCCAGACTGCACTGGGCCTCACCCACAGACTGTGTCTAGACTGTACTGACCCTCATCTCCAGACCACGTCCAGACTGTACTGACCCGCATCTCCAGACTGCATCCAGACTGCACTGGGCCTCATCTCCAGACAACGTGTATACTGTATTGACCCTCATCTCCAGACCACGTCCAGACTGCACTGACCCTCATCTCCAGACCACGTCCAGACTGCATTGACCCTCATTGCCAGACCGTGTCCAGACTGCACTGGGCCTCACCTCCAGACTGCGTACAGACTGTACTGACCCTCATCTCCACACCACGTCTAGACTGCACTGGGCCTCACCTACAGACTGCATCCAGACTGCACTGGGCCTCACCTCCAGACCGTATCTAGACTGCACTGGGCCTCACCTATAGACCATGTCCAGAATGCACTGGGCCTCATATCCAGGCAGCACTGGGCCTCACCTTCAGACCGTGTCCAGATTGCACTGGGCCTCATCTCCAGGCAGCACTGGGCTTCACCTCCAGTCCGTATCCAGACTGCACCAGGCCTCATCTCCAGACCACATCCAGACTGCACTGACCCTCATCTCCAGACCACATCCAAACTGCACTGGGCCTCATCTCCAGACAACGTGTAGACTGTACTGACCCTCATCTCCAGACCACGTCCAGACTGCACTGGGCCTCATCTCCAGACTGCATCCAGGCTGTGTTGGGCCTCAACTCCAGGCTGCATGAGCCTCACCTCCAGACCGCATCCAGGCTGCACTGTGCCTCACCTCCAGACCGTGTCCAGAATGCATTGGGCCTCATGTCCAGACAGCACTGGTCCTTACCTCCACACTGCATCCAGACTGCACTGGTCCTCACCTCCAGACCGTGTCCAGACTGCGCTGGGCCTCATCTCAAGGCAGCACTGGGCCTCACCTCCAGATAGCACTGGGCCTCATCTCCAGACCATGTCCAGACTGCACTGGGCTTCATCTCTAGACCGCGTCCAGACTGCACTGGGCCTCATCTCCAGACCGCATCCAGACTGCACTGGGCCTCATCTCCAGATCGCATCCAGACTGCACTGGGCCTCATCTCCAGACTGCGTCCAGACTGCACTGGGTCTCATCTCCAAACCATGTCCAGATTGTCCTGTGCCTCACCTCCAGACCCCATTGAAACTGCACCAGGCCTCACCTCCAGTCCACACTGGGCCTCGCCTCCAGTCTGCACCAGGTCTTGCCATTTGCCTCCAGTTCATGCCACACTCATCCTGGGTCTGCCTGTTCTCATGGGCACCACGGATTCCTGGGGGACCTCACAAATTGAATGCGGCTCTGCTACTTCACCGCCATCATGGTAGGAACACTACCACTGTGCCACAAGAGTCCTAGATGGCCTTTTTTACATTTTTTAACCTATTTTTCTAACCAACCTATTCAGAAATGTCACTACACTCTCACTATTCTTTGCTACTTAGTAATTACTTGCTGTCATGACATTTGTGTATTATTTTGTGACCCTAATAAAGTATTTGCTACTTTAATAATTATTTCAATATAGATCAGTGTTCTTATCATTCTTTTTACCTTTAAAGTACAAGCTCAGTTGATTATTGGCAGAGTTTTTAATTACTTCCTTGAATTTAAAATTCCTTCATCTGATTTACAAACACCTGATAAGTCTTCATATTTTAACTACACATAGTTAATTGGTCTGCTGGGGATTAAGTTCGCTCCCTGACCTCTGTGCGCAATAAATGGGTAAAAGTCCTCCAGCCTGGTATTGAAGTGCAGACAGCACCATATCTTTGTACTTCTGCAGCGTTGACACAAATTGCTTTATTCGAGACAGGGGCACAATCAGTGCTTTTCAATTGACAGGAGTGAAATTACAGGATAAAACCTTGTCCCTCTTAATCCTGGATTGCAGATAATTTTTGCCATCTCACAAATACTGAGTGGCAATACTGCCTGGAGCTGTCATTCAAGTACAGCATAAGAGCATGTTATCTGAAACTTTTCACCAAAGCCGTTTACAGCTGACACTTGAAAAATGAACACGTTTTAAAGAAGATTACTATTGCTTAAAAGCAAATCCCTAACAAGTAGCTACCAATTTGTTTCCATATAACATCCTAGTGTTGTAACATAAAGGAGAGACCACAGAGTAATCTTTTTTGTCTGCTATCTGCCTCCCTCATGAAAGAACAGAATAATACTAATCATTCCAAATGTTAGAGCAAAATTCCCTCTTTAAAAAACGCAGCAAGTTGTATGAATCGAGAAATGTTGTAATTCTTGAATATTTAATGATGAGCCATGAAAAAGACGTCAGAGTTGAGAGACTTTTGCATCTATATTATTAGTCTCTTCCCATGTTCAAAGAAAAATAAAAACACAAGATGCAGAAGGTATATTGGAGTTCATTTGAACTGCATAGTTCATATAGGCAGGTTATAGGGGAGAAGCAACAACAAATTGGCCGCCTGCTTGCACCTCACTTCATTCTCCTTTTTATTAAAAAGCAGAGTTTAAAATGGCTGGCTAAGTGTTCCACTCATTCACTGCTGGTGGCAATGAGTGGATTCAACCCAACTGCTGGAGAATATTCACAATCCTTCAGTTCTTTCTCTTTAGTTCATCAGGAAGATATGCCTGCGTGCCTAAGCTTTAAAGTACAGTAAGAATATTTCAATACAATTAGTCCTGGCCTCTTGTCATTTTGCTTCTTTTGTTTCATGGAACATGGAACATAGAACAATACAGCACAGAACAGGCCCTTTGGCCCTCGATGTTGCGCCGACCTGTGAACTAATCTTAGCTCATCCCCTACACCATCCCATCATCATCCATGGACTTATCCAAGGATTGTTTAAATGCCTCTAATGTGGCTGAGTTGACTACATTGGCAGGCAGGGCACTCCATGCCCTTATCACTCTCTGCGTAAAGAACCTGCCTCTGACATCTGTCTTAAATCTATACCCCTCAATTTGTAGCTATTCCCCCTCATACAAGCTGATGTCATCATCCTAGGAAAAAGACTCACTGTCCACAATATCTAATCCTCTGATCATTTTGTATTCTCTACCAAATCCCCTCTTAGCCTTCTTCTTTCCAATGAGAACAGACCCAAGTCTCTCAGCCTTTCCTCATAAGAGCTTCCCTCTAGACCAGGCAACATCCTGTTAAATCTCCTCGGCACCTTTTCCAATGCTTCCACATCCTTCCTGTAATGGGATGACCAGAACTGTACACAATATTCCAAGTGCAGCCGCACTAGCATTTTGTACAGTTGCAGCAAGACATTACGGCTCCCTCTACCAATAAAACCTAATACACCATATGCTTTCTTAACAGCGCTATCAACCTGGGTGGCAACTTTCAGGGATCTATGTACTTGGACTCCAAGATCCCTCTGCACATCCACACTACCAAGAATCTTTCCATTGATCCAGTATTCTGCCTTCCTGTTATTCTTCCCAAAGTGAATCACCTCACATTTAGCTGCATTGAACTCCATTTGCCACCTCCCAGCCCAATTCTGCAGTTTATCCAAGTCCCCCTGCAACCCGCAACATTCTTCCACACTGTCCACTACTCCACCAACTTTAGTGTCATCTGCAAACTTACTAACCCATCCATCTCTGTCTGCGTCCAAGTCATTTATAAAAATAACAAACAGCAGTGGTCCCAAAACAGATCTTTGTGGCACACCACTAGTAACCGGACTCCAGGCTGAATATTTTCCATCAACCCCATTCGCTCCCTTCTTTCAGAAAGCCAGCTTCTAATCTAAGCTGCTAAATCACCCTCAATCCTCTGCATTTTCTCCAACAGCCTACCATGTGGAACCTTATCAAAAGCTTTACTGAAGTCCATGTATACCATGTCAACTACCCTATCCTCACTACATGCTTGGTCACCTTCTCAAAAAACTCAATGGAGTTTGTGGGACACGACCTGCCCTTGACAAAAGCATGTTGACTATCTGAAATCAAATTGTTGCTTGCTAGATGATTATAAATCCTCTCTCTTATAATCCTTTCCAAAACTTTTTGTACAACAGAAGTAAGGCTCACTGGTCTATAATTACCTGGGTCATCTCTACTGCCCTTCTTGAACAAGGGCACAACATTTGCAAACCTTCAGTTCTCTGGTACTAAACGTGTGGACAATGACGACTCAAAGATCAAAGTCAAAGGCTCTGCCATCTCCTCCCTAGGTTCCCAGAGAATCCTCGGATAAATCCCATCCAGCCCAGGGGACTTGTCTACTTTCACTCCTTCTAGAATTGATAACGCCTCTTCCCTACTAACCTCGATACTTTCTAGTCTAATATCTCGTATCTCATTCTTCTTCTCTACAATATTCTCCTTTTTCTGAGTGAAAACCGATGAGAAATATTCATTTAGCACCTCTCCGATCTCCAGAGGGTCCACACACAACTTCCCACTTCTATCTTTGGCCTTATTCCTACCTTAGTCATCCTTTTATTCCTCACATACCTATAGAAAGCTTTAGGGTTCTCCTTTATTCTACCTGCTAAAGACTGCTCACGTCCTCTCTTTACTCTTCTTAACTCTCTCTTGAAATTCTTCCTAGCTAATCTGTAACTCTCCATTGTCTCATCTGAACCATCTCGTCTCATCGTCACATGAGCCTCCTTCTTCCGCTTAATAAGAGTTGCAATTTCTGTAGTAAACCACGGTTCCCTTACCTTGTCACTTCCTCCCTGCCTGACAGGGACATACCTACCAAGGACACACAATATCTTTCTTTAAACCAGCTCTACATTTTGATTGTCCCCATCCCCTGCATTTTGCTACCCCATTCTATGCATCCTAAGACTTGCCTAATCGCATTATAATTGCCCTTGCCCCATCGATAACTCTTGCCCTGTGGCATGTATCTATCCCTTTCCATCACTAAACTAAATGTAACTGAGCAATGATCACTCTCTCCAAAGTGCTCACCTACCACTAAATCAAATACCAGTACCAGATCTAGTGTGGCCTTCCCTCTTGTCGGCCCTTCGACATATTGTGTCAGGAAACCCTCCTGTACACATTGGGCAAATACTGATCCATCCGACATACTGGAGTTATAACACTTCCCGTCAATGTTGGGAAAGTTAAAGTCTCCCATAGTGACCACCCTGTGCCTTTCACTCCTACCCAGAATCATTTTGCCAATCCTCTCCTCCGCCTCCCTGGAACTCTGCAGAGGTCTATAAAAAAACTCCCAGCAGTGTGACCTCTCCTGCCCTGTTTCTAACCTCAGCCCATACCACCTCAGTAGATGAGCTACTGATATATTATCCTTGACTAACAAGGCCACACCTCCCCCTCTTTTACCGCCTTGCCTGTGCTTAGTGAAAGATCTAAGTCCTGGAAACTGCAACATCCGTTCCTGGCCCTGCTCTATCCATGTCTCTGAAATGGGCACAATATCCAAGTCCCAGGCTGCAAGCTCACCTACTTTATTTTGCTTACTTCTGGCATTGAAATAGACACACTTCAAACCTGCTTGCTGTCTGCCAACACATTCCTGTGACCGTGGAATCCTGTCCATGCCTTCTGTCATCCTCCTGTGTACTGGAACTACACCTCAGGTTCCCATCAGGTTCACACATTTTTTTTTTAATCTTGTATGGTTTATCATTTTTAACTGAAAGCCCCATGTAACTTTTTTGTTCCAAGAAGAACCATCCAGAGCTAACAACCATAGCAACTGAAAGCCCAAGTTCACTGAAGCACTTAAGGTCACTGAACCAGAGCAGCACAGTTAGAAATGTAATCGATAAATTATAAGTAATATTAGCAATACATTTTCTTGGACAAGCACAATTATATCACATTAGAACAGTAGTTGCCAAATTATTTTCTAATGTAACACCATTTTAATATTCCAAATTAATGCTATCCCAAGCACCAACAAAAACAAAATAGCAATAAAACAGCAGAGTAACATTCACTTGATTACTATTAAAGTTTGCTATTATAGATCAATATAAAATACATGTTTTTAAGTACTATGTAAAAATGCTATTTTACGGATTTATCAATTCATTACTTCTTCTGAGTCACTGAAGCCCAGGAGCCTCGGCTGCAAAGCTTTTGATGTTGTGGACCTGGCTCATGTTAGAAACCAAATAATTCCACAGCACCAAGGATTAGGCTTATACAGTAAAGGCATTATTGCTGCTGGATTCTTGATAGTGGTTGAGCTTTCAAGGGTGCTAAAGTGGCCATAGACAGTGGCTCATGTATCAGAGAAAGAGACTGAGAGATGAGTAAGGCAAGGGCAGTGCTGGATGCTACCTACGCATCAGTGCCAACATGAAGTACAAATTCAGAGCCAATGGAATCTCCTGGCACATTTCACTATTACTACAACTCAACCGGGGTGGCTATGCACTTGTTGGGAATTATTGTATTAGAAGTAACATCCATTTAATCATAGAATCCTAATAGTGTAGAATCAGGCAATTTGGCCCAACAAATCCACCACAAACCTCTGAAGAGTAACCCACCCAGTGCCATTCCCAAAGCCTATTACTCTACATTTACCCTGGCTAACGCACCTAACTCACACATCCCTGAACACTATGGGCAATTTAGCATGGTCAATTCACCTAACCTGCACATCTTTGGATTGTGGGATTTAACTAGAGCACCCAAAGGAAACCCATGCAGACACGGGGAGAATGTGCAAACTCCACACAGAGAGTCGCCTGAGGCTGGAATCAAACCCGGGTCCCTGGCGCTGTGAGGCAGCAGTGCTAACCACTGAGCCACCGTGCTGCCCCAATGGAGTTGTTAATAATTCTGAATATTTTTGTTATAATGTTACATAAACGGTGGTGGGTCCACTACTTTTTGTCTTTTATATAAATGATTTGGATGTGAAAATAGGAGATATAGTTAGTAAGTTTGCAGATAACATCAAAATTGGAGGTGGCGTGGACAGCAAAGAAGGTTGCCTCAGATTACAATAGAATCTTAATCAGATGGGCCAATGGGCTGAGGAGTGGCAGATGGAGTTTAATTTAGAGAAATGCGAGGTGCTGCACTTTGGAAAAGCATTTAATGTTAATGTCCTAGGCAGTGTTGCTGAAAAATTAGGCCTTGGAGTACAGTACAGAACATTCCTTAAATGTAGAGTTGCAGGTAGATAGGATAGTGAAGAAGGCGTTTGGTATGTTTTCCTTTCAGAGTATTGAATACAGGAGTTGGGAGGTCATGTTAAGGCTGTACAGAACGTTGGTTTGGCCACTTTTGGTATCTTGCCTGCAATTCTAGTCTCCTTCCTATCAGAAGGATGTGGTGAAACTTGAAAGAGTCCAGAAAAGCTTTACAAGGATATTGCCAGGATTGGAGGATTTGAGCTATAGGGAGAGGCTGAATAGACTGAGGATGTTTCCCTGGAGTTTTGGAGGCTGAGTGGTGACCTTATAGAGGTTTATAAAATCATGAGAGACACAGATAGGGTAAATAGAAAGGTCTTTTCCCAGACTGGGGTAATGCAGAACTAGAGGGCATATGTTTAGGGTGAGAGGGGAAAAATTTAAAAGGGACCTAAGGGGCAACTTTTTCATGCAGAAGGTGGTGCTTGTATGGAATGAGCTGCCAGAGGAAGTAGTGGAGGCTGGTACAATTACAACATTTAAAAGGCATCTGAATAGGTATATGAATAGGAAGGGTTTGGAGCGATATGGGCCAAGTGCTGGTTGGGATTTGTGATTGGCATGGAAGAGTTGGACCGAAGGGTCTGTTTCCTTGTATTACATCTCTATGATTCTATGACTCTATAAAATGTAACTAACAAATTATATCAAATTGTTATTTTTAAACAATAATTTTGTTATGCTCATTAAAATTACTGAGTCTTAAAATTATTTGATTACACATTACTCTACCTGCATGAACAATGAGAGATGGACAATGAATACTGCCTGAGCTTGTGATACCCACGTCCCATGAGTGAATTAAAGAAAACATCCTCCCAGGAAGATTAAAATTAGTCTGTTTCTCATAATTTGGAGATGCCAGTGTTGAACTGGGGTGTACAAAATTAAAATTCACACAACACCAGGTTATAGTCCAATATGTTTATATGGAAGCACTAGCTTTTGGAGCGCTGCTCCTTTATCAGGTAATTGTCCTGATGAAGGATCTGATGAAGAACCACCTGATGAAGGAGCAGCGCTCCGAAAGCTAGAGCTTCCAAATAAACCTGTTGATCTATAACCTGGTGTTGTGTGATTTTTAACCCTGGTAGTACTCCTCATGGTACAGCACTGCCAATACTGATTGCCCATGCAGTAGGCACCATTGCCCTTTGCACTTTTGGAGAAGATTTGTAGCTCAGGTTGTAAGTTTGCTTGCTGATCTGATAGATTTGTTCTCAGACATTTCGTCACCATGCTAAGTAACATCATCAGTGAGCCTCCGATGAAGTGCTGGTGTTCTGTCCTGGTTACTATTAATGTGCCCATCACCCTCTTTAGAACATAGGCTATGGTAACTTATTGTTCATTAGATTATGTTGCATAATCTATGTCATACATACACATTCCGGGAATGCTTTGGTTTTGTTTGAATAAATAATAATGTGATTACAATATTACTTTTGCTACCATTTAGCAGTATTTTCATAGCCTTTAACTTGAATTATTAGAAATGATGAATTTATTGGTTACAATATACACAGTAGGAGAACATTCATTGTCACACAATTACTGTAGTTTAGTGGATGGATAACTGCAAAGTATTTGGTTGGTTAAGAGTGGCAATTAAAAAACTCATATCCATTCCCACAACTAAACAGTTTCACATGTTTTATAATTTGTGTTGTCCATGCATGGTAATCATGATCCTTTCATTCTGGTTTATGCTGCATATGGCACCTTGAATAGCATTAGATTTCAGCCTTTGATTCCAGCACAAAATACATTGCAGTATTTCTAAAGCCATACCAAAAGAAACACTATCAATGTCAACTAATCTAAGTGGCCAACAAAGCTTTTCATGGAAACTAAAATATCTCATTTCTCAAGCAAGCAAATTTACTAATTTTTAAATTTCTACATGCTCACTTTTCTTTAATTGACTAAAATTAACATTTTTAAGTATTTTATACTGGCATGGAGATCTTAAGATTTTTAAACTCATGTACACATTGGTTATGATGTATTCTTTTCCTGACTGAACATCCACTTACAGTTTTTATATATGTGATTAGATAAAAAAATGCCAACAAAGTCCTTTTCCTTGACTGATATATCTGAAAGTGAAATGTTTGCAATGCACATTGTTTCTCAATTGAAACTTGGAGATCTTCCTGAATTTTAGTTGCATTGTAGAACCTTTGTGATGCAATGACATTAGTGGCCTTAATGTTGTGGTAATAATAACACTGAAATAGTTAGAACTTGCTGTCATTATCCCCCCAATATTGACAGTCGCTTCTGAACAGGAAATATGGAAATCTAACAGTAGTAATCAATGAATCTATGTATTTCCATCAGGTGTGCTGATGAGGTCTCAAGTAGACTCTAAGTAGAAACTACCCTCTTCCATTAATTACTTGCTGTGCTGTAAAAACCCTGGAAAAAAGCCTTATCTCGTTGAATAAAATGTCAACACGTTTTTAAAATTATATTAAGTTTCCCTGAGAAACAATTGTTTAATATTTTTGGAATGTCAAATTCCTCCACTATGATTTTAAAAAGCCATATTTTCAAACACATAGCTTCGGAACAGGACTAAGTCAGTCAGACTCGCAAGCCTGCTGTTTCATTCAATAAATCATGACTGATCTGATTGTGGCCTTGTGAAACTTCACATTTGCACCTGCCTCTGATAACCTTTAACAGCTATATTCATGAAGAATAATCTACAAAAGCTTTAACAATATTCAATGATATTTGGAGTGCCACAGTGGCTCAGTGGTTAACACTGCTGCCTCACTGGTCCAGGGACCCGGTTCAATTCCTGCCTCGGACTGTGTGGAGTTTGCACATTCTCCCTGTGTCTGTGTGGGTTTCCTCCAGCTGCTCTGTTTTCCTCCCATAGTCCAAAGATGTGCAGGGTGGGTGAATTGTCCATGCTAAATTGCCCATAGTGATAAGGGATGTGTAGGCGAGATGCATTAGTCAGGAGAAATGTGAGTAATAGGGGTAGGTAATGGTTCTGGGAGGGATAATCTTCAGAGGTTTGTGGTGGACTTGTTGAGCCAAATGGCCTGTTTCCACACTGGAGGGGACCTATGATTTCACTCATCAGAGAAATTGGTTCCAAAAACTCAAGACTCTTTGAGACAAGTTATTTCTTCTCATTTTTATCTAAATTGGAAACCCTCTTAATTTTAACTTATGTCCCCTAGTTCTAGTTTCCCACAATGGCACCACACAGTGTCAAGCCTGCTCAGGATTTTATGTGTTTCAATAAGTTCACCTTTCATTCCTCAAAACTCCAAAGAGTACAGGTTCAGACTGTCTAACCTTCCCAAAGAAGATAACCTTTACATACTGGGTATCCACTGAAACTTCTCTGAACTGGACTCCATTTCAACCAGCACTATAGGCATTTTTACATCCCAAGAATTGCACTGGTTCAAGAAGACAGCTCACCACCACCTTCTCCAGGTAATTACACTAGCAGCAGTGTGTACCATTTACAGGGTGTACTGTAGTAATTCACCAAGTTTACTCTGATAGCACCCTCCAAATCTATGACAGCTTTCACCTTGAAGAACAAATGCAGCAGTGGCACATGGTTACCTCCACATGCAAAGTACCCCTTCGAACCACTCACCATCATGACTTGAAATATATCACTATCCTTCAATGGTGCTGGGTCAGAACCTTGGAACCCTAACATCACTGTGGCTCTGTCTCCATCTCAAGGACTGAAACAGTTTAAGAAGGCAGTTTTCAGACAACATAGGGATAGGAAATAAGTGATTGCCCACATCTCATGAACTATTCTTAAATAAAGGCACAAAAATTGCACATGGTACTCCAGATATGGTCACAACAATGGCATATCAAATGCAATATCTGTACTTATAAATTCTATTCCCCTCACAATAAATGAAACATCTCAGTTGCCTCCTTAATCACTTGCATCATAACTGTTATATGATTCATGTACCCGACATTTGTGGTTCAGAGTTCTGCAATCTCTTACCAATTAAATAATATGCTGCTTTCTATTCTTCTACCAAATGCACAAGCTCACATTTTCCTATGTTATTCTCTAACATTTACATCCTGTTGCAGACAATGTGGGCAGAATCTTTTTATTTGAGATTAAGTGTAAAGGCAGGTCTAAAATTGGGAGATACTTTACTCAGGGGTAGGTTGGCTTTGCTCACATGATTAGATTCTTCTCAGCTCATTATGTAGGCATGCATGGGTAGATGCCATATTTTATGGACAGGCAAGCAGAAAGTTCTGCACCCTGCCTGGACTATCTGCATTCAGTCCCCCAGGCACCATATTTTTAAAAATACCTCGGCTGCACTTTACTGTTTGCAATCTAGGGGCATCGGTTCACTTCTGCACATCACCTGACCCAACCCTGAAGTCAGAGGTTAGGCGAAAAAATGTACCATACTATAACAACGTCTCTACATAGATATCTTCCTGAAGAGCGTTGTGGTTGGCTCAAAAGAACCAATCTTCAGTATTGCAAGAGAATAAAATATCTATTGCATTCTACCAGGGTGCTTCATGCCTTTGTGAATGTAAGTCAGTCGCGTAAGATTGCCAATGTAGACACTAATGTCATTTTTTTTCCCAAAGAATTTATAGTTAAGAATCTGTACCTAGGTATCTTATTATTTAAGATAGCGTATCAAGTGCTGACTTGTAAAGATTTCACTATATCATTTGAGTTCATTGTACACTAAAGCTAATTCTAAGTCTAATTCTAATGCAGGGAACAGGCATCTCTATGAGAGTTATTTTCAGTGTTACTGCCTCTCAGATATCTACTAGGGATCAAACTTAAAACATAAAATGAGCAAAAACACCTGATAACACAACAACATTCACTGACCTTTCTGCACAACTAGAAGAATATACACATCTATTAGCTTTTGTTCAAAGATCTATGTGGAACAAAGACAACCACAAAGATAACTTTGGAATGAACACCACACAGATATATCATATGGGTACCTACAGCAATCTGAGTCTGGTAAAGTCTAATTTTCCCACACCATATTCTTCTTAGTATAATGTACATGGACAATTTCAGCTCATGGGATTAACATCTCTATCTGTACTTATCCATGCAAGCATAGTGCTCATGTACACAGGCTAATGCTTTTTAATTCTATCCTACTTCTGCAGGAGATGAAAGGGCACCATAAGCATGAACATGCCCAAGCAGCATGGAACAAAATGCTTGAAATAAGGCTCCTAACTCTCTTCAAGAAGAGGAGGGAGATTGGATATTCAAAGCCACTGAGTGAGAAAGCCTCCATCTTGCTACTTCTAGCTATACAGAAAGTATCAATGTTCTAACAAATCTTTATGATACATTTGTGCAGCCCCCAACTTCAGCTCACAAGCAAAACAACAAATGAAGAACAACCCCAGTCTTCATGCCCAGCTCCACCGCTCCTTGAAGCACACCTCTGAGAAGATATGTCACAAGCCTTAGAGAATGAACTGCCAAGGCTTTTGACCCCACCCTTCACCAGCACAGAGACATACAACCTTGATGGGTAATCTTTTTAGAGTAGGCTTGATGACTTTTGAATTGCTGGAAGACTGGTGATCCCCTTGAATATGTATCAGATTCAAACTAATGTCAGATTAGGAGAAATCCATGTCAAAGAGGTTGTTAAATTGTTGTGATCAGCAGCAAGTTACCCTGCTGTAATGGTGTCTCTAATATCTGGGTTCATATGAAATGGATATTGTTCCTTTATAAAAATGATATCATCTGTACTGTGATATTAATTCAGTTAATATTTATGAAGAGGGGCAAGATTTAAATGAACAACTATTTTGGATTCAAAACTACAGATGTTCTCTCAGTTATTTGCAGATCCATTGGATGTCCTTCCTGTTTAATCCTTCTTTGTGTGTCTTTAGAATCAAAGTAAATTGTACAAGTATTTGTGTGCACTTTAAAATTGCTTTTATTTTTAGCTCACTGAATTCTTCTCACCCACCTTTGAAAGGATTTAGGCTAATATACAACCCCGCTTTCCTACATATCCTGAGTAAAATTAGAAACTCAGAAGTGTAAATTCTTTCTCTCCCTCATGTGAAAGCATCAACCTATGCCACACAGGTCAAGCTCTGTTCTGTACCAAACCTTACAGCCTCAAAAAGTATCCATTGGTCTTGATCTATATCAGTTTTAAAAAAAACTGATCAACACTGCAGTGCTCAAAATATCATGTCAATCCATGAGTAATTCAATCTCACCTAGTATAATATTACTGTCTGACCTTGCACAAGCTGCATTTGAGATTGTGTATGTATATTTCATGACATGTGCTCATCAAAAATATTACAATCATGCCACCTTTCTAGGCATTGAAATAAAATCTCATAGTTCTGCCTGCAGCACATTTATGAACAGAGTCACTTTCTAATTAGTTTCATATCAATCTCCCTGGGCTGAAATTCAAATTCTTCCCATTAACACTTGGAATACTGAATCACACTGACAGCCAACTGTATTACAGCTTCTTCACACACTCTTGACAATATGATAATCAAATTCATAAGGAAGGCTTATAACTTTCACAACTCTACTTATACTATAGTGTACAAGGATGCAGATATGTTTGTCATTGCACTGGATAACACATTCCCATATCGTTATTATTTTTGGAAAATGCATTGCCAAATTAAGACTTTTATTCAGAGGATACATTGATAACAAATTAGAAGGTTGCAGGATAACACTTGAAAGGGTTCGGGAGGAGGTCTATGCTCACTCTTTTGGCTTAGGTATAGTACCGAGACCAAGGAACCTCAAGAAAGGGAAAAACACACAAAGCAATTTAGAAGTTAATCTAAATTTCTTTCAGCAATAGAAGGAATTTGAATCCTGAATCTGGCTATTGGAATATTGCCTTCACTCAGATTGTTGTTCTCCAGAAGTCAAGAAGAATAACGCTAAGAATTTGTTGGAAATTGGATGACATAGAAAGCATTTGAGAATGAGAAAATTGAGAAAGAACAAATAAAACATTCTTTCTGGCATTCATTGTGCATTCCTGATGTACCTCACTGAGGGCTAGAAACCACAAGTAGTTGGCTGATAAGAGAACAAAGGAAAGAGCTGCTTCTTGTTCTGTTCTGTTTGTGTCTACCTTACTGTGTAACAAATTACAGGAACTTGAGCTCAGTTTTGTTGAAATGTGTTGGTCACTCTGAGTAAGCACAAAGTGGTGAGAGAATATTGCAGAATGATTAAAAGATAGAAAATATTTGATCAGTACTAATATTATTAAATTGGAGAGGGTTCAGAAAGGATTTACCAGGATGTTGCCAGGACTGGAGGATTTGAGTTATAAGGATAGGTTGGATAGAGTTATAGAGTCATAGGGATGCACAGCAGGAAGCAGATCCTTTGATCCAACTTGTCCATGCTGACCAGATATCCCAACCCAATCTAGTCCCACCTGCCAGCACCCGGCCCATATCCCTCCAAACCACTTCTATTCGTATGCCCATCCAGATTCCTTTTAAATGTTGCAATTATACCAGCCTCCACCACTTCCTCTGGCAGCTCATTCCATACACGTACCGCCCACTGCATGAAAAAGTTGCCCCTTAGGTCTCTTTTATATCTTTTCCCTCTCACCCTAAATCTATGCCCTCTAGTTCTGGACTCCCCCACTCCAGGGAAGAGACTTTGCCTATTTAAATAAAAATAATGATTGCAGATGCTGGAAACCAGATTCTGGATTAGAGTGGTGCTGGAAAAGCACAGCAGTTCAGGCAGCATCCAAGGAGCAGTAAAATTGACGTTTCGGGCACAAGCCCTTCATCAGGAATATTCCTGATGAAGGGCTTTTGCCCGAAACGTCAATTTTACTGCTCCTCAGATGCTGCCTGAACTGCTGTGCTTTTCCAGCACCACTTTGCCTATTTATCCTATCCGTGTCCCTCATGATTTTATAAACCTCTATAAGGTCACGCCTTAGTCTGTGATGCTCCAGGGAAAACAGCCCCAGCCTACTCAACATCTCCCTATAGCTCAAACACTCCAACCCTGGCAACATCCTTGTAAATCTCTTATGAACCCTTCAAGTTTCACAACATCTTTCCAATAGGAGGGAGACCAGAACTGCACGCAATATTCCAAAAGTGGCCTAATCAATATCCCGTACAGCCGCAACATGACCTCACAACTTCTGTACTCAATGTTCTGACCAATAAAGGAAAGCATACCAAAAGCCCTCTTCACTATCGTATCTATCTGTAATTCCACTTTCAAGGAGCTATGAACCTGCACTCCAAGGTCTCTTTGTTCAGCAACACTCCCTAGGACCTTACCATTGAGTGTATAAGTCCTGCTAAGATTTGCTTTCCCAAATTGCAGCACCTCACATTTATCTAAACTAAACTCCATCTGCCATTTCATAGCCCATTGGCTCATCTGATCAAGATCCTGTTGTAATCTGAGGTAAGCTTCCACTACACCTCCAATTTTGGTGTCATCTGCAATCTTACTAATTATAGGCTGGGACATTTTTCACTGGAGTGTAGGAGGTTGAGGAGTGACCTTAGAAAAGTTTATAAAATCATGAGGGTGAGGAATTTCAAAACCAGAGGGCATATTTTTAAGCTGAGAGGAAAAATATTCAAAAGAGGCCTGAGGGGCAACCTTTTCACACATAGGGTAGTTCATGTTTGCAATGCCAGCAGAAGTGGTGGACGCAGGTACAGTTACAACACTTAAAAGACATTTGGATAGGTACATGGATAGGAAAGCTTTAGAAGGATATGGGCCAAATGCAGGCAGGTTAGACTGGTTTAGTTTGGGAAACTTGGTCGGCATGGATGAGTTGGATTGAAGGGTCTGTTACCATGCTATATGTCTCTATCACTCTCATACCACAATGCTTTTTCTCTGTCAAATGGGAAGTGATATGTTTTAAAGATTTTGATGCCTTTGTGCTTCAAGTAAATGCATTAGCAGTCCACAATTCATTGTTGGGGAAACATTCCTTATAAATATTGTAGGGATACAGTCAGAACATGATCAGGGACCCTGCTATCAATTCTAATCTTCTTTCTCTCATACACCTTCTGACATAACACAGAAGATAATAAGCTAATAGAGAAGCACTTTGTGAAATTTAAAAGTTGAATTTAATCTTTTCCCTGTTCCTTCTGCCAACATCAATACACAGTGCGATCTTTTGTGCTGCAATTGTAATCTATTCTTTGAGATAGAGAGCAGCTTTGGGAAGCAAATTAATATTCATCAGCAAACTTAAATGGGTTTCTGGCACTCATTCATGTAGGCGTTCCAAAGTAATGAGAGTACACCAGAAAAGAGCTGACTTGTTATAGTGAAACAAGGTTAAAGAAACTATTTCTTCTCTGGTTGTACAGGAGAGCCCAATGAATAAATTGAGTTAAGCAACATCAGACCCATTAGCAACACTTGATTCATTGGAGCAAATATTTTGCTTTATTGTGAAACATTCTTTTGACACCATTAGCAAGATTGCTTTGCTGTCGCATGCTGTAAGAGCATGAGTGCTACTGGAGAGAAGCTGGAGAGAACTAAGAATATCTATACAGGCGTGCCAGCACATGCTAATTGAACACTGAGAATGCTCACCCACATCCTGGAGTTGAGTGTCCCACCTGAACTTCAATAGATTGATACTTGACAACGCAAAAGAGTTTTTTTTTCCAATTTGTTCATTGGATGTGAGTGCACTGGCTGGGCCAACCTTCCCTGATTGCCCTCCCAGAAGGGAAAATCAATGAAACTTGTGAATACATATACTGGTCAGACTTGTTTTATATAGCTCAGAACTGTGCTCCACTATGACCAATGCATTGATTTCCAAGTATTATTGTACTTTTAATGATTTTTCCCTCTGTGCTGAAAAAGGTAGCGTTGAGCTGCCTTCTTACACTGCCCTAAAGGGAGCTTAGGTATCTGTTGCCATTGCCCTTTTAGTTGGTAGATGTCATGGATTTCAAAGGTGCTATTGGAGGCGATTTGGTTAGTTGCTGCACTGCACCTTGTAGATCGTACCACTGCTGCTACTGTACAGCGGTGGTGAAGGGACTGTATGTTAAAGCTGCTGGATGTGGTGGCAATCAGGATGGCTGCTTTATCCTGGATGGTATTGAGATTCTTGAGTCTTATTAGAGCTGCAGGCAAGTAGGGAATATTCCAATACTGATTTGTGCTTTCTGGATGGTGGACAGGCTTTGGGGAGACATGGGGTGAGTTACTTGTTGCTTTGGACTGTGGACAACCTGGAGACAATATTTCGGATCAAATGTAACAATCTCAGAGATTTAACTAAGGAGGGGATCAGGAAATGATTGAATTGGATATGTGCGAGATATCTATGACAGAAATAGCTAATTGGACATCCCAATCTAGCTCCTCCTCAACTTTCAAGAAACAAATTAAACTTTAAAACTATTCTAAAATCCATCTGATTCTAAAACACAGGACTGGAGATCTGAAACGAACAAAATAAGAATTTGCAGGAGAAATTCAGCAGATCTGGCAGTGTCTACAGAGAGAAAACAGAGTCAATGTTTTGAGTCCTGTGACTCTCCTTCAGAATTCAGTTTCTCTTTCGATGGATGCTGCCAGATCCCCTGAGTTTCATCAGCAATTTCTGTTTTTGTTTGTGTGCCCACCTGATTCTGACAGTATGCTCCATGGGTGACTGGCACTGCCAGGGTTTCAAATCACAGAGACCCATCTTGTGAATACTTATGAGATTCACACCAAGGAGTCACAAGCCTCCCAAAGATTGGAAGTTAAAATAACAACTGGTAGGTTTGCCCAATAAGTGTTATGGACTCTGCCCCTATTTTAACTTGTTGCTCACATGCATGTGAATGTGTGCAATTTAGGTGAGAACAGGTTTGGTCTCAGCTTGGACGCTTCTGTGGTTAAGTGCCTTAATGGGAAGAATATTCACTTGGGTTTGTTAATAGGATCTACTTGCAGTTTACAAAGATGTCCGAGTGAGAATTAGCAATTTCTAAAGATGAAGAGTGAAAACTGGGCAAGAACTAAACTGCTGAAAATGTGTTGCTGGAAAAGCGCAGCAGGTCAGGCAGCATCCAAGGAACAGGAGAATCGATGTTTCGGGCATAAGCCCTTCTTTCCTGAAGAAGGGCTTATGCCCGAAACGTCGATTCTCCTGTTCCTTGGATGCTACCTGACCTGCTGCGCTTTTCCAGCAACACATTTTCAGCTCTGATCTCCAGCATCTGCAGTCCTCACTTTCTCCTCGAAGAACTAAACTGCTTCAGCATTATAATATCTTTCCTGCAAACATCATAGTATATTTTTCCATGGCTAATATCAGAATATCAAGTGAACAAGACATGCAGAGAGACAAAAAACAAGAGACTACGTGGTTTTTTAAGTAGAGTAAAAGAAGGTGCAAAGTTGAAACATAATCATTTGAGATTTGATGTTAAGGAGTTAAGTACAGCAACAAACAGGAATCCTCTGTTGTTTTAAAACATAAGTTCTTTCCATATATTCTTTAGTAGCAAACTTTGCCTTGGACATATGGATCATAATTCAAGACAATATTGTGTTTCAGAAAAATAATAAACCTTGTACTTATTAAAGACACCAACCCCATTCTGAAATACTTGAATTTGCAAATTTGAGTGAATTTTTTCTTGTAGGTTTCAAGCATTTATTGATTTTTAATACAAAGTACTGTAGCTCTTTAAAACTCAGTGTGATTCCAGGTAAGACTCAAATCTTATTTCATATCTAGTTCATCCTATGCTGCAAACAATTCTGTTATAGAGTGATTTATACTGGGTAATAAATATCAATCACCATTTTGTTTTCACTGTGTCATTGTTTCCACAAGTACCCAGACCCATTAATTCCAGTTGCTTGACTCCTGTTCAGTCTTGGACTGTTGAGCACCCTGTTATGTTAACAGTAAACAATGGTAACAATCGCTGTTTCTCAACCAACACGTCCTGAATCTGAGAGTTAAATGCTTTGTTATTTTTCTTTAAGCTAGTACCTTAGAAGCAGATTTTCAATGGTATTGCTCCCACTGTGCATCATTTCTCAGAGCTGTGCCAGAGTATCCAACCACAGAGGGATCAGAAAGAAAATCTTTTGAAATTACCTTTTGCTCCCAACTCTCTTCTTTAGCTTTGGAACAGCTTTTACATAAAAAGATGATGCCCTCCTGCAGCTGGGTGACCCTAGCTTTTGGTTTTGGAAATCTCCTTTTAACTCACCCCTCCTTCATTCTAAACATAACCTATTGTTAGAATGTGGCTTCATTCTAATTGACACAGTTGGAAGATTTTATTTGTACACTGGTATGTACAATATGATATTTCAATGTATTTGTGGCATCAAATAAGTCTACTGAGAATCATTTCTTTCATATAAGAAGCTTCTTAAGGACTATATAGATTGATAAAAGTCCATGTTAAAGAGCATCAATAGTCTACTGCTTCAACAAACCATGACAATGATTAGAAAAAGGATTTAAAAATGGATACAATTCAATGAATCTCCTGAAAAATAATCTTTATTGTGAAGTACTCTTTCGAAAAGGTTTGTTCTACTTTGTATTTGTGCTAGACTGGTTCATACAAACTTTATTTAGTTAGTTCTGGTGTCAGATATAACTTGCTAACAAATATTTATGTATGAATTGGTGTGTAGTGGTAGTTCCATGCAGAATTTTTTTCTAGTAAACTGTTTTTCTCTCACTTTTAAGAGCAAGTCTCATGGCACTAGCCAATACTACTCTGCATCTAGTTAAAAATCTCACACACCAGGTTATAGTCCAATGGGTTTATTTGGAAGCACTAGCTTTCAGAGCACTGCTCCTTCATCAGGTAACTTTGGAAGAGGATCATAAGACACAGAATTTAAGGCAAAAGATTTCAGTGTCATGCAGCTGAAATGATATATTGAACAAACCTAGATTGCTGCATGAACCTGTAATTTTTTGTTTTAAATTCTGTGTCTTATGATCCTCTTCTAAAGCTATCTGATGAAGGAGCAGTGCTCTGAAAGCTACTGCTTCCAAATAAACCAGTTGGACTATAACCTGGTGTGTGTGATTTTTAACTTTGTCCACCCAGTTGAATACCAGCACCTCCACATCATACACTGCGTCTAGTCAGACAAGACACCTTTTTTTTTTGTTTATTCATGCAGTGTACATACAGCAAGGCCAGAATGTATGGTCCACACCTTTGTTTTGGATTCGTTGAAGGGATTGTGGGCAGCATTAGCTGGGTGAGCATTTATTTCCCATTCCTAACTGTCTTTGAGAGCATGCTGATGAGCTGCCTTCTATAAATATTGCAATCCATGTGATGTAGATATACACAGTGCTGTTGAAAAGGATGTTCCAAATTTTTTCACTCAGTAGTAGTGAAGGAATGATAATACTGTTCCAAGTTAGATTGGCATAAGGCATGGAGAGAACTTGGGGTGACTGGCATTGAGATGGAATGAGAGGATTTCAGTATTTTAAATTAATCAGTAAAAGCATTGGCTGGGTCCTCCATATCATATACACTGATCGTGGTGCTCCTGTGCATCTGCTCCCATTGTTCTTCAAGGTGATGGAGGCCACAGGTTTGAAAGCTGCTTTTAAAAGGTGGTACGTGAGTTGGCTAGTGAATCTTGCAGATTTTTTTTAGATTAAATCCCCTACAGCGTGGAAACAGGCTCCCCACTGACCTATTGTACTCTATGCCACTCTCTCCCCACCCCCACCCTCCTCTAGCTTATCTCTCCACGCTTCAGGCTCTTTGCCTTTATTCCTGATGAAGGGCTTTTGCCCGAAACGTTGATTTTGCCTGTCTTTGGATGCTGCCTGAATTGCTGTGCTCTTCCAGCACCACTGATCCAGAATCTGGTTTCCAGCATCTGCAGTCATTGTTTTTACCTTGTTCACTCCAACCAGTCCACACCGACCCTCCGAAGAGTAACCCACCCAGACCCATTTCCCTCTGATTAATGCACTTAAGACTATGGGCAATTTAGCATTGCCAATTCACCTGATCTGCACATCTTTGGACTGTGGGAGGAAACCAGAGCACCCAGAGGAAATCCACACAGGCACAGGGAGAATGTGCAAACTCCACACAGAGAGTCACCCGAGGCTGGAATCAAACCTGGGATCCTGGTGCTGTGAGGCAGCAGTGCTAACCACTGAGCCACCATGCCGCCCTTGATACACATTGCTGTCCACTTTGCACTGATGGTGAAGGGACTGCATTTTTAATGTGATGGATGGGATCGATTGAATGGGCTGCTTTATTTTGGATAGTATCAACCTTCATGAGTGTTGTTTTTAGGTGCAGTCATCTAAGCAGGTGGAGAACACTCCACTAAACTCTAACCTATGTCTTGTAGATTCTGGGAAGTCACAGAATTCCTCACCTCTGACCTGCTCCTGAAGACACATCATTTGTGGCTGGTCCAGTTAAGTTTCTGGTCAATTGTACTCCAGGATTTTGATGATGAGTTTCAGCAATGGTAATGTCATTTAAAGTGAGGCAGAGATGGTAAGCTTGTCTCATCTTGGAAACAGTCATTGCCACTTCTATGGCATGGATGTCACTTGTGACTTAATCAGCCATTCAGGTATTGCTGCAAGTGGGCACAGATTACTTTCATAGCTGATGAGTTGTGAACGGTATGTGATGATGTAAACATTCCAACTTATGACCTCATTCATGATAGAGGAAAGGTTATTGATGGTATAGCTGCAGGTGGTTAGGTCTGGGACATTGCTTCCAGAGTTCCTTAGGGTAATGTTCTGAGATTGAAACAGTAAGCCTCCAATAACCACAACCCACACAGCATTGAATTCAATTTTGTTAGTACACGATTTTTCTATTTCAGGTGTTTGTACATATTTGGGCCAAAAAGTATTGATGTTGGGAGAGATAAGTGACTATGATAGAATGAACAAACTGAGCAACAGTTATCACTGAATATATGCTGCTTGACAGCACTGTCAATGTTTTCCATTACTTTTGCTGCAATCCCTGCTAATCTTTTAAAAAGGGAATAATCTCCCACTAACTAATGGTAATTACCAAAGAATAAGGTTTCATATTTAAGACATTTACTGCAATAAACAAACTAAAAAGCAACATGGATCAAACATTAATTAATAGGCAACTATTACATCTAACTAAAAAAAGGTTCTTTCAAATTAACTATTTAATACAGCTGAGATAGATCTTACAAAACACATTTCTTGTGTAATGGATCTCTGGCATACATGTAGCATTGCAAGAACAATTCCAAAATAATTTGCAGCTCTCAAACATGATCGTTTTTCCTTGCAATACTAAATCAAAGCTTCTTGTGTTTTTTCGGGAATTGTTCCAGTCAGCTCAACTCTTTCAGGTCTAATTTTCACCATAAAGAACCATTTCAACCATTCATTTTTCCTTACATATCCAAGAGATCTGTCAGTTCTGTTCCAGTTTTTCAAGCAGAAAAAAAGCCTCTTGCAAGCATGCAGATTTGTTGTTAATACAAAACAGTCCCTCAACTTCTCCATGGTAGTAACTACTTTGTCTGTCTCCAGAAATATATTTCTTGTGTTTCCCTCTTTCAAAAAGATGCTATCCTTTTTATGGGAGATATTGTGTAAAGAATTGAAAACTGTCACTTGATATTCCCAGTAGATTTCTGCTTGAGTTTCACTCCCATGGCAACCAAATCATATGCCTGTGAACTTGTTTGCTTCTGAAGTTCTCAGTTTTAAAGGAGACATTTAAAAATATCTATCCTCTGGATTAGAGATTCATAATACTGCTGATCTTGCATGTTGATTGATGGGTTGGTAAAGGACTGGATTGGATTAGTACTGCCTTTTGAGGACATGATATACTTGGGCAATTTTCCACATTGTTGGTTAGATGTTGGTGTTATTCCACAGGAGCAATGTAGCTATGTGTGCAATTAGTTTTGGAGCAAAAGCTTTTAATACTTAGTTGGGATGTTTATAAGAACCTTCTGATGACTAGTTCATAAACTGCCAAATTACAAACCTCAAATATGATGAACATTTGTCCTGACTAATATTTCATGATCATAGAATCCCTGGTGTGGAAGCAGGTCACTTGGCCCATTGAGTGCATACTGACCCTCTGTAGAGCATCCCACAAGACCTATCCCCCCATCCTATCCTTGTAACCGTGCATTCCAATGGTTATTCTAACTAATCTGCACACTATGGACCCTTTACCATGACCAATCCATCTAACCTGCACATCTTTGGGCTGTGGGAGGAAACTGGAGCACCTGGAGGAAGCCCACACGGACATGGACAGAATGTGCAAACTCCACACAGGCAGTCGCCTGAGGGTGGAATTGAACCCAGATCCCAGGCACTGTGAGGCAGCAGTGCTAAACACCAAGCCACTGATTTATTTCTCAACCAACAGCACTCAGTAAAACAGATTATCTGATACAAAACAGAAATTGCTGGAAAGACTCAGCAGGTCTGCCAGCATCTGTGGAGAGAAATCAGAGTTAAGGTTTTGGATCCAGTGATCATTCTTCAGGTTATCTGAGCATCATCATATTACTGCATGTGAGATCTTGCTTTGTGTAAATTGGCTGCTGCATTCCCACGTTGAAATATTGGCTACTCTTCAAAAGTATTTTGTTGGCTGTAAAATGTTTTGGATTATCCTGAAGATGTGAAACATCCTATCTAATTATAAGTATTTCTATTCTACGGAGACTGTATATGATATGGAACTGAACTTTCTTCATTTAGATATTTTCTAATCAGAGATACTATTACACAGTGCTGGAGTAGGTGAGTCCTGAACTCAGGTGTCTTCGTCTAGAGGTAGGGATACTACCACTAACCACCAGAGCCCCCAAACTTTTTTTGTTTATGAATAACCTTCCAAGATTGTTAGAATCATGCTAATACCCTTCCATATTGAGTTTATGGAAGACCATAAGACATAGGAGCAGAAAGAAGTCATTTAGTCCATTGAGTCTGCTGTGCTATTCAACGAGATCACGGTTGGTCCACTTTTCTGCCTTATCCTCACAACCCTTAATTCTCTTACTGATTAAAAATCTCTCTATCTCAAACCTGAATACACTTAATGACCCAATCTCAACAGCCCTCTGTGGTACAGATTTTCATAGATTCATTACCCTATGAGAGAGGAAATTCATCTTCATCTCTGTCTTAGGTGTGCAACCCCTTACTCTAAGATCATACCCTCTGGTCCTAGACTATCCCACAAGTGGAAGAAACCTTTCTACATTTATCTTATCCAGTCCTGTATGAATCTTGAAAGTTTCAAAAGGGTTCCTCTCATTCTTCTATATTTTAATGAGTACAGACAGGCCCATCCTACTCAACTTCACCTCATCAGGTCAAAGTGAAAGCAAATTAGACAGTTTATTTGTCATTTGATCTTCAATTGCCACAGTTTGGATAGCTCACCAGAAACGTGTATAACCCACCAACAAGGTATAACAACTTCCTCCACCAGCAATGTTCATTCTTTGCCTGATAGCATGCACTTTCCCTCTCCTAGCAACATTCACCATCTCTCCAATGTTCAGTAAGTCAGCAAACTGCAGGCAGATATTAAGGGGTGTGTCTTTAGTTCTTGGCTTTGCTGGAGCTAAGCTTGTCACTTCTACTTCCCAACTCTGTTCATCACTCCATCCTTGCTGGAGCTGGGATAGGAGGGTACAGAGGGTCCAGTGTAAAATGGTAAATTGGCAAATTAAATTGCAAGTGGTTGCAGTACTCCCTTCAATCACTGACTGGAAGATTTCGAGGGCCATAATGTAGATTATGTAAGGCCACGAAGCAGGTCTGCATCTCGAATCATCTCACTATCCAGTTACCAGAACAAAGAAGCATTATAAGTCTAAAATAAATTGGGTCTGGAAGTAGATCTCATGCTAAAAAACAGGTCTCTTTAAAAACAATCTATTATACAGTAGAGTATTTTCTCTAAATGGCTGAGGTAATGAATGCACCAAACAGTATGAAACAAATCTTTAAAAAAGAGCCCAGTTTCACACTTAAGGCTGTATTGAGTTGGATTATCTCAGCCAGTGTAGCAGTAATATTCTACTGAGCAAACATTTGGATCAGTATTCCTGAGCATAGGGGGGGCCAGAAACGAGCCGGCATTTTAAACCTTGATTACTAAACAATGACCCTAGTTGGAAACTGTGTGTCAGATGTGGACAGGATTGAACCTAGCTTAATTCACCCCATGATCAAATAATTTCCTAAGATATTAGTCAGGTCAGAAACTCTTACACCAAGGAGTTCCAGTTTGAAACTGTCACAGCTATCTTTATAGAGCTGCTTTGCCCCTTTCTATTTCTGTAATGAAAATCTCGGAATTGTTCGCATTAATTTAAGAAAAACTATCATTTTAATGACCCCTATTGTTTCTCTTTCGCATGAATACAACTGACATTGACTGCATTCCAAACCAAGAACATGTCCAGTGTCCTCTTGCATTCTTCCACACTGTACACTATTGAAATTTGACAAATGTTTGAATCTCTGAACTTACCAGCAGTCATACGTGAAAAAGTTAATTAGAAATGATCAGACAGTCAGCAGTATGTTCTACAAGACTGATGGCAGTTACAAAGCCTTTAAAGCCTTTCCCACAGCACAGCCAAATCACTTTGCACAATGCTTCTGATCAAATATTTACTAAAGCCATTCATCTAGAAAGTCAGCTTAGCATATTTTCAAATGCTCTTGACATATTTTCCACATGGGTGAAAAAGCTATGGATAGTTGGTTATAATGCGTAACCAAAATTGTTTCACTTTAACCCATGCCCAATGAAAGAACAAATGTTTGAGGTAGTCTGAGCACCTTTGAGTGTAATGTGCTAAGCTTAAAAAAACAATGGCACAATGGATTACCTCATCGCCTTTCAGCTTCTATGACCTGGCACAGACTGATAGAAGAAAAGTCTCCTTGTTGGATGTATAATACTTGAAAATATGTAAACCAGTTCAGAGTGGGTCTGTAAAAACATGGCAAAAAAAAGTATACACCTGATTCAACACTGTTTGCCACTTAAATTAGCATATTGAATAACCTGAAAGGATTGCTGGTGTAGGAAATAGAAATGTTACAGTGGTGAAGTGAAAAAGGAGGTCATTCTGAAATGAGACATTTTATCAGGGCAGCAAAAATGGAGTTTTGATTATATGGCTTTAGTGAGCTTAGTTGTCTTGCTGCTGACACTAGGTAGCTGAATTAGAAAGACAGTCATTTTCCACAGCAAAATCTTCTGCTTCTTTAAGAAGAAAAAAACTTCACATAACTACTTCTTCAGAAGCATAGATCTTATCTTTCATACAATTGGATATCCCCAAGTTCTTAATAAAATTTTAAAAAATCAATTAACACTAAAGGAACAGTATAATTCTTTGGAAAAGTAATCTGTCATTAGTAAGCAGAAGGGGCCAACTGATAGACAATTGGCCACATAGTGAAGCAGCTTACTATGTTGGTTTCAATGAGACCTGACTGCCCTCAGTTAAGTTTGGTTGACCGTCATAGTTTCAACTAAAATACTGAATTTCCTCTCCAAATTGTTGTGATTGAAAAATGAAATCCCTTTCCATAGTTATGAAACCCATCCAAGGATTGTATAAACTAGCTTGTCCAATATGATGGCAATTTATTTTAACTATAGATTTAGAGCTATAAGAATGGAAAGGAGAAAAGCTATCATCTTCAACATGTAACCATAACAGTACAGAGGAGACAGCATGGGTAGAGTTGTACATTTTTTCATCAATGTTTTCACACATATACAACGTACAGATACTGTAACAAATTGTAAAAGATCTCATCTTGGATGAAAGGACTGATTTTTGTAGCCAATTTTGCTGACAATACAAAGCGAGGCTGGAAATCAGGTTCTGAGGAGGATACAAAGAGCCTGCAAATGGACATAAATGATGAGAGGGCAAACATTTGGCAGATGGAGTATAGCGTGTGTAAATATGAGGTTATCCATTTTGGCAGAAAGCATAAGACAGACTGAATATTATTTAAATAGAGTGAGACTACAAAATGATGCAGAAGGATTTGAGTACCCTTTTATATGAATCACAAGAAGTTTGTAGGCAGATACACCAAATGACTGGAAGGAAAGGATGTTGGTTTTCATTACAAGGAGCATGGAGAATAAAAGTAAGGTGCTCTAGCTACAACTCAACAGCATTTTGGTGAGACCACATCTAGACTACTGTATCAGATTGTGTCACCTCACTTTTGGAGGGACAGACTTGCCTCAGAGATTCAGCTCGAGGCTGATCCCTGGCATAAGGAATTGTTTTCAAAGAAAAGACTGATCAGATTTGGTGTATATTCATTGGACTTTAGCAGTATAAGAGGTGACCTTATCAAGATGTATGATTCTGGAGGTGGGTGGGCAGGGGATATGGAATGGTGGAAGCGTTGGCAGACCAGAAATTAAAAGGGAAATCATGAATTATGCAACACAGATTTAAAACATGGGTTCTCCCAATGAAAATGAAGACGAGGAGGAATTTAACCTCTCAGAAGGTTCTTAGCATTTGGAACTTATTGCCCTGAACACATGAGAAGATTAATAAGTCCAATGTGTGATCTGCTGCCTCTATAGGACAGGTAGTGCATGAAGGGTTTGATAGGTGAGTTGTTTGGAGGCTTTTACACTCTGCCATCTCTGCAAGTTTGCTTGATGTGTTCGTTACATTCCTGAATGAATGTTTTCTATTTTGGTCAGTCACAAGCTGAGCCATCTCATGAGGTGTATGTTTTGTTTAAGAGTTTCATTGACAGAGTGCCAGAAAGTATACAAGACAAAGAGTGGGGCTGTGAAGAAAGAAGAGATAAAATAAACTAAATACAATACTAATCTAAAAAAATTGTGACACCTAACAATCCACTAAATATGCAAGTATAATTGAAACATTTCATCATAAATTGATGTAATTTCTTTGCATTGGAACTGTCAGAACACTGAAGCTGGCATGTAACCCTTGATTGCCATTGTATTATGTCATATTTGAGAGAAATTATGGAAGATGAAGTTGATGCACAGTTCTAATATTTCAAGTCTTCTACTTTGTTATTACAAAACTATTGAAGTACAGAATTATAATTAATCTGTTGCTATTCTGAGCAAGGATTATTTGGTTTTGCTGTTGGGCATAAAGAGGAATGGTGGCTATGTTCTCCAGCATAATCATCTACTATCTTAAATGGAAACACTTACAAATTTATTGAAAATACACTTTTCAAAACATTCAGCAGAGTTTCAACTTTAGGGCCACTTCCTGTTAGTCCTTGATTTTGAGGCTGGTGGGAGGAGTTCAGGGACAGGGTAATCTTGACAGGTGACCATGTTCAGGCAGATGCATGGTGGATGGTATCTCTATTAATGATGTACTTTGCATATTGGATACACACTTCAATATCTGACCCAATGGGTGAATTCTTCTGCCAGTTTCTCCATCAAAATCCCCATCTCCCTTCCAACTCCCCCTTTGAACTTAACCTCTTAATTCCACACTACACACACCTGCGTGCTGGAACCTAGAAATTGGGATTGTTTGTAGTTTTAGTCCTGTCCACTGTTGCATCTGGAACTACAGGGACTTACAGAGCTGTCAGCTAATCAGATTGTGGAGTAGGTTTCTGAGATAAGACTTCCACCGAATGAGAAATGACAATTCTGCAACCAATTAACACTCCTTATTGCACTTGGGGGTGCCAGAATCAACAAGGATGCTTTCCTTAACTCTTCTAATGGTGGGATGAAGAATATTATCATCAGAAGTCCTTTGTTCCAAACAATTACTTGACAAAGAGAAAAGTGCGGGCACTAATGTTACTTCTTAAAGCAAAATCACATCACTGGCAATATAGTTCCACCTTTAAGTTATATCCTTTCTGCTATGCTATTAAGTGAACTTTTAATAGAATTAAAACTAAGACTTCTCTACTAAAGGGCATTAGTGAACAACATGGATTTTTAAAACAATTGATAATGGTCATAGTCATTGTTAGATTTTAATTCTACAAGTTTTTAAATCAAATTCAGATTCCACCATTGGCATGGTGATAATCAACCCAAACATTAACAAAAACATAAACTGAGCAGATCTGGTAGCATCTGAGGAGAGAAAGCAGAGATAATGTTTTGACTCCAGTGACCTTCTTCGGAACTGGTAGTAACTGGAAAAGGTGGTTATTATGCTGAAGGTAAGGGATGGGGTGAGTAGATGGGTGGAAGTGGAGCCCAAAAAGAGAGACAATGACAGCCAGTGAGACAAAAGGATGGATAATAGTATGCTCAGGAGAAAGAAAAGCTGATAATGGGGATTATAAATGAAATGAATGAAGTGAAGTGAAAAGTCATGCTATAATGAAGTGAAGCTGGATTGGCTGTGCTGAAAGCAGCCCCTGTCATGACAGGACCTGGGGTGTGGGGGTGGGTAAAGGACATGGGAGAAGGTGTAAAGTTTCTAAAGTTATTGAACTCAATATTGAGTCCTGAAGGGTCCCCAAGAGGAAAATAAGATACTGTTCTTCCAGCCTGCACTAATCCTCAATGCAATGCAGCAAACTAGAACATTACCTGGGTCGCTGGATTCATTGGCGATGCCTTGCAGGGTGGACTAATACTCTAGCAATAATACCATTTGGCCCTTGCCTCTCCCTGTGCATTTACCACACCATGCACATGTTGGAGTAGATTTTATAACTTGTGAGGAATTTCACTAGTTTTCCTTCTACCTTTCATGTACCACTCCTTGCAGTGACTTCCATGTTGGAAGGGAGGAATCCACAATAAATATTGAACTTAATTCTGATGGTAATGCAAATAGGGGGCAAAAGCAGTTAGAATACAATAGAATCAGATCTAGTACCAAATTTCTCTCCTTTTCCCCTGAATACAGCGTCATTATGATAAATTGAAAACATTTTTTGGCAGTTGGCATTTTGTAAACTAAGTCTGAGCTGATGCACAGAATAAAACAGTAAATGATGGAAATACTTAGCAGAAGCCATGACAATTGGGCCATTTAGTAATGGGAGGGTCTCCCTATCAGCCTCTTGGTGATAGGAAACCCTCTCCTGATTAAATCCAGGTAATGTTCTGGTTTTCTGCATTGCACTGAGGATCAGCACAGGCTGGAAGAACAGTATCTCATTTTCCTCTTGGGGACTTGTCAGAACTCAATATTAAGTTCAAAAACTTTAGAAACTCAACACCTTCTCCCATGTCCTTTACTCACCCCCACACCCCAGGTCCTGTAATGACAGGGGCTGCCGTCAGCACAGCCAAGGGACAGAAAGGGCTGATGCAGCATTTCCAGGCACTTGTAACAAGGTGCTAATAAAGTTCTTTAATGACACCCAACATCCCTTGGCCCACTGCAATTTAATGGGGGCTGGCGTAGTAAATAATGCTGGATGGCTTTCCTGCATCTCCCAAAACTTACATAGAAACAAAGAAATAGGAATAGGAGTAGGCCATTGGCCTTTCAAGCCTACTCCTCCATTCAGTATGATCATGGCTAATCATACAATGCAGTACCGTGTTTCTGTTTTCTCCCATACTCTTGATTCCTTTATCCCCATTAACTATATCCAGCTCTTCCTTGAAACTGTTTAATGGTTTGCCCTCGATCATTTTCTGAGGCAAACAATTCCACAATCTCACCATCCTCTGGGTGATGAAATGTCTCCTCATTTCAGGTTGGTCAGCAAACATTGCTCGATTTGTCTGTAGCCTCCACAGGGACACAGCTCCCCATTGACAGGCCCTTGGCATTGGGAATGGGGACTGCCACCCTCCTGTGACCCCTCCCTATAATCCTCATTCCAACCTACTCATCTTTGGTGTGGAATCCCAGGACAATCCTGGAACACTGATGAGCACAATGTAATTGGCAATGACAAAATGAGGATGTTCCAGCCCGCATTTGGTTCTTGATAAGAAGCACTTCCACCTGAATTATGGGAAAACTACCTGTTGGATACTTTTATGCATGAAGAACACTTGATTCCATCAGACTTCCCCATGAAACGTGGGAGGGTTCCCTGCCTGTTCTCTGATCTGCGGGTGAGACCCCACTCAGCCGAATAGAATCCTGGCCCATATTTCAGATCAATTCACTCTCAGGCAGCTTCTGAATTCAAACATTCATGCCCCAGCTGGAGTAAATTTGCTGGGGTAATTTTGTTTCTTTACCTGCCCCATTAGCACTCCTTTTAGCTATTGTACCATGATCTCTTTTATTACTTAAGCTCTCCTGCTTTTCTCCCCATTAGAAAGGTTTGTCTATACTTCTTCCACTCACCATCCCCTTCCTCCTTTTCCCTTGATCACAATTTTTTTTTTTTCATGAGTTTCAGCATTTGCAGTATTTTATGTTTGTACTGATGAACTTTAACTTGTTGTTGCAAAGCTTAGTGATATTTTCTCACTCATTTTTTTTTTAATGGTAATGAACCCGAGACCAAGTTTGGTCTACTTCTGTGCTGTATGACTCTATGACTATAATTCCAAAAGGATTCTATTCAGACTTGATTGAAACTCCTCAAAAACATAAACGCCGGAAGATAAAGGTACATCAACCACAATGGCACTTGAGTTTTCTTTTAATTCCAACAAGATTCCAAGGTGGTCTATTGAACAAACAATCCTGTGCTGTGTTGACTGGTTGTAGAGTGATATAGTTCACTTCCGAGTGCACCTGCCTAGCTCTGCCATGTGTGTATTTTGACAAACAAATTGCTCAGTGCAGCTGTAAATGCCAGATTGCACACCATCATCAGATCTACCACACAGTAGTCATTTTATGCATGAAATCACAACCTTCCTATCTGCGGATAACAATTTTTCTCTTGTGGACAGTTCCATTTTTCAAAATCTGCGATCAGTCAGAAGACAACTTACCTGACACATTGGCTGCCCTGCACAGTGGAAAAATTCCAAAGGACCGGATGGGGCCGGATTTTCACAACTGAGGCACATAGCTCAAGTCAGAAATGTTCCCATCTGGCTGGCCCACCTCGGTTTAAACACCTGGTTAGGCCCAATTTTCCCTCCTGGGAGGCTGGTACAAGAGATAAAAGCATTCCAATTGTCAATATGTTCTTTGTCGGTCTCATGGATGTAGGCTGAGGCTGAGAACAGGAAATTCTATATAGCTATTTCCAATTGTGACATTGATAGTTCAATATTTGCAACCATTGAAACTGAAATTTCCCAGTGTTGCTAACACACCGCTGGTACAAATGTTGCATAGACCTTAGGCTAATGGCTCAGGCCCTATATATAAGGTTATTGATAAGGCTAATCTCATAGCACATGGAACTGCAGAAGTCCCAAAGCATATACTGACCATGAAGGTAGGTTTATGGAAGGGAAGCCCCCTGGTTGATTTTTTCAAATAGGGCATCAAGGAAAAGAATTCATTTGACTGTTCCATTTCAGCAGAGAGAATTCAATCCCCAACTCCAGAAGCAGATTTTATGTGACCAGAGAGCCAATTAAATGCCACACTGAGCTGGTTAGAAAGCCAGTCTCAATTGTCTGTTGCTTTACAAGCTGTTAGACCCTCTATTCCTCAGGTTGTACATCCTCTCATACCCACCCAAAGACTGTCCATTCTAAATCATGCCCCCTCATCCCTCACACTTCCACATGCCTCCTCTATGCCAAAGCAGATCCCCCACCACAATGTGTCTCCTTATATTGCCAAATGACCTCCATAGGCATTCACCCAGAGGACACTGTGGAGCTCAGGAGCCAATGTGCGAATGAAAAAAAATGTAACAATTTAGCATAGCTCTGATATTCACATTTTAAATTTCATGCTTTCACATGCCTGAAACACACACAAAAGTGATGTTCCTTTATACTCCATTTTAATCCATGACCAGTCATGCCAATATGGAACCAACCAAATAGTTGGATGAATTGCAACCATTCTTAAGCAACATTGACAAGGTGACAAGGTGAAGCATTCACTCTCATTTGCGAAGACCACATAGGATTTGCATATTGATAGCCATGCAAAGTCCATGTGATCATTTGACATTGCTCCCTATTCAGCAATGTACCACACATTAAAGCCTTAGCTATCTGCACTGCAGCACTATACTACGGTAATTTGGACCATTTATTATTTTGTGAACCAGAATTCATTGAACTTAGAACTCAGAAACTCAGGCAGTTGAGCTGGGTTTTAATAACATGATACACAGCGAAATGACAAATACCTGCTCAAGCTTACAACACCTTTGTTGAATTTCATGAGAAATATGTCTTTGATGGAATGATACCTAACCTCCTGCTTCTGATCTGTATCTGAGATATTTGCTTTATTTGATTCCATAAGACATAGGAGCGGAAGTAAGGCCATTCGGCCCATCGAGTCCACAGATGAATATGAGAAATATCTTACATGATTTACTGGGCTCCATGCTGTGCTCAAATTCCCATTTGAATGGAACAGTCAAATGTTTTCTTGATGTGTCATTTGAGAACTCGGGGCTTCTCTTCCACAAAACTACCATCACTGCTTTGGGACTCCTGCAGTTCCACGCCCGAGAAGATTGGCCTTAAAGCAACCTTGCATATAGAGCTGATAAAATGTGGAGCTGGAAGAGTGCAGCAGATCAGATAGCATTTCAGGGTCAGGACCCTTCATCAAGACTGGGGAGGGGGAAGGATGTTCAGAAATAAGTAGAGGGAGGGGATCGGGTCTCGGGGAAAGGTAGGTGGAATGGTGAAAGATGGATAAGGGAAAGATAGTTGGGGTGGTGATAGGTAGATGCATGTAGGGGGTTACTGTGATTGGTCAGTGGGAGGGGTGGAGTGGATAGGTGAGAAGGAAGGTGGACATGTTAGATCAGGTCAAGGAAGTGAGGAGGAGAGGGAAGGCTGGACATGGGATAAGATGGGAGTGGGGGTGGGGTGGGGGGATGTTTGAAGCTGATGAACTCCATTATGAGGCCATTCAGCTGTAAGCTCCTGAGGTGAAATATCAACTGTCGTTTTTTTTCAGTTTGCATGTGGCCTCATTTTGACAGTGGAGGGGAGGCCCAGGATGGACATGTGACCAAGGGAGTGGGAGGGCGAGTTGAAATAGGACTGTTGATTGGAGCATACAGAGCGCAGATGTTCTGCGAACCGCTCCCCAAGTCTGTACTTGATCTCTCCAATGTAGAGGAGACCACATCGGGAGCAATGAATGCAATAGACCAGGTTAGAAGATGTGCAGGTGAATTTCTGTCAGATTTGCAATGATTATTTGGGGCCTTGGACGGAGGGGAGAGGGGAGATGTAGGGACGGGTGTTCACTTCATGTGGTTGCAGCGAAAGGTGCCAGGCGTGGAGGAGAGGTTGGTGGGATGTGCGGAACTGACAAGGGAGTCACAGAGTGAACATTTCCTACAGAAAGCAGATAGGGATGGGGAAGGAAATATCTGTTTGGTGGGGGCGGTGTCCAACTGCAGGTGGTGAAAATGGCAGAGCACGATGCATTGGATTTGGAGATTGGTGGGTTGGTATGTGAGTCAAGATTAGAATGGTGCTGGAAAAGCACAGCAGGTCAGGCAGCATCCAAGGAGCAGGAAAATCAACGTTTCGGGCAAAAACCCTTCATCAGGATTCCTGATGAAGGGCTCTCACCTGCAACATTGATTTTCCTGCTCCTCGAGGCTGCCTGAACTGCAGTGCTTTTCCAGCACCACTCTAATCTTGACTCTAATCTCCGACATCTGCAGTACCCACTTCTGCTTGGATGGTATGTGTGGACCTGGGGCACTCTATTCTTATTGTGGTTGGGGGAAGGGGCTTTGAGGGCAGAGCTGCAGGAAATGAAGGAGAAGTGGTTGAGTGCATTATTAATCACTCTGTTCATATATTCAGGTTGATCTTTCTTTGTTGTCAAGATTATTAGTACTCAGCTAAGAAATAAATTGTGTCTGTCTGACATGTACCACCTAGCAAGGAAACAAAACCAGCAGCTCCACTGATCATGTTTTCCATTCGGCAGTGCACAACCTTTACAAGACATTCCAAAGATAACCAACAACAGAAAACATTGGTCAATTTCAGTAAAACAAAAGGAATTCCTCCTGCAATCTGCCTGTTACTCAGTCATAATCTATTAAGCCACAGTTATCTATATAGATACTTAATTAATCCTTTATATATCCCAGTGACAGTAGGAACAGAGAAATAAAGCACTTCCCGATCTCTAATGCAGATTTTACACCATTTCAGAGGATGTGAATTCTATTCGATTTGAAGACCATAAGAAACTCAGATAAATGTGGGCGCCTTACATCTAAAGTTAATTTTACTTTTCTTGTGTTGCCAATGCTTCCTGACCTATGGCAAAAGAGAATAACCTGGCATGTCTCAAACATCAAACATTTATACAGAGTAACCAAGGAATTACAGGTTAGAATGGTCGAAGTGTGATCAGTTGGTGAGTTTGTGGTGCACCAGAATCATTACAACAATGAAATGATATCTTGTAATTTACACAATAATCAAACATAAGGAAGTAATAAGCAATGTGGATACAAGAGAGTCTGTAAATATGGTGTTAGATTTCCAGCAGACATTGACAAGGTGCCACATCAAAATTTGCTGCACAAAATAAGAACATAAGATATAGGAGCAGGAGTCATCCATTTGTCCTTTAATATCACCCCAAAATTCTATAAGATCATGGCTGACCTGCTCCAGAACTCAACCTCTCTATTGTGCCAGCTCTGCAGAATCCTCAACTCCTCAACATTTTTAAAAAAAATCTATCTACCTCCTCTTTATAAATTTTCAGTAACCTAGCCTCCACAACACTCTAGGGTAGAGAATTCCAAACATTCGTTAACATCTGGGAGATGAAATTCTTGTGATTCTCAATCTTAAATAAGCGTCCTCTTATTAAACAATTTCCCTTCATTCAAGATTCTGCCATGACTGGAAATATCTTCTCAAAAGTCTTGTGTGTTTCAATTTGTACACTACTCAACGGTCATGAATAAAGGTCTAACCTGTTTAGCTGTTTTTGATAAGTCAACCCTTTCATTCCAGGAATCAATATAGTGAATACCTTTTGATATATTTTCTTCTCTGCCCCTATCGGCTTTCCATGAAGACCATTCCCTCCACAACTCCCTTGTCAGGTCCACACCCCCAATCAACTCACCCTCCCCTTCTGGCACCTTCCCCTGTCACCACAGGAATTGCAAAACCTGCACCCATGCCTCCCCCCTCACCTCCGTCTAAGGCCCCAAAGGAGTCTTCTACATCCATCAGAGTTTTACCTGCACTTCCACACGTCATTTACTGTATCCGTTGCTCCCAATGCAATCTCCGCTACCTTGGAGAGACAAGACGCCTACTTACAGAATGCATCAGAGAACATCTCCAGGACACTCACACCAACTAACCCCACTGCCCCATGGCCCAACATTTCAACTCCCTCTCCCATTCTGCCAAGGACATGCAGGTTCTGGCCCTCCTCCATCGCCACTCCCTAACCACCTGATGCCTGGAGGAAGAACACCTCATCTTCGGCATTGGGATCCTCCAACCCCACGGCATCAATGTGGATTTCACCATTCCCTCATTTCCCCTCCCCCCACCTTATCCCAGTTCCAACATTTCAACTTGGTACTGCTCTCATGACCTGTCCTACCTGTCCTTCCCACCTATTCATTCTACCCTCCTCTCTTCTATCACCATTACCCCCACCTCCACCTACCTCTAGCACTCTTAGCTACCTTCTCCCAGCCCCACCCCCGGCTCACAGCCTCATTCTTGATGAAGGGCTTTTGCTCGAAACATTGATTCTCCTGCTCCTCGGATACTGCCTGACCTGCTGTGCTTTTCCAGCACCACATTCTTGACTCTTCTGAACTGTCTCCAATGCCAGTATGTCTGCTCTTAATTATAGGGACCAGAACCATATGTTGTGCTCCAGCTACAGCCTGTCCACACTTTGCACAGTTGCAACAACATTTCATTCTTTTTTATTCCAATTCCAGAGCAATAAATGTCAAAATTTCATTTGCTTTCTTAAACACTTGTGCATAAAAACACAAAAGGATAGTAAGAAAGTGCAGCAAGAACACTCAAATCCCTCCGTGCTACATCCAAATTACAGTCTGCCTTTTGATTCTGCCTGAAAAAGTGCATGACCAATTTCCTACATTAACCTCCATCTCCAAATTATTGTCCACTCACTCAACCTAAGTGACAATCCACCAGTTATATCTTTCCAATCTGAGAAAGACCTTTGCTCTCATTAGCTCCTTAATTATTAGATATCTTTGGGATGTTTATGGTGTTTTCCAGAATGAAGATCAGTTGGTTTAAATTATCTGTCATTTGCCTATCACTCATTATCAATTCTCTACTTGGAGGTAAGTCATCTCAGGTCCAGGACATCTCTGCAGAAGTTCCTCAGGGTAGTGTTCTAGGCCTAAACCATCTTCAGCTGCTTCATCAATGACCTTCCTTCCAAAATAAGGTCAGAAGTGGGGACGTTTACCAATGATTGCACAACATTTAGCACCATTCATGACTCAGCACATACTGAAGCAGTCCATGTTCATTTGCTACAAGGTCTGGACAATATCCAGGCTTAGGCTGACAAGTAGAAAGCAGCATTCATGCCACACAAATGCCAGGCTGTGACCATCTCCAATAGGAGTCAATCTAACCACCACTCTTTGACATTCAATGGTCTTACCATTCATGAATCTCTTACCATTGTCATCTTCAAGGTTATCATTGACCAGAAACTCAACTGGAGTTGCCACATAAACACAGTGGCTGCAAAAGCAAGTCGGAGACACAGAATATTGCAGTGAATATCTCACCTCCTGATTATTCAAACCTGTCCATCATCTACAAGGCACAGGTCAGGTGTCTGATGGACTACTCCCCATTTGTCTGGATCAGTTTAGTTCCAAAAACATTCAAGAAGCTTGACATCATCCAGGACAAAGGAACCTGCTTGATTAGCACCACATTCACTCCCTCCACCACCAATGCTCAGTGGCAACAGTATGTACTATCTACAAGTTACACTACAGAATTTCACCAGATATCCTTAGGCAGCACCCTCCAAACCCATAACCACCTGAGAATTCCCCTTCAAGCCACTCCCCATTCCTTCATTGCCATTGGTTCAAAAATCTGGAAACCACTCTTAGGACATTTTTGGTCAACCTAGAGAATGTGAACTACAGCAGTTCAAGCAGCAACTCACCACCAACCTCTCAACTGTAACTAATAGGCAATAAATGCTGGCCAGCCAATGAAGTCCATGTCCCACAATTGAACAAAAACAGTTACATCCTCCAAAGGTATCACACTTACTTTAGCTACGTTCTTTTTATATACTTAGAGAAGCTCTTGATGTTTGTTTTTGTATTTCTTACCAATTTACTTAAGAGCTCTTGGCATTACACAGGCGGCACAGTGGCTCAGTGGCTAGCACTGCTGCCTCACAGCACCAAGAACCCAGGTTCGATTCCATCCATGGGTGACAGTGTGTGGAGTTTGTACATTCTCCCCATGTCTGCATGGGTTTTCTTCGGGTGCTTATGTTTCCTCCCACGTTCTAAAGATGTGCAGGTTAGGTGGATTGCCATGCTAAATTGCCCATAATGTCCAGGGATGTGCAGGCTAGGGATGTTAACCATGGGAAATGAAGGGTTACAGGGATAGACTGTGTCTGGGTCGGATGATCTTCGGAGGGTTAGTATGGGCTGAATGGCCAGTTTCAACACTAGTGCTTCTGATTCTGATTACAGGTAACATATTATCACGAATGGAGGATTGGTCAGCCAATAGGAAACAGAGAGCAGGGATGTATGGGTCATTTTCAGCTGTAGGTGCCACAGGGATCAGTGCTGAGGCTTGACCTCATCTATATCAAATGATGGAGCAGGTTTGGGGTGTTAAATAGTCTACTGCTGGTACAAAATCTTATGCTCATATGTTTATGTAGTCCTTTCCAAGAGCTCATGAGTGTTTTACAGCTAGGGACACTTTTAAAGTGTTGTCACAGTCCAAATGCAAGAAAACACTAGAAACATATGGAAAACAGCATGATTTCACAAATAGCAATGAATTTGTGCCAGGTGATCTGGTTTTGTGATGTTAAAGGAATGACATTAGCCTGTGGTGAAGGAAAACCACTTCCTCATCTAATTCAAAGAATCTGTGATTGATAGTAAGATATGTTTTATTGCATGTCAGGAACTAGTTACAGGTCACATTGATATAATAGACATTGTTACAGAGACTTTCAGGAGGACCAGATGTTCAGTCTTTGTCCTTTGAAATCTTAAAGCATTCAATCCCCAGTTCTACATGATATCACCAGAAGAATGGGATTGTGATACTCCTCAATGTCAAGGCTGTCAGACCTTCTCAGACTCACACAACAGCTATGACAGATCAGCAAACAATGGATCAACTCCCTGATTCTGAATGAAGTGTATACTACACATATTTGTATCGTTAGTTTGAACATTATGTGCATTATATGTTGTATTATAACTGCAACACACCAAATCATTTTTTGTGATGCATATCAAGAGAGTTGTTATTACTTCTCATCTAAGACATTAGACCAAGTTCTTAACAACACACTCCATTACTTTTCTGCCTGCAGTACCTATTAAAAAAAGATTTCACTTGAAGTTAATTATTTGCACAATAATCAAAGCCATAAGATTTAATATATTAACACCAATATGTCAAATATTAGGCTTACTTGGAGTTTCAAATTGTGCTTAAATCTATTTGAAATAGTTAGTGATTATAATTGTTGGCGAAACATATTGATTGAAAGTTATTAAAACTATATAAAAACTGAAATTCTAAGCTTATTTCACTGACTGAATTATTGATAATCCAATATTGATCAGATAATTGTATTTCTGTTCAATATAAATGGTGAACTCAAATAACAGATTCCTAACTTAACAGAATCACTTTTACTATATATTCTTGCACAAAATTAAATCTCACAGGAACCATTGCAATCTTCTTTATTACAGTAAAAGCAATAACATTTTATTTAAAATTGATTGCAGAGAGACAGAAGAGAATGTAAAGTGTTTCTCACAAGGAAAGTGAATTTAAAACATTTATGATGTGACATGGAGTGAATAGCTGAACAGAATGAGAAGCAAATGTGTCTCAGATCACAGACAGTAATTAAATACCATTGCAAATTTAAAATGAAAAATCCAGCATTAACTCAATGTGTATCAATGAGTGCAAAATCAATGCTGTTGTTTGAAGAATATTATCATTTTGAAATACTCATTGTTAAAACAATTAATAGAAAAAAACTGGATTTAACACTTAATTTAATTGCTGATTTTTATCTAGGTCTGTGAAAAATAAATTGCCTTTCTTAATTGATAGAATATCTTCAGTGCTGCCAATTAAATATAATTAACTGATTCAGCTGTGCAGCAGAATAAGTACTTCATTCAAAAAAGAGTAATATAATATTCATATTACGGATATCTGTCCCTTGTGATCATGTATTTCCTTAGACAGTGGAACCCCTGTATCCGCGGAATTGGCTTCCGTGGTTTCAGTTATGCGCGGTTTATCGCGGCCTGAAAATATGACGTAACGTTCCAGAACCAGGGCCTGGGGGCTTCCAGGGAGGTAAATTTTCCATTTAAATGATAGGGTTCATCACTACTCATGGTTTCGGGCATCTGCGGTTGGTCTTGGAATGTATCACCTGTGGATACAGGGGGACTACTGTACAAACTTTTATTGTATTCTCTAACACTTGTGTTGTACTCCAATTTACACAGTTTGGGTATCTTTCAAAGTAATAATTGCAACAAGTGCACAACCTGGAACAATGGGCCCTGGTTTAATTTGGTAACTACTTAATGATAATTAAAAATACAATAGACACAAACTGCCAAATTTGACCCTATAATTTAAGTAAATCTGTCTAAAGGATAAATGAAGGAAATGATAGAGGCGGATACAATTGCAACAGTTAGGAGACTTTTGGACAAGTGCATGGGTAGGAATTAGAGGGATATGGGCCAAATGCAGGCAACTGGTATTAGACCAATTGGGCTGTATGACTCTATGAATCCATAATTCTACCTTTGATAAATATAGATGGAGTTTCTCTATTTGAAAGCTGATTCTTCCCCTTTCACTCAGCACAACCCCTTCACCAACTTATGCTCATATGTTTAAATAGTACTTTCCAAGAGCTCATGAGTGTTTTATAGCGAGGGACACTCTAAAGTTTTGTCACAGTCCTAATGCAATGAGACACTAGAAACATATTGAAAACAGCATGATTTCACAAAAAGCAGTAAACTTGTGCCAGTTGATCTGTTTTCGTGATGTTCAAGGAATGATATTAGCCCGTGGGGAAGGAAAATCACTTGCTTGTCTAACACATACACACACTACACTATACACCCTCAAAACACACATACACACACAGTCTTACACACAATCACACACACACACGCCCTCTCATACACATGCTCTCCCAGACATACACACACCCATGCTCACATGCGCACCCTGTCACAGGTATATACTCCATCACACTCATGCACACACTATCAAGCACATACACTCTCTCTCTCTCTCTCTATTCCTCACACACACACACCCATGCACACACACATATAAGTCTATGGGGTGAATTTGCACCTGCTGATTTGTATGTGCAGATGCATTCTAGTTTGTTCAAAAAGTATATAATCTGTAGGCAGTCAGTCAATGTGATATTTTATAAATTCCTACTTTGGAAATAGAATCAGTCTCACTCAAAGTTGGGATGCAGACAGACTCTAACCTCACACCTTCAATGCATTGTCTGAGCTGAGATGTCACCTTTTTTTATTAAAAGCTTATCTCAGGTCTTGAATAAAGTTCTGGGATTCACATATTAATCACTTGAAACCTGCATCCCCATTGTAAGTGATTAAAGACTTAACAGCAATCTAGGTTTGTTCAATACATCACACTAGTTGTATGACACTTTGGTCTTTTACTATAAATTCTGTGTCCTGTGATCCTGCCCCACTAGCTACCTGATGAAGGAGCAGTGCTCTGAAAGCTTGTACTTCCAAATAAACCTGTTGGACTATAACCGGTGTTGTGTGATTTTTAACTATGGAACTTTAGAGCAGAGAGCAGGCAGCTCAATCTTATTTTCTTTACTCTTTCATGGACTTTAAAACACATGGCAAAACAAAGTCTCATCTTATTCTCCAACATCATCAGTTTACAGTTAATCAAAATGCAAAGAAATCCTTTCCCTGTCAAAACTCTAGGTTTGACTTAAATGCTTCTTTTCAATTCTGATCTGTGAGGCTTTTCTCTTGATTACTCACATAACTGAAAACGAAGATTTCCTCAGTCTTTTAATAACCTGCAGAGTTCTAACCAAACACGCCTGGTGTGGACATTTCACAAACTACACCATGTTTCTAACTTAATGTATTTCCTTAACTGCTCTGTTTAATCTCCCTTTGCAGGAGAGACTCTATTGGCATTCAGCTTCAGTAAGGTCTCCTTTGAACTGAATCCAAAAGCTTTGGCATTAAGTTACAAGAAACATGTTCACCCTTTACACTGGTAAAGCCAATGGCTTAATGTTTTCTGTTTCCTGTTGTAAACATCCAAAATATAAACTAACTTTCATCACAATAGCTTGTTAATACATAATGGTTATAAGTAACCTAGAAGTTTGGTCTGAACTTGCAAAAAGAGCCTAAGAATCCACATTACAACATATCCCTAAATGCCCTTGTACTGAGTGGATTTTTAAACTATCTTGGAGATTGTTAAGATATTCTGTGAACCTGGAGTCACAGGTAAACCATTTCAATAAGCCAAGAAGTTATTTTACACAAATAGTTTTTTAAAAGCTCTACAGGTAAAATGTAGTTGCTGACCTTGCCTTAATGCTGAGATCTCAGCTATACCCATCAACTCTACAAAGAAAATTAAACTAATGCCAATAGCGCTCGTCTGACCTGCACTGTTGCAGCAATGAGACTTGTTCACAATACATTTACCCATTTGACCAATTCTATTAGTGCCACTGATTGTGAACTCCAAGTTGAAAAGCATTAAAGTATAACATTCATGTGGAAGTAGTTTAGTTAGTAAATATCTTATCTTAATAACAATTTCAATTCAGCCCTTTACTTGTCAATTCATCTCTTAACAAATCACTAATTGATAATTAACAGTACTTTTGGAACGCTTCATGACATATTGACTTACACTTAAACCTTCCACCAAAGTCTGTTAAAATTTCACTAAATGCTGGTAGTTGTCAGTAACAGTTACTCCTCAATTCTATTAAACTCAGTACTATTTGTATAGATCTGAGAGCAGCCAGAACAATTGAAAGAAAGCATTGAGATATATTTTCTGTTTTCTGCACCCCTGGCTTGCATATGCTGAAAAGAAATCTGCACTCCATTTTATCAAAAATGCAGAGCGATATAACCCACGAGTGTATTGGCCACCCATGTGAACTTAGCAAGATAGCAGATCTGATGATGGCGACATGGAGTGTTAGTCCAACGTTGATAGAAAGGAGACACAGAGGATTGAAAAAGTTCATCCATCATTCTTCCAAAGCATGCTTAAATTGCTAAATTAATACTCAAAATTCTTATTCTTAATATTGATTTGAGAAGATTTATTAACATATTTAGGAAACCATATATAACAAGGAATAATAAGTAAGTTTTATTGAGTTGGGACTGTAATATATTCAGAAACTATTCAAGTTCCATTTATGGCTTAAACAAATTCAAGAACTGTTTTACTGAATTATAGTTCATTAGTGCTTGACCAGGTATTTATTACCCTGCATATGTTTTCACTATGTGATCTCAAAGGCACTATAAGTACCTAGCACACCCACATATCACACTTTGTTTCTGCATATGTATGGGAACAAGCAAAAGAACGCTTAAGATGGATCATTGTCTCAGTAAAGAGGCTACAGAGGGATCTGATGAGAGACTATTTTACATGTTTTTGTAATAAACAGAGGTCGATATTCTTGTGAGTGACCATTAACAAGCTTTATTAAACATAACCAATAAAAAGGCATGGTAAAAGAGGACACTTTCTGGATCCATACAGATCTAATATCACTTTGATAGAACTCCTTTCACACATACTCATTGGTTATTGTCACGGTAAGGGTATAATGAATCCTTTAATCTGTATCTCCCACCAAGTTATTTTAAAGGATTGCATTTAATGATTAATATTGTGATGATGCTGCTCCTTTAACAAGGTTATGCTGTTCTTTTTCTTCCCAGAGAGGTTGTAAAGCATCGATTTTGATAAAGTTTAGGTTTGAAGGTTATTAGGGCCAGTTTTTTATACTGCCTCAGGAAAAAAAGGATTTCAAGTTAAAAAATAAACACGTGTACAATGAAAGGGGAGTGGCCAGTTCTCCTAGCTCAGCTCACTCTGGTTTGGTTTGGTTTTTAGCAGTCTGGCTGTTCACTGAAAACAGGCAGTGAGTCAGTGAGGCTGTTAATCCAAGGAAAAGCTATGTGGAAAAGGGTGTTCCATGCTGAGTCTCTCTGTCATCTGTCTCATTTTCCTGTAAGACTCTATGTTGCCAAGGGGTGTTTACGGGGATTGTTGCAGGAATTTGGAACAACATCACTACGTTGGGATAGTCTGTTAGGTTTTCGTATAGGTTAAGTTATTTTATGGTCTGTTTTCTTTATGTTTCATTCTGTAACGTTGCAAACATATTCTGTTTTGTTAAAACTAAGTGGTTGGGCCAGCTGTGTCCCACCTGGAATATCCGTGTTACAGCCACTTAAAATAATCAGCTAAGTTAGGTTCTGGGTTACTTCCATGAAATGTTTTGAGAGGGTGTGGTGTGGTCCATAACAATATTTAACCATGAACATGTAACTTCCCACATATACGTTCCCCATGCCCATTCCCCATATATATACATATATATATATATATCTCTATAATGTGAGGTATTAATCTTCAACAGCATTTTCAGCTCCCTTGGAGGATGTGGAAAGCCAGCACAAGCTTAGACTGAGATGGCAGCATCTTTGCAAACAAGAACATTTTTGGAACTCAGTTAGAAAGTATATGTGCATCATAATAGTGAGGAAAAAACTCCAGACTTCTAGAGCAGGATCTAGAAGAAGGTTTTGCATCATTCTGTGGTATCCAGGCTAGATAGCAATGTAGTTTAATTCCCCAAGTGTTTCTAAGTGTTTCTTTTTCCAAGATATTATCCTTATTCTTCAGGTGATCACTGTCCTTACCAAGAACTTACTTCCCCAGTGATATTTTCTATGAGTTTAAATGAAATTTGCATTGTTTGTCTCAACTGTCTTTTTTTCATTCATTAATTGTAGTCAGTTTTCTTAGCTAATAGTTCACAGGGAACGTCAAGCACTGAATATTTCATAAAAGAGATGATTTTTTCCTTCATTAATTTATGTGTTTGTTGTGTCAAAACCTTTGGCTGTCTTTGATGTCTGGAAACGTTTTGTTTAGTCTCTCAGGCTTGATTGCGACACATAGTGGCTAATAGCTGGGCTTTTAGCTGTGCTCTTTTTATGGGATTGTTAGATTGCTCCAATTCTTGCTTAATTTTGTACTTTTTGAACTTCTTTTCATACTTGTCTTTAAGCTTTGTTAAAACATTTTGTACTTCTAGAAGCTCTGTATTTTCATCCTCACTTTCCTTCCTGAGAGAAGCTTTGAGTATTTCCAAAGATTGCTGATGGAGTCCAGTAATAGACTTTTCTTGGCTGATTTGTAGATTAACAATATTTGAATGTTGAAGATAGACCTTATCAAATTTGGACATAGGTGTACACTTTCATGGAAAATGTATCTGATTGTAGACTATTAGAGAGTATTGCATATAGTGTCAATCTGCTGCTACTTCTTGATTTCTGATGTTCCATTCTGACTTTGTTACACACCTTTGAATATTGGCCCTCTATCTCATTCTTGCTATTTAGAAACTCGTAGAATGTCCCATGTTCTAAAACTATCGAGTAAATCCTTTCAATTTGGAATTGTAATATCACCCTTAATCAATACTGGTCTGTCTCTCTCATCTTTTTATCATTCAAATATTCCTGAATACTTTGTAATCAGTATTACCAGGAAAAAATGCCTCTCTTTGTTTCTGTTGTATCTTTGTTAATGCAATCACATCTTAATCCCATGAGGTCATTTGTACTTGGAGATCAACAATCTGAATGATTACAGCATGGACAATGTTGTTTCTGTAATTTATTACACAGGAAAAGGATAGGATATTTAGGCCCTTGAGTCTGTTCTGTCATTCAGTAAGATCTTGGCTGATTTGCAACTTAATACCATGTATCCTTAATTATCCATGAGTTAACAAATGTTGATTAATTTCACATAAAAAGTTAACAATAGCTCTAGCAGCAATACATGTTTGTAAAGTGGAGTTTGAAACTTCTACAATCCTTCGCATGACCAAATCTTTCCTAATTTCCCTCATGAAGTAATAGCTCTATATTTTTAGACTATGCTCCCTAGTCATAAAAACATAAGAATTAGGAGCAGGCGTATTTTCTAGTCCATTGCTTTTATTTTTCTTCATCTGTTCCCTCTACTTTTTAGGTTTTATATTGCACTTAGCTATTGTCCCTAATTATTTTTAGGAATGAGTTCCTAAGTGTTCATTATTCCTATTTTATCAGGTTGTTGCTGGTCAGTGTGGATCTCATAGGATAGAGGTATTTGTACATGGTAGTGAGATTGTGTTGCTGTTGCCACAGCCCTGTTAGAAATCTTTGAGGGATTAAATGGCATTGAATACAGCAGATTTGTTCAGGTATGTGTGTCATTGGTTGTTCAGAGAGGAAGCTGGCTTGTTTATAGTAAAGCAAAATACTACAAATGCTGACAATAAGAACAAAAAATATTGGATAAAACTCAGCAGGTCAGGAACCATCTGTGAAGAGAAAAAATGTGAACGTTTCAAGTTAGTTCTGATGAAAGATCATTAACCTGAACCATGTACTGTGTTTCTTTCCACAGATGCTGCCTGACCTGCTGAATTTGCCCAGCTTTTTAAATTGTTATTATAGCTGGTTCATCTGTTCCATTTCCTATTATGTTCCAAACATTAGACATAGCTGCAGTATATCTAGCAATTAATATGAGAACATACTGTGAGTTCCACCGAACAGGATGGAATCTAGCATCACAATATGTATCTTCACAAAATGCCAAATTCAGCACTGATTATCTCTTCTATGTTGCAGCTCTATACACTGCAGCAAGTGTTATAAGAGAAGCTGTTCAGACTTGATCCCTCTGCCCTCACAGCCAGCCCTGCAGATGCCCATGAAGTTGTTCCATAATTTAGGACATACAGCAGTTGTAAAGATCTGTGACTTATTGCTGCGACAGCAGGTACTCCTGCAGGTCATCTGACAATCATTAAAAGTCATACAGTATGGTCACAAAAGGTGCTAGAGTTATAGATTAACTTATTTATTTCAGGAGATTAGCTATCCTTTTCCTGTACCATAGTGGACTTTCATTCCTTGGCTCCCATTTTCATTGGTGCCTTTTTAATTATGACAGGTGCTTCATAAGGTGTTTCCTTTCCACCTTGCTATTTAAATCTCCCAAGGTATTTGGATCTGTCTGTGGCACATAGAGTTTGTAAGGCACTGGTTATGAAATGTTTAGCTTGACAGCCAGTAAATGATCTCAGATATATCACTGAGAAGAGAAACTTATGTGTTATAAGAGTTTCAACGTAGAATGTTTCCCAAGTGACACACAATTATTCAGTGCTGAGTGGAAGGTAAGAAAAACAAAATGGGAACTGGCACACCTCCAAAGACCAGTCCTATCTTTTACTGCTAATCAAAACAATGTATATAGACAACTGCTTGATCCTGCAACATTTTTCACTGGTGGATGTTTGCTTGCTATGATTTTGATTGGTGAAGTATACAGCAGAATATAGCGAACATTTTCTTGCAAGAAATTGGATGATTACTCCAGTTCACCTTCCTCCTTTAGTGTGTCCATGTGTTGTTGGTTGTAGTGGCAGGAGGCCAACATGATACCCTCATCAATTTTAACACGTCACAGTGAAATATATTTATGTCACCCATCAAAAGTGTTCTGATAAATGTAAATAGACTGCCAGAAAGAAATCTTCTCAAGGTGAAGGAATGCCCCCCAATAAGTAAATTTCTTGCCTTCTACATTCACATATCACTTCATTTAGTAAATCACGACCACAGCAAACTATAGTTTTTGTAAACTGGACTAATGTAGAAACATAGAAACAAGAAACAACAATGGGTCACTCATCCTTTCAAGCCTGCTCAGCCATTCATTAACATCTAGGCTGATCTAATTTTAGCCTCAACTCCAGATTTCTGCATATCCCTGATAATCTTTCATTCCCTTTATATTCAAGAATCTATCTAGCTCTGTCTTAAATTATTTAAACATTCTGCATCCATTGACTTTTGAGGAAGGGAATTCCAAAGACTCACAACCTATTGAGGTAAAAAAAAATCCCCATCACCCCTTATTTATAAACTATGACTCTTTATTATAAATTCTTCCACAAGATGATACAACCTTTCAATATCCACCTGGGCCAAGTCCCCTCAGAATCGGACATTTCAATTAAATCACCTCTGACTCTTCTAAACTTTAAAGGGTATAGGTTCAGCCTGTCTCGCTTTTCCTCATAAAGCGATCCACTCATTCCAGGTATTAATCTAGTAAACCTTCCCTGTACTGTTACCAATGTATAAATATCCTTCTGTAAGTACAGTGACCAGTATTGTACAGAGTACCCCAGCTGCTGTCTCACAAATGCCTTGTATAACTGAAACATAACCTCTATACCATCAGAATTATTGCTGGGCTTTTTATTGTTCATGGCATGGATTTAGGAAGTGCGATGATAAGTAGTTTTGTGGATGACATGAAGTTTAGCTGGGAGTTTGACAGTGAGGAAGAAAGTCTTAGGTTACAGGAGGAAATAGATGGATTGATCAGATGGGCAGAGGGTGGCAGATAGAATTTAACACTGATACGTGTGAGGTGATGCATTTGCAAAGAAGTGACAAAACAAGGGAGTATTCAATGGTTGGAAGGACACCAGGAAGCTCAGAGGAGAGAGGGATTTTGGGGTGCTTGTCTGCAGGTTGCTGACAGTGGCAGGACAGGTTAATAGTGTAGTTAACAAGAAATATGGGATGCTTGCCATTATTGGTGAGGCATAGATTACAAGAGCAAGGAGGTTATGTTGGAGCTGTACACAACTTTGGTGGGGCCACAGCTCGAGTAATGTGTGCAGTTCAGGTCGCCACACTGTCAGAAGAATGTGACTACACTGGAGGGGGTGCAAGGAGATTCATCAGGATACTGCCTGGGATGGACCTATTTAGCTATGAACAAAGGCTGGATAAGCTTGGGTTGTTTTCTTTAGAGCAGAGAAGGTGGAGGGGAGACTGATTGAGGTGTATAAGAAAAGGAGGGGCATGGACAGCTGTTCTCTTTTGTCAAAGGGTCAATCACAATGAACTGTAGCTTTAAGGTGAAAGGCAGGAGGTTTAAATGGGACTTGAGGACTTTTTTTCTCTCAGATGGTGAATGCATTTGGAATGTTGTGCTTGGGATGCTACTTAATGTGGGCAAACGCATAACCTTTAGAAAGTACTTGGATGTGGACTTGAAATGTCATAACGAGTGCTGGAAAATTGGAATAATGCAGATTTAGAGTAGTTTTGAGTTTAAAAGTCTGTTCTGTATGATTCCATGGTTCTACTCTAGTATTGATATCCATTTACAAGAAAACATAACATTTTATTAACTTTGCTGATTACTTGCAGTACACCTACATTCAAAGTTTCTGCAATTCATGCACTAGGACATCCAGATCTCCCCATATCTCAGAGCTCTGCAGTTTCTCACCATTTAGATAACATATTTCTTTTTAATTCATCCTGCCAAAATAGACTATCACACCACTTCCCATATTATACTCCATTTGCTAAATCTTTGCCCACTCACTTAATTGATCTGTTTCTTTTTGTAGGCTCCTTATGTCTTCATCACAATTTACTTTTCTTCCTATCTTTGTGTTGTCAGCAAATTTAGCTACCATACCTTGTCCATTTAAATAAATCAGTGGAATGCTTCATTGGAAGCATTTAACTACTAGTAATGAACTCACGATTAAATGAGCCTTCAGCAAATGGAAGAATGCAGACCTATATGATGCTGCAATGCAAAAATACAGCACAAACTAGAAATAATATATCACACACGTTGGGATATTGGGGTCATGCTTTGTAAAAGTACACTTCATTCTCATTTGCCAAGGCGGATAGGGGGCAAACACTCCCTATGGACACCAAAAACTTGGATTCTGCAGTGATTGTAACAAGGTCAGCCCAGGGCAGTGCACAGAATCTGAGTTCCTTGATTAGGGTTGTTAATCTAATCCAATCAAGAACCCCTGGCTGATAGGTAAGAAGAACAGTGTCTCACTGGCCACTCGGGTGTTTTCCCTAAAAAAATAAGAAAAAAGAGAAAAAAGAATAAAGAAAAAAAAAAGAACAGTGTCGGACATTCTGACATCCTAACAGCTGGCTCTGAGAGAGCTGGACCAGGACCAAGGACTTTCCTAATGTAAATAAAGGGTGACTTGATGGTAGGATACCAGCATGTGTGGGGTTATTTCAGTGACGGCAAGTGTAAAGCAAGTTCCTGAAGAAACTCACTTGCAATACTCATCTTTGAGTTGAGGTTATCATTTTTGGTATCATGCCATTATTTGGAAAGCTTGACTCATTCAATCCTGTTGTCAAAGTCTGGGCCCAATATATGAAAAGAATGCATTATTTTTTCCAGGCAAATTACATTAGGACAGATGAAAAGCAGAGAGTAATTCTCCTGACAGCTTGTGGACCTGTAACTTTCTTGGTTATTAGTGCCTAACCTTCCCTATTGTCGTAATGGGAGTCTGAAAGGGTTAAGACTGATAAGGACATGTGGACAGAAAATTTCAGCATCTTGAGGAGTGAGAGTTATCATCTGGCTCTCCTCAACATCTCTGTAGCAATATCTATCATGTCAATGTAACCTGTAACTACTGGTGAACATGCAATAAACCAAATCTTGTCCACCACAAGAAACTCTTCTAGTCAGACCAGGAAGTGGTTTTCCTTGAACAAACTAGACTAAATAGGTCCTGTAATTTCCTACTGTGAAAAAAAAAATTGTGCAGCAATCGTCTACATGAGCAGTAACTCATACAGAATAGTGAGCTGACATGCCTATACAACATAAACATGACAGACCTATATGCAGTGTAGCATGTGTGTGTAGTACACAATTTCCATACCAGAAAGTACGCTTTCTTTTAACCATTCTTTGTAAAATTGCAGATTACCATGAATTAAACTCATACTGGGTGAAAAGGTATGCAGTAAATTTTGCATAGATAAGCAAATTCATGAAGGATGCACACACAAATAGCAGGACTTAACTGTAATTGCTTCTATAACTCTTCTTGCCATTTGTATCTCTGAAATGCTACCTATTGATTAAAAAATAAGAGGCATATAAAAGTAAAAGATTTCTGATTGCTAGAACGCAGATGGTTCATGCTTGGCACTCTAAAGACTAAATACTTCTGGCCAGATCAATCCCATGCAATTTTTAAACATTAACCAGAAACTATATGCTCAAAGATAAATTCCCTCAAACAATAATAATCTGTGGATTATATCAAAGGGTTAAATATTATTAAAGACATTTACTACATTTTATTAAGCAATTCAATCCTGGTTGATATTGAAAATGAATAGCTTTTATTCAAGTTTCTGTATTATAATAGTATGTGAAGAATTGCAAAAGCAGTTATGCAAATGAACCTAGGCCAAAGGAATGAACAGATGGCTGGCAAACAATACTTTTGTAGATGACAAGTTGGATGAGGTGTGAAAAATATTTTGTTCAAAAACACTCAGAAAACCAGTTAAAACTGCTGAAAATTAAGGGTGGCATGGCGCCATGAAGCAGTGGGATATTGTTCTATCACCTAGCTTACCAAATTCTTGATTGAAACCAAAGTGATGTGTGCAAATGTAAAGCAGAGACCAAGTGTAGTAATCAGTGAATATTAAGCATTATTATTTCCCACTCCTAGCTCAGAGGGGAACTATTGAAGGCCTGAAAGTATGTTACCTCTTCGACTGATCTCCTCTGGCCCTGCTGTGTCAGAAAATGGAGTAAATGGGACCTTTGGAAGAAGAGAAAGGAATGAGTACAAAAAATGAATGTTGAAATGAAAGTAAGATAAAGCAGGAAAAGGTGGCAGATGATGATGCAATTTTGATAATTTTGAGAACTCGGCTGAATATAAAAAATTTAGAGTGCAAATGAAAAATAAAAGAAGAACAGCAAAGAGAGAGTATGAGAAAAAACTGGAAACAAACATAAAAGGAAATCCAAATTTTCTATAGATGTATATAAAAGGTAAAGTTACTAGAGTCCTATTGGACCATAGGGCTGCTACTCTCTCTGACAGAAGACTAGTAGTGACTTAAGCTGAGGGGTAGCATGCCTCAAGTGAAGGAAGAGGTTTTGAAAAGAACAATCCTGAATGGTAACCTTAGCTGGTGCAGGAATTGAACCGATACTGTTGGTATCTGCAAACCACTATCCAGCCAACTGAGCTAAGCTACTCTTCAACTTTCCTCAAAAGATAATTCCTCCATACCCAGGATTGACCTAAGAAACTCTCTCTAGACTGTCTCTAATGCCACAATAATATGTAATGGTAATTAATTTAAAAATCTTTGATTATGGTGGGATCAGACTTTCCCTTCTACATTTTACAAGTTTTCTTTTTCCCACTAAGATTTCTATGAGGTACTTCATCTGGTTGCCATGAACATGAAGCCTCCAATCTGACTGTGGAAACAGCTGCCTCAACTAACAATTCTCTTCAACAATGGCCTGAAGTTCACTTGAGTCATCGCTGGGGTGAAAGGATTGTCCTATTAAGAAGGGTTGAACAGGTTCAATCCATCCCCATTAGAGTTTAGAAGAATGAGATGTGACCTTGTTGAAACATAGAAGATCTTATGGTGATTAAATAGGGCATACCAGGAGAATGTTTACATTTGTATCATTAAGGTAGTACTGGAGTTGTCTGTTATGCCACTACAGTGGCTTCATTTGTGTTCCTGGAGTCATTGATATGCTTGTTTTGGTTTTCAGAGGAATGCAGAAGTGAGCAACAATGTGTACTTCACCTAATTCTTAAAATTAGCCATAATGGCTATGTTGAGATTTATTTCAAGCAGATGGTACTGCACATTTATACCATCATGAATGATATTCTATTTTGGAAAGTGTGACACAGGAGTCACTCATAACTGGTGCATAAAGTTTTAGTCTTAAGTTGAGCCATTCTCTGTATTGCTAGCATGGCTTTATTATGGAGCAATTAATGACGTGGCTACTTCAATGAGAATCAATGATATTCATGGGTGGATCTAGGTTATGGTGGAGTTATTGCTATTAATTATAATATTATTTGCGGCATCAATAGACCTTTGTGTGTGAGTATGTGAACAGTGACTGTCTGATGGAATTCATTACATTGAAGGATTTTACAAAAGTCTATTTTGGACAAGGGTGACAATTTCTTCTTGTAGAGTGTCATCCTGGTTATGTGGTCACACCTCTGTGCTGCTCTGCCACTAATATCAGTAAAATGTAGAGAGGCATCCTCCTCAAGTGCTACCAATGGCCTCAGCCACATTTATGTGGGGTCCTTCCCAACCATGCTATCTTGTGCAATATGCAACAACTATTCATGAAACCTCATTGAGGAATATTGGAGAGCTCTTCCTGAGAGATCAAAGCACCTGAATTTCATCTTTATAACTCTGCTGTCCAGCTCAATTATGTTTCTGATAGCAACATGGCTACTGTTGTCGTTGTCCTCTGATTCAAATTCCCAAGATTATGGTGGGATCAGACTTTCCCTTCTACATTGTGCCTAAAAGCCAACCAGGAATCTGCAGTGATGGCTGACTGAGTGAAAGGATATCTGGTTGACAAATGGTGCCTGCATTCTGAGTTGGATATTTTCACAAGGGACAATGTGCGATATTATGCACTTGAGGGAAGCCTTCTTGTTGAAGGACTGGCCTCACTATGCTATTTACCTAAACTATTTCCTATCATAGAGAGTTCCACAATCAAACCACATTTTATGTAAAGGGATTTCATTTTCTATTTTTTAAAAAGGTTATGCTTAAACCTTTAGTCTCTTTGGCTCTGCTGTATGTTGTTCTTGATTCTCTGATCCAGTTGTGCTGAGAATCTGCTGTCCGTATACTGCAAAACAATGGCACACAAGCATTCCACAATAGCATAGGTAAATGTTGGAATTTTTGGGGTCATAGAAAAAGGACAAACTCAGTATCAAGTGTGTCCACATACTTTATTCCTCTTGTAACTCAGAACTGAACAGAACATTAGATCTCAGTGCTTGCCTGTAAGATACTGGTACCATAGCTTTAGACCTTTTCTCATGTGTTAAGTTAGGACAGTGAGCAATGTAAAAAAAGACACAGTTGCAGAAATGTAGTTTAGTTAGTAAAGGGTAATGAGAAAAAGGTAGGAGTTTGGCACTGTGTCAAAATGCTCAGAAAGCCAGTGCTGACATGATGGAAAGAATGGCTTCCTCTACACAGTAATAATTCTGAGATTTTGAGACACCAAAATTAAAAAAAAGTTATTTTGAAAGGTATTTATAAGCTACAAAGTAGTACTCAAATAAGAAAAAAAACGACAGTTTACTATCAAATATATTGGTGAAAATTCTCATTTTCATTCTTACTAATAAAATTGTCAGTAATTATTGAAATGAAATTTAAGGGCAGCTATTTATAAGTGTACTAAACCTTATACAGTACAACAGGTCTATACTAAATAATTTGAATGCTTTAGGTCCAAGTGTTTAGGAAATTATATGTCATATATTTTGAAATAGAAAAAAATATTATTACTGCTCACAAAATTACCATTAAATATTGATTGTTCAGCTATGATGAAAGCCAGTAGCAATGCTGATTGTTTTAATAATGCTTCTCCTCTCCAGCCTCCCATTAGTCAACCAGCAGTCATTTCTGTGCATAACTTATCTATTAGTGTTATCTGTCAGTGACCTCACCAATCAATGTTAAATGTGGAGTAGTTCTATGCAATGAGAATAGCTCAGTAGGCTGACCAAACTCTTTTCATATATAGCCAGCAGAGAAGGTGGGTGGCAATCTCATTCTGGGCTAGATTCAACCCTGAATCACAGAAATAATGAGAGTGAATTTGCAGAATAGATTTCACACCGGCACACTTACAATGAATTAGCATTTGAGTGGCATTTCCTTTGAAAAAATGCTTTGCAGTTAAGAAGGGTGCCTTTGGATTATGATGCTGCTTTACAATCTTTGTATGGTCTTCAAATGTCTATTCTTGCTAATCAAATGCAAAGTTAGATTTGCTTTTGAAGTTGTTGTCTGATACCAAGTGACAAACCATGCTGATGGAATGTTTTCAGATATTTGTAGTCAACACTGCCAGCAGTGTTAACAACAACAAAGCACACTGTCAGTCATACAGATACATGATGAAAGAGCCAGCTTTAGACGAGAAATTGAATAGGCTAAGAATATCACAAGCAAAATGGTGGACAAAATTAGATAGTAATGTAACTTCCTGAGAGAGCACAGACTTGGCAGGCTTGCATCTACGGACACCTTGAAGCTGATTGGGTGAATGGTTAACTTGCATCGGGTCATTTGGCATTGAGACCAAAAGTTAGATCTATTAAAAATAGTGTGAGAGAAAACTTGAAACCTGTGCAAGAAATGTCACTGCTATGTTAAACAGTGACTTACCTAAATAATGGCTAGGAAATAAACAATCACTTACTTCAAGAAAAAACTAGCCCAATTAACAATGTTTGTCTTTTGTAATTATTTACCTTTTTCTTCATTTGCTTTCTTTTGATTTTCATTTATCCATTCTCTTGAATGATTTGTCTCCAAAGATTGGTATTTTTCCAAGAATTACACATAAAAAGACATGAAAAGTCTGCTATGTTGAAATCTACTGATTATTTTGAATTCGGGGTGAAAATCTTGTTAGTGTTTTATATTTTAGTAGAATCACAGAGATCTACAACACAGAAAAAAAACTTTTTGATCCATCAAGCTTGGACTGTCAAATATAAGCACCTAACTATACTCATCCCATTTTCCAGCACTTGGCGCATAGCCTTGAACGTTTTGGCATCTCAAGTCCACATCTAAATACTTCTTAAATTTTACGAGTGTTTCTGCTTCTTACCACCTTTGTAGGCAGTGAGTTTCAGATTCCCACCATTTTCTGGGTAAAGAATGTTTTCCTCACATTCCCTCAATCTCCTGGCCGTTATCACACATCTAAGCCCCTTATCATTGATCTCTTCACCAAGGGGTGAAGAGGCTTCCTGTCTACCCTCTCGATACCCTTCATAATTTTATACATTTCAATCATTTCCCCTCTCAGTCTCCCCGATCCAAGAAAAATAACCCTACTCTATCCAATCTCTCTTCATAAAACTAAAACTCTCTAGCCTAGGTAACATTCTGGTAAATCTTTCCTGCACCCTCTCGACTGCAATCCCATCCATCCTATAAAGTGGATTCCAGAACTGCACAGAATATTCTGGCTGCTTTGTGCTGGATTCTGTAAAGCTTCTTGAGTGTTGTTGGAGCTGCACCTTTTCAGCCAAATGGGGAGTATTTCATTACACTCCTGACTTGTGCCACGTGGACAGGTTTTGAGAGTGAGGTGGTGAGTTACTTGCTATAGGATTCCTAACCTCTGACCTGCTGTTGTAGTCACAGTATTTAGGAGGCTAGTTCAATTCAGGATCCAACCAATAACCCCTGGGATATTGACAGTTGGGAATTCAGCAATGGCTATGCCACTGAATGTCTAAGCCAAACCTGAATCCAAACCCTATCACAAGTCACAAATTTACGAGTTGATTATCAAGTTGGTTTGACATATTTGAGCTGTTAGTAATTACTTCAGAGTGAAACATTTTTGTCTGACTCAGCCCTGTTATCCTGCTGTTTCACATGTTGCTGAAACCCTATCCAGTTCTATTTGTACCACAGACTGTTGTAAAAGAATTTATTGAAACAATGCTGGATTTATAAGTACCTATTAATCATAACACTGGCACTTGAACAATCCATTGCATAAATACGTTGAGAAGGCATGAATTTTCAGATAAGAATGTATTGAACTTATGTTTGTTCCATAGTTTACATCCTGCATCCCTTTACAAATTGGAATGAGAATATTCATTTAACAGAGAAATGCTGGTGCAACATAATATCTTATGTCAACATTCTTAAGCTCCCTCTATTTGTTTTTCAGTGGCTGTATTTAGTTGTGTAAGTGCCTTTTTTTTTGCCTAACTAAATATTTCAACTTTTGTTGACAGTTTAATCCACATCTGATTAACTATATGCTCTGTCAAATCACTGATAAAAACAGTAAAAGCCAGTAATACAATAATATCAGGGATGAAAACGTTTGTACTATACACTAAAGCTGTTAGATTAGCAAGTGAATACATTCCTAGTAATGCCTATCTTCCTGTCTCACTGCTTATCTCTGCTGGTTTCTATTCATTTAAATGAACCTGTTTATTTTGTATTGAGCAATCTGTTTGCCCAAAAAGTGTGTTAATCAAAAAATGGTAATATATACTTGAGAAGCATTTTGAAATCATGATAAGATTTGATTAAAAACTGAAAGGGGAATTATTGGTGACATTAAATCATTAGAGGAAAGGTATATTTAATAATACATATTCCGTTACTTTTAGTTCGTATTTAACCAAATGGCAAAGTTAGGACTCAGACTCAGTGGTGAAAAATCAGATGGATTATGAAAGACTGAGACAAAGAGAAATTTGTTCTTGAATGAGTTTTGAAGCTTAGAATTCTCTACCCCAGATGATTGTGGATGCTCCAACAGTGAATATATTTAAGGCCCAGGTACAGATTTTTTTTCTCTAAGAATCAAGAGATAAGGAAAACAAGTGGGAAAATGTGCTTCAAGTCAAAGATTAGCCATGATCATATTGAATGGCAGTGTAGATTGATAGGCTGCATGGTCTTCTCCTGCTCCTATTTCTTATGCTCTTATGTTCTATCATGAATAATATTTTTTTCAGTACATACTATGTAACTTGTTTGAACTTGGAAAGGATTGCTGGTGTGCTGTTAAAAAGAGTTGTCTTGGAGTCTTTTTGACCATCTAATTACAAAAAAGATGCACTAATTCCCTTTACCAGCTGTGACCTACAATTAAGAGGCTTTAAACAGTGAAACTCAGTATGGGTGCTATGCACAGTTGTTTATCAAATAGAATAATGGCTGTGGAATTTGGATGAGCAATGCTCTTACTGTGAGGAGTCAGAAGGTAAAAGCATTCACTTTATAGGAGTGATTTTATTGCCTCCTACTCAGCAGTGCCTGAGCACCAAGCCGAGGGAAAGTAGACAGATTAGGTCAGCAATTATAGCATAGGATATGGCTGATTGAGATATTGGGCGTTTATTTTCCTAACACAAAAATATCTGCAATTACTAGAATCCTATCAGTTTATATACTGCAGTCAGGCACTATGTATATGCCTTTAATAAAGAACCAGTTAGAAGATTGTTTATTTACCAGCGCTTAAAGTAGTACACAATGCATTAGCATAAAACAGGGAATCTGAGGCAATAGGATTCATACATCACATACATGATTAATATATTAAATATCTTGCATTTGCCGTTCACCTTTAAAACTCCCTTTTTGCATTAGTAATATAAATTGCCTATGTTTCAGCATCATCACTAATGGGAGGATATAATACATTATTTTTGTTCCTAATAAATGGGAATTTACTGCAAAAATGTAAAGTAAAGAAAACAAAAAACAAAGAATTGCAAGTACTGGAAATCTGAAACAAAGGCAGAAACTGCTGGAGAAACTCAGCAGGACTGGCAGTATCTGTGGAGAGAAAGCAGTCAATATTTCAGATCCAGTGATCATTCCTCAGAATCGATTATATCTAGAAAAAGGTGATACAAATGCTGGAGACAAGGGTGTCGGATGTGTGAGGTGGTGCAGTAGGCTGGGAGGGGGAGAGGGAGAGGGAGAGGGAGAGGGAGTGGGAGAGGGAGTGGGAGAAGGAGTAGGAGAGGGAGTAGGAGTGTTGGGTGGACAAAGGGATAGATAATGTTGTGCTGGGGAGAAAGGAAAGCTAATAGAGACTGTTAATGGGTGAACATAGATTGATGTGATGAACGCAATCCCTGTGATTTCAAGGCCTGGTTTGTGGAGGTGAGTAAGGAACAGGGAGAAGACAATTAGGCCAGTGTAAAATAAGGAAACCTTTATGCCTGCATGCCTCATCCAATTACCTTCCTGTCTATTCCTGAAGATCACACTTGGGACTGAATTTAACATGATCATCAGGACCCCAACATCAGACTCAGGTCAGAAACCCTGAAATGGCTATGATGGGTTGTTAGTCACAATGTACCCAGAAGTGGCCAATGAGCAAGTCACCTCTGGAATCCCTGTTCGATTAAGAACAGGGAATTTGGCAGGTCCAGTCCAAGTACACCAGAGATGTCCATCTGGAAGCCTCATCACATTCCTGCTGTCTGCAGGCAGTGGCCAAGCTTTGTTTTATTACAAAAAATATGCTTCATCTACATTCACTGGTACTAAAGCAGTTCTGTACAGTACTTTCGTATCACGATAACCAAATATTGGAATTTTACATTCCATTCAGTTGCAAAAATCAAAGGTATTTCTTACACATGCAGAACACTGTTTACATACATTGAGGTTATGAGAGGGTCTGATAACTGAATCGGCCCTTGTCACACTTTGGCAGAGAGACCTTAGACGGTGGCCTTTCCCAACTGAAAGTTAGTGCAGCTGCCTCAAACATTAGTCCATGCCTCAGCACATGATCCTGGACCTTGGAATGTGTCAGTCTGCCACATTTGGTCAAGGTCAACTCCTTGATCTGAAAGACCAACAAATTTTAGGCAGACTAGAGAGCGACTTTCACCAAGTTGATGGTCTTCCAAGGGCAGTCAATGTTTGCCTTGGTGTGCGACCCAGGCAACAGTCCATAGAGCACACTGAAAAAAACCACTGAATCTCTTACCAGACCTTCCTTGCAAAGGCACATTCCAGAAGGAGATGTGTGACAGTATCTTTGCCAGTGCATTACAGGTGGTGCAGAGTCCAGGTATACATGAAAGATCTCACAGGCAGTGGTCTTCTCACCACTAGTTAAGCTATGTCTTGGCGCTTAATGGAAAATTCTGATGATGACTTTTTCAGTCTGCTCAGGGAACCACCCGAAAGGATCAACCCCACAGGGTCTCGAGGATGCCATGTGCTGACCACTTCCTGATGAAATTGTTGTCAAAGGTGTTTTTCTTTACAAACTTTCCCCGAAAGGACAGGTGGTATGGAACAGCCCAACTACTTCGAGCGTTTCATGGAACAGAGGCCAGACTCATCCTTCATAACACCAGGGACAGGAGACCCTCAGTACACAGTGAGACTTGGTGTTTATGTACTGAGGGTCTACACACTGCTTGATACAGGCACACAGAAAGGTGGCCATCAGGATAAGGGCTGCATGAAATAATTGTAACTTAACGTTCACAAATCATGGTTGGTAAATTTACTGGACAGTTTATGTCACCGATGTGACTGGCTCCATTGGAAAAAGAGGCCTACGGTCAGAGGAGCAAAGCACCAGAATCGTTCAAGTGTTCAGCCCTTTGTAATACAGAATTCAGATTAGAACATTGTTGTGGACCAGACCAGACCCTCCTCAAAATATTTGAAGATTGCCTCGACCCTAACTTATTCTTATCTTAAAGACAAGCATAAGGTGCTGGATTGCAGATGCAATTTCACTGGTCATACTACTCAATGTTAAGCAAAACAAAATTTGTTCAAACACTGTAGTTAAAATACAACAAAACAAAGAGGAATGTAGAATACCTTACTCTATTGGGAATCTTAACAGGCTAATACTTACAGTTGAAGAGAAAATGAGGTCTGCAGATGCTGGAGATCAGAGATGGAAATGTGTTGCTGGAGAAGCGCAGCAGGTCAGGCAGCATCTAGGGAACAGGAGAATCGACGTTTCGGGCATTAGCCCTTCTTCAGGAATGAGGAAAGTTTGTCCAGCAGGCTAAGATAAAAGATAGGGAGGAGGGACTTGGGGGAGGGGCGTCGGAAATGTGATAGGTGGAAAAAGGTCAAGGAGCTTCTGAGCAGAGGAGATGACCTGGGGGGGTGCAGTGAGAAAGGGACTCACTGAAACCTTTGTAGAGGGAGAAAGAGAGCTTCTTCAAGGAAGGCATCCTTGTAAGAGGATTCGCAGTAGGTTGAAATCTTTGAAGAGAAAATGAGGTCTGCAGATGCTGGAGATCAGAGATGGAAATGTGTTGCTGGAGAAGCGCAGCAGGTCAGGCAGCATCTAGGGAACAGGAGAATCAACGTTTTGGGCATTAGCCCTTCTTCAGGAATGAGGAAAGTTTGCTGCAGATGCTGGAGATCTTTCCTCATTCCTGAAGAAGGGCTAATGCCCGAAACGTCGATTCTCCTGTTCCTTTGATGCTGCCTGACCTGCTGCACTTTTCCAGCAACACATTTTTAAGCTCCAATATAATAACATCCCACAAAACACACCCCTGGCAATAAAAGACAGATTCAGAAAACAGATTTTCTCACATGGAACACCTTCAGAAGGAAGAGAAACCCCAGATCGAGCTGTAACTGAGAAAGAGGGAACAATAGCCATTACCTCTTCAAAGTTCCAGCAGCTTTAGCTTAAAGCTAAACCTAAGAAAGTACAAACAAAACTAAAAATCCTGGTCTGAGAGAGCTGGCCATGCCATTCCAGGTATTATCTTGCTCCAACTTATAAAACCTCCCCAAAAAAAATCACAACCTGTTTACGTTACCACAGACTGCTTTGCACCTCTCATTCAGTCTCCCTCAAAATAAACCAAGACAAAATACACCTCTTCAAGCCACAGCATTGTCTAAACATGCAAAAGAAGACAATGGTATACAGATAATGTCTCTCTATTCCTTCACTGTTGGACGGTCAAAGTTTTTGGCATTAACAGCTTTATGGGTGTATCTGCATCACAGACTACAACAATACAAGGCGGCTGCTCACCAGTACCTTCTCAAAAGCAATTAGGGATAACCAGTGAAGCTCACAGCCCTTAAATGATTAAAAACAAACTCCTAGGAAATTAGCTGATAGAGAATTGATTTTCTCTCTTTGCAAAGACATAAAGAATTTTAAACAGCATGGACCAAGGCAGGATAGTGACAAAGATCAAACAGATGTGAAGCATCTGTTTGAACCCTTCCATTCAATGAATATTGAAAAGGTAGCCAGGATTTGAGGATGGCCACTTCCCTCCTCCCTGCCTATTTCTCACTTGGGGTCATTCCGTGGTTCTTTCTGAATATTTGCATAGATCAATGGTTGTAAATAGTACTAAATGATTTTCCCTGATGAAAGTTCAAGATTATAGTAATCTTGGTATTGGGATCTTTATATAGCTGGCCTAGTTTAATTTCAGTCTATAGTGAATCCCAGAATGTGGATGTGCATTTCTGCATATGTTCCATGTGACCTTGAAGGGTAAACATTTATATTTTCAGATTACAAATTATGTGTGTTCACAATTCTGCACCTTCATTAAATGGTTTTGTTTTCGAGTAAATTGATAATTTTGTGTTTGTCAATGAACTTGGTTAAAGGATCTTTTCATTCCAGGATTAATATAAAGAAAATTTCTGATCAGCCACATTGGTACTTAAATATAGTACATACATTTTGCATCACAATCCATGGAGTAGGTGAACTACAATGAAAGCATATTCCTCCCATCTCAGACATACACTATTTGTATGGAGGACTTGTCCTCCATACTAATGCCCACATATTGTCAATACCAGTGCCATTTGCAATATCCTTTCACCATTTTTTAATAATACATGGAATGAATCAAATTGACTGAAGACTGACATTTATGATACTAAGGACCTCAGGAGGAGATTGAGAAAGATAATCTACTCAGAACTTCTGGTTGAAGATGGATGAAAAGATTAGATTAGATTACATTAGATTACATTACAGTGTGGAAGCAGGCCCTTCGGCCCAACAAGTCCACACCGCCCCGCCGAAGCGAAACCCACTCAAACCCCTACATTTACCCCTTACCTAACACTGCGGGCAATTTAGCATGGCCAATTCACCTGACCTGCACATCTTTGGACTGTGGGAGGAAACCTGAGCACCCGGAGGAAACCCACGCAGACACGGGGAGAATGTGCAAACTCCACACAGTCAGTCGCCTGAGGCAGGAATTGAACCCGGGTCTCCGGCACTGTGAGGCAGCAGTGCTAACCACTGTGCCACCGTGCCGCCCACTGTGCCACCGTGCCGCCCACTGCCACCATGCCGCCCAAAACTATCCAGCCTTGTCTTTTACATTAATGTGCTGGTCTCCACCATCATGGAAGATGAGGATATTTGTAGAGCGTCCTGCTACAATGACTTATTTATTGTCCATCATCCTTCATGAAAGAAGATGGCAGGACTGCAGAGGTTAGATCTGATCTGTTGATTGTGGAATTGCTTCACTCTATCACTTGCTGTTTACACAAGTAGCCCAATGTTGTAGCTTTCATTCCATCCTACCCCCTCTTCATTGAACTTGGATTATTCCCTAGTTTGATTGTAATGACTGAGTGGGGTATATGCCAGGTCATGATGTTGCAAATTGTGCTAGAGAATGATTCTAGTGTTGCTGATGGTCCAAAGCACATCCTGAATATTTAACTTTAAGTTGCTACATCAATTCGAAATATGTCCCATTAAGCAGATAGGCAGGATGTGACAACTGGAGCAACTATGCTGACTAGGAACAATGTTATTGTACCTTCACTGTTTCTGTATCAAAATCCTCAATCTCCCTTACAAATGGCATCAGTGTACCTACAGTTGTCTTATGACACAGATATAAGACTATACAGGCACCATTCCTTTAAGACATAGCATCACAATATGTGACATTCCAGTAAATAAGTACACAGCTCACACAATCGCCCTCTGTGCAATCGAGTCAATGCAGTCAGTCAACTATATGTGCATGCAATGTGCAGAACATCAATAAACATAGGATCCAAACTGTGTGTGCAAGTCTGTGATATTGCAACCTTATAAATAAACTTCAGATATCTGACTCAAGAGAACCCAATGATCTTCCATAAATATTATGCAATTCAACACACATTTTGTAAACCATAAACAGCATCATGGTGACAATATGTGGACACTAAAAGATGCTGACAGCAAATGGGCCCGAATGAACAGTTATGAAAGCTATTTACTGGCAACAAGTGGACAGTAAAGGCTGAAAAAAACTGATAACAGTCCAATAGTTGTGAAATGCCTTTTTCTTAAAAGTTTTTCATTAATCTACCAGGGTTCAGAGCTGAAATAACTACAAAAACTAAAGCGCTACAATAAAATCAAAAGACTGCAAGCCTTTACTTAAACACAATGAGTATTCTACTCCTCTTTTTTAAATAAAAACAAGAGGGCTACTGCTGTCTCAATTTATTTTTGTTTAAAAAAAGGTTGTTTTAAACATGGGTGGCACAATGGCTCAGTGGTTAGCACTGCTGCCTCACAACACCAGGGACCTGGGCTTAATTCCAGTGTCAGGCGACTGTGGAATTTGCACATTCTCCCAGTCTCTGTGTGGGTGTTCTGGTTTCCTCCCACAATCCAAAGATGTGTAGCTTAGATGGATTGGCCATGCTAAATTGCTCATAGAGTCCAAGGATATGCAGGCTAAGTGGATTAGCAATGGGAAATGCAGGGTTTACCTTTTGAAGGGTCAGTGTGGACTCAATGGGCCAAATGGCCTGCTCGCACACTGTAGGGGCTCTGTGACTAAATGGTCCTACAAGCACAACTCCAAAACATTCCAAGAAAACTGTTTTAAAAGTGGTTTTCTGCACTAAGGAAGGGCTCGCCAGTGTCCAGACACTGATCAACACTGCCATTTTCTTTTTCCAATATGTGATGCCATCATTCCTTTCTGCCATGAGAATCATCAATAGGTAGAAACCTACTCCCACAAGCCTGCAGTTCGGTTAACAACAGCAACGTACAATTAGCAAACAAAAAGAGAAGCCACCCAAAACAGACAATTTCTGCAATATAGATTCTTACACTGGCATTTTTGAGATCAAAAAGCCACAAAGGAAAGATGGAAAGCAAACGTCTAACCATGGATCAGCACACCTTTAACATTTTGTCATAACTTCAGCTTTTCAAAACAAAAATCCATCTTTTACTTTGGGATCAGCAGGTGGCTCACAAACAACAGCAGACAGTCAAAGTTATTCTTGCTCTGAGATTATAAGCCTAAGAAGACAAGATCCAAAGAAAGCTTTTCAGTTTTAGAAGATCAACTTAAAGTTCAAGACAATTTCAGGATACACAGACTTGAGTAAATGTAATACCACTATCAACCGGGTGAAATTTTCGACCAGTACATAGGCAGATACCATCACAGAATGTGATTTCATTGAAGACACCTTAGCAGAGAGACTTATAGAAAAGGTCATTGCATCTATTTGCATCAAATCTTTTTGAAAGGCACTTCTGTACAAATCTAAGGAATATTTTGACATTGCTAGAAGAAAGACACAACTTCAAAGCAACTGTAGGAGGCCAGTAGCATCTGTATGTGCTTGACTTCTGCAGCCATCAACAGGTTCAGTGCAACATGCAAATCCTGTACAGCATGTGGTTTTTCACACCTATCAATACACTGCCCATCATTGTGTGAGAAAAACAAGCTATTTCCACAATAGCACTTTGGATTAAAATGTGTAGGAAATTCAATTGTCCAGAGAAATCCAAAGTACAGCACAATGCTTCAAAGCACCATGTGATTAAAGGCCAACCAGGGAATAATGCTAAAGGAGCATTCAAAGTTGTATCCATGGCACATAGTTAAAAATCACACAACACCAGGTTATAGTCCAACAGGTTAAATTGGAAGCACACTAGCTTTCGGAGCGACGCTCCTTCATCAGGTGATTGTCCTGATAAATCACCTGATGAAGGAGCGTCGCTTCGAAAGCTAGTGCTTCCAATTAAACCTGTTGGACTATAACCTGGTGTTGTGTGATTTTTAACTTTGTACACCCCAGTCCAACACCGGCATCTCCGAATCCATGGCACATAGACATGTCAACAAACTCTAAGAACTAATATTGCAGCTTGCAGATCCCAGTCAGCTGATTTGGTCCATTGAGTACAGGAGTTGGCATGTCATGTTGAGATTGTAAAGGACATTGGTGATGCCACTTTTGGAGTACAATACACAGTTCTGGTCTCCCTGGTATAGGAAAGATATTAAATTGGAGAGGGTGCAGAAAAGATTTACTAGGATGTTGCCAGAACTAGAGGGTTTGAGTTATAAAAGGAGAGGCTGGATAGGCTGGGGCTTTTTTCCCCCTGGAGCATAGGAGGTTGAGGGTGACCTTATGGGTATTTATAAAATCATGAGGGGCATAGATAAAGTGAATAGCCAAGATCTTTTCTCTAGGGTGGGGAAGTTTAAAACTAGGGGAATATTTTTAAAGTGAGAGGAGAAAGATTTAAAAGGGATCTGAGGGGCAACGTTTTCACACAGAGGGTAGTTGGTACATAGAATGAACTTCCAGGAGATTCCCTGGGGTTGGGGAGTCCAGAACTAGAGGGCATAGGTTTAGGGTGATAGGGGAAAGATATAAAAGAGATCTAAGGGGCAACTTTTTCACGCAGAGGGTGGTACATGTATGGAATGAGCTGCCAGAGGATGTGATGGAGGCTGGTACAATTGCAACATTTAAAAGGCATTTGGATGGGTATATGAATAGGAAGGGTTTGGAGGGATATGGGCCGGGTGCTGGCAGGTGGGACTAGATTGGGTTGGGATATCTGGTTGGTATGAACGAGTTGGACCAAAGGGTCTGTTTCCATGCTGTACTATGACTCTAAGAAGTGGTAGATGCAGGTGCAGATAATGATTCCAACTTTATCCGGGACAAAGTTTATCTATTTGTGGTTTTTCCTCAAACTCATGAGTTCATGAAATAATTCTACATTGTTGTGATCAACTTAGGTCATATGACACTGAAATGAACAATGGTCAAGTTCTGTAAAGAAATAGGCAAACATTCGAACTGCAGATCATCTGTTACACAGAATGACAACTCCGATACAAATAGAACACACGCATCTATGATAAACAATACACATCCATCCATGATGGAAACTAGCACACTTGGACTGCAATGCCAAGTTATGACAGCTGTATGTGGACTAGATTTGGTCATGTTATCCGTCCAACAAGGTACTAGCTGAATGTATAGAATTAATTATACATTTGGATCCTTGTAATGTTATCGGAAAATGATTCCCAATCTCTAAAGGGTCAAGAGGGAATGTTGTATTATGGATAGATTCCAGACCACATAGATAATGTATCTTTAAAAAGAGTTGTGTGACATTACAGCATCTGGAGTTCCAGTAAAATGCCAGCTCACCTTCAGTCACTGTCTCGGTGTAATAGAGTCAGTGCAGTTAGTCAGCTATATGTACAGTAATATTAATAAATATCAAAACTGTTGAGTTATGTCACACAGCTAGTATGCTACACATCTTTCAGGGACATGTTTATGATATCACTGTACCATAACATGTGGCCTGTGGATTATAAAGGTCTCAGTCTTCATCTTACCTGAAGTGCCAGTTACATGTATGCATTAGGAGCTGTAATAAACAACTATTGAATGTTTCAGTATCACCTTTCCAATGTCCAGTTCTTATTTTATAGATGATGGCATAGGCATTGCATCATCCAGTACAAATAACCTGCCAGAGGCAAAGTCTCCATTGATAGTGGCAGTACATGATAGCATTACAGGATCCTGACTATGTGTGTAAGTCTGTGATATTGCAGCCATGTAAATAGTTAATGCTGCAAATTAACTTCAGACATCTGATGCAAGAAGAACCTAACTACTTGTGGTATATGATTGGAAGATCGCTGTTGTAACCCCCTTGTTCAAGAAAGGATCAAGGCAAAAGATGGAAAATTATAGGCCAATTAGCCTAACCTCGGTTGTTGGTAAAATTCTAGAATCCATCATTAAGGATGAGGTTCCTAAATTCTTGGAAGAGCAGGGTCGGATTAGAACAAGTCAACATGGATTTAGTAAGGGGAGGTCGTGCCTGACAAACCTGTTGGAGTTCTTTGAAGAGGTGACAAGTAGGTTAGACCAGGGAAACCCAGTGGATGTGGTCTACCTAGACTTCCAAAAGGCCTTTGACAAGGTGCACACGGGAGGCTGCTGAGCAAGGTGAGGGCCAATGGTGTTCAAGGTGAGTGACTGGTATGGATTGTGGATTGGCTGTCTGACAGAAGGCAGAGAATTGGGATAAAAGGTTCTTTTTCGGAATGGCAGCAGGTGACAAGCGGTGTCC
>NC_057711.1:53800657-53811549 GCF_004010195.1 Chiloscyllium plagiosum | reverse complement strand
AGGGATCTGGGCGTGCTAGTTGAGGATTCTCTAAAGGTAAACGTGCAGGTTGAGTCCGTGATTAAGAAAGCGAATGCAGTGTTGTCAATTATCTCAAGAGGGTTGGAATATAAAAGCACTGTTGTGCTACTGAGACTTTATAAAGCTCTGGTTAGGCCCCTTTTGGAGTACTGTGTCCAGTTTTGGTCCCCACACCTCAGGAAGGACATACTGGCACTGGAGCGTGTCCAGCGGAGATTCACACGGATGATCCCTGGAATGCTTGGTCTAACATATGAGGAACGGCTGAGGATCCTGGGATTGTATTCATTGGAGTTTAGAAGATTAAGGGGAGATCTAATAGAAACTTACAAGATAAAACATGGCTTGGAGAGGGTGGACGTTAGGAAATTGTTTTCGTTAGGCAAGGAGACTAGGAGTCGTGGACACAGCCTTAGAATTAGAGGGGGTAAATTCAGAACAGAAATGCGGAGACATTTCTTCAGCCAGAGAGTGGTGGGCCTGTGGAATTCATTGCCACGGAGTGCAGTGGAGGCTGGGACGCTAAATGACTTCAAGGCAGAAATTGATAAATTCTTGATGTCACAAGGAATTAAGGGCTGCGGGGAGAATGCGGGTAAGTGGAATTGAAATGCCCATCAGCCATGATTGAATGGCGGAGTGGACTCGATGGGCCGAATGGCCTTACTTCCGCTCCTATGTCTTATGGTCTTATATATCATGCAGGCTAAGATATAGTAAACCACAAAATAGCCTCACCTAAATTTCACTGAAGAGGTTCAAGGAGGCAACTCACTATCACGTGCTCAAAGGGAATTAGAGATTGATAATAATCTGGCTTGGTCAATCTCACCATGACCTACGAGGGAACATAAAAAATAAACTTTCTGCTTACAGAATGTTCACCAGTGGGAGTTACTGCTGTTTACTGAGGAAAAACAAAACAAGCATCAAGGCATTCAGCAATAGTTTTTATAGAGATCCTTTGAATCTCTCACTATAAAACTGGCCATAGATCAGTGAAAATGCTGGAAAAATATCATTTTTATCAGTCCAACATGGTCTTTGGTGATCATTCACTAAATATATAGCAGGAGATGGGGAAACGCCCATGAATATTTTACTCTGTACTGACCCACCAGTATAATATCTTGCTCAATTCTTGCTACAAATTCTTGTAAACTAAGTTTAATGGGAAGGCAGTGATTTAGCTGTGCCACTTGCTTCAGGCAGACCTCCTATCGAGATCAAAAATTGTAGTCCAACCCAGAGTTTTCTATCAGTGCAAATTATACATTGACAACAATTATGTGATACTGTCCAGAAATTCCAGAAGATTGACACTCTCCCATTGTATACTTGTCTTATGTTTGCTGAAGGGCTTTTAGGTTGGCAGATTGCTGTGTCATGCAGACTAATTGCTCGGCTTGTTCTGCATGTAAACAGAAGATTATTGCTCATTAAGTGGAAGTCGACAGAATTGCTGTTTTGCACCTGCAAACATGATAATCCTACCCATGAGCATTAAGACTCAAGCAGATCCTTACATGCCAGGAATCTAAAGGAACTGCAACAGTTTCCATTTAGATTGGTGGTTTACCAAATCCAGCTCTGGCCCTCTTGTGGTGCAGTGGTAGTGTTACTACCCCTGGACGGGAGGCCTAGGTTCAAGTCCTACCTACTCCAGAGCTGTGTAACAACATCTCTGAATAGGTTGATTAGAAAATTAGGTTAGCTAAAAATAAAAACAAGATTAGAGTGGTGCTGGACAAACACAGCAGGTCAGGCAGCATCTGAGGAACAGGAAGATTGACGTTTCGGGCAAAAGCTGAATGTCAATTTTCCTGCTCCTCAGATGCTGCCTGACCTGCTGTGGTTTTCCAGCACCACTCTAAGCTTGACTCTAATCTCCAACATTTGCAGTACCCACTTCCACCTAAAAATAAAAAAAAAAGTCCAGTTCTGAGGATTGCCTCTAATTCTCCTCTTTCATAAAGGTCAATCAGCAGAAAACAATTACCTGAACTGTCTACATCAGTCACTCTGTCGCCCATCCCATCCACAGTAACTGGCAATATTGTGAATAATTATCCCTAGAGGTTCAAGTTTAGTTGCCATACTAGAAAATGCAAGACAGCCAGTTCCTGGATACTATATGGATCATGAACATTGTTGGCCAATTTGCTGTGAAACCTTAGATATGTTATCTAAGGAACTCTTAGATATGTTAATCAATCGGACCAACAATCTCTCATCACTAATAACCACTGAGTTCCCACATTTTAGCACACAAAACTGAAAACAAAAAAAAAATCTATTTTATTGACCAGGCAATTTGTCCCATAAATCCTGATAGAAAGAACTCTTCCCCCACCCAATGGGAAAGGAATGGCAATGGTAGAGTTTAAGAAAGCAGGATCTTTCCAACAGGTACCAATGCCCAGTCTAACTTTGCCTGAATCAAAAGAGCCAATGTGCTGAGGAGTGGCAGATGGAGTTTAATTTAGGTAGGAAAGGCAAAGCAGGGCAAGGCCTATACAGAACGTTTAATGGTAAGGTCCTGGAGAGTGTTGCTGAACAAAGAAGATAGTAAAGAAGGTGCTTAGTATGCTTGCTTTTACTCGTCAGTGCATTGAGTATAGGAGTTGGGAAGTCAGGTTTTAGCTGTACAGGACATTGTTTAGGCCACTTTTGGAATACTGCATGTAATTCTGGTCTCCCTACTGTCAGAAGGATGTTGTGAAACTTGAAAGGGTTCAGAAAAGATTCATAAGGATGTTGCCAGGGTTGGAGGGTTTGAGCTATAGGGAGAGGCTGAATAGACTGGGGCTATTTTCCCTGGAGCATCAGAGCCTGCGGGGTGACCTTATAGAGGTTCATAACATCATGAGGGGCATGGATAGGGTAAATAGACAAGGTCTTTTCCCTGGGGTAGGGGAGTCCAGAACAAGAGGACTTAGGTTTAAGGTGAGAGGGGGAAGATTTAAAAGGGACCTAAGGGGAAACTTTTTCACCCAGAGGGCGATGCGTGTATGGAATGAGCTGCCAGAGGAAGTGGTGGAGGCTGATTACAATTACAACAGTTAAAAGGCATCTGGATGGGTATATGAATAGGAAAGATTGAGGGGGATATGGACCAACTGCTGGCAAATGGGACGAGATTAATTTAGGACATTGGTCAGCATGGATGAGTTAGACTGAAGCGTCTGTTTCTACACTGTGCAGCTCTATGACTCAATGACTAATTTATCTGGTTTCAGAGCAGTGAGTGGTGAGATAACTTCCTGCATTCATTTTTGACATGAGACCTGACTACATACCAGATAAGTTTGCATCTTGCACTGAAAAATGGCAGAGGGCAGGACCTGAATATAGGATCCGTGGTTAGGTTCATCATTTTCTATTTTTGAATGTTCCTCGAATGTGAAACAGTGCAGGAGTGCTGCTCTGTACCACACAACAGTGGGCTCTCCAATGCCTACATTCTTCCCCTCCTACTTCCATATTGCACTTTCCTGATGACCCTGCCATTCCTGAGACCTGTTCTATGGATCCCCTACTTTCCCAAGAAAGAATTTTGATTTTCACTTGCTTTATCTGATCTTTTCAGCCAATACAGTTACACAAATATAGAGATGCAGGTCTGAAGAATCTCAGATTGCAAGTGTCTGAATGTACATTGTCCTTAAGGCTGCTTGATCCTTATCTCTAAGTAAAGCTCTTCAACTCCTTACGTAGCGTAACACCCCATTGTTTAAATCTGTACGTAATAAGTTATCAAATATAGCTCGAGTATATCATCTAACCTAGACTCGTGACTCCTCACCTATTGAGGTCAGTAACATGTCATCAGTTGCAACATCCTGATTTATATGCATCGCATTATACCACATTGCCAATCAGCAGTGGCACTATTTCCACCAGCTTTGAGAAGTATCAAAACATGTTAATGAAGCTAAGGAATCAGAATCACTTACTACTCCTTATGCTCCAAGAAGCAATCAAATCTTTGTGGAGATCAGCCCCTCACACCCTTTATTCATGACATCAAAGGTACAATTAGGGCTTTCGGAACACAAAGTTGACCTCTGAGCATTGAACAGCTTTGAAATTTGATTTGTTTAAATTATGCAATGAAGTATTGAAGATCAATCCATTTAGACTTTTTAAAAAATGGCTAGGATAAAAGAATTTGGCAGGTTAATAGTCTAGTGCCTTGTCAGGTAGTTCCACAGATAATAGTATCACAATAGGACACTCTAATCTGTTATTTTAGTGTAATTGCCTGATGGGTTGACAAGTGGCCTTTAAGCTCCCAACGCATAAATTTTGTAGTTATTTATATCCGCATCGCCCATTTATTTCATGCAATTTAGCACAGTTTGTGAATTTATAATCAACTTTCCTCTCTATGTCGTGACAAGTACATCAACAACTATGATGTTTTTAAGACAAGCCAAAATGATTTACATTAATGCTTTCTCTAAAATGAGACAAGCAATAACGCCATCCTTTGTTGTTTGGCACTGGTGCCTTGTTGTCATATTTCTAGTAATTCCAGTTTCGAGATAGAATTGTTGCATAGCTTGTATGGCTAATTACATATTGGTGAAAACCATGCTTGCCCACAAATAACAATCAGCTCTGAAAATACTTATTCTTTTTAAGTGCATCATTGTCCTACTTTGTATGAATGGTGTAAGGAATAAAAGGTTTATTTTCTATTGAGAGATTTTAATGGAATTTCATGGCATTCACTGGGTCCAAATTACCCAGTTCATAATTTCAATCAAAGCTTTGTTTGTGAATGAGGCAATAATTTAGGAATGGTGAGATTTTTGTTTTCTTTATCTCCCAGCAACATATCAGACCTGCTGTTAAATCCACATGGACTGCTGACTGGTGAGAATGGAACTGTTCATGTTAGAGACACGCATTCCACTTGATAACTGACCTGAATGCGGAACATGCAAAATTCAACCTTCCACAGCTAATCGGGTCAACTGCCAGAGAAGGAATGGCCTCTTGCTCCACAAGTGAAACATGAAAAACAGGTTAAATTGTGACTATGGACATCCAGGTCAGGCCATTGTGCTCTGAACATATTCCCTATAAGATCCTTGTCTAGTGCCATCACAGCCTATTACATTGCACCAGCCGAAGCCACCAAATGGATTCTTAATCTTGACATCAAAATATAGCTACATCCTAGGGATGAAAATAATAAAGGATTCAACTTAAAACCATGAACATCAATTAAGAAGAAGTCATTCATCCATTTGTGCTGGTTGCCAAGAATTACCCTAATACATATCTCAGGACAGCGAATAGATAGGTTTGCAATATTCTGGAAATGCACAGCAGCTATTAATCAAAAATGTTGAAATGTCCATTGTTGCAAGAACACAAGGCGAGGCAATGATCTTGTGGCAATAATGCTAAATTATTAATCCGGAGTCCCAGATAATAATCTGGGCACCAGGATTCAAAGCCCACTATGGCAGGTGGTGGAATATTGAATTCATAAAATTCTGGAATTAAGAGTCTAATGATTGTAAGGAAAAAATCCATTTGGATCCTTTATTTAGAGAAGGAAATTGGCATCCTTACTTGGTGCGGCCTACATGTGACTCCAGATCTAAAACACTATGGTTGACTTCTAATTGACCTGTGCAATGGCTTAGCAAGCAAGGACAATTAGGGATGGGCAATGAATGCTGGTCAGCATCCACACCCTTAGAATGAATATAAAGTGATGGTCCTCTTATCTGCTTTCTGAAATGGCCTAGCAAGCCAGTTGTACCAATTACTAGGAAGTCTCAAAAAAGAACTGGAAATGGATGGACTACCTGGCATTGGCCTAAGCACTGAAAACAACAATGGCAAACACAGCCTTGTTGACTCTGCAAAGTCCTCCTTGCTAACATCTGGGAGCAAGTGCCAAAACTGGGAGAGCTGCCATAAAACATCATATTCACAGAATCACACCTTACAGACATCACTATCACTATCCCTGGATATGTCCTGCCTCACCGGCGGGACAAACCCAAAAGAAATGGTGACACACTGGGAGGGAGTTGGCCTTGGAGTCCTTGACACTGTGAAATCTCACGGCGCCAGGTCAAACATGGGCAAGGAAGCCTCTTGCTGATTAACATGTAGTGTCCTTCCTTGAAGGATGAAGAATTGTACCTCCACAGAAGCAAGTGGATGATCCATCTTGGCCTCTTCTTGAGGTCTCCAGCATCGCAGATGTCAGTCCTCAACCATTTTGATTCACAACACGTGATATCAAGTAACTGTTAGAGGCACTGCAAAGGCTATAAACCCTGACAACATTCTGGTAATAGTACTGAAAAAGTGTACTCAAGAGCTTGCTGCACACTTAGTCAAGATGTTCCGGTACAGCTGCAGCACTGACTCTACCAATTAATGTGTAAAATTGACCAGATATGTATCGTCCACATAAAATACGTCAGATTTAACCCAGCCAATTAAGTGCCCCCTCGATTATCAAGCAGCACCAATTCAATAATAATCTGCTCAGTGATGCCCAGTTAGATTCTGCCAGGGCCATTCAGTTCCTGACCTCATTATAATCTTTGTTCAAACATGGATAAATGAGATGAACTCCAGAGGTGACATGAGAGTGACATCAAGGCTACAAGTGTGGCATCAAGGAGCCCTACAAAACTGGAGTCAATGGGAATCAGGTGAAATCCCTCTATTGATTTGACACATACCCAGCTCAAAGAAAGATGCTTATGGTTTTTGGAGGTCTGTCATCTCAGCTCCAGGAAATCTCTGCAGGAGTTCCTCAGCATAGTGTCCAAGGCCCAACCATCTTCAGCTGCTTCATCAATGACCTTCTGCCCATCATAAGGTTAGAAGTGGGGATGTTCACTGCTGATTGGATGATGTTCAGCACCATTCATGACTCCTCAGATACTCCAATCCATGTCCGAATACAGCAAGACCTGAATAATAGACAGACTTGGGTTGAAAATGGCAACAACATTCGCATTAGACAAATGCCGAGCAATAACCATCTCCATTAAGAGACAATCAATCATTCATTCATTTGCATTAGCATCGCTTAATCCCGCACTATCTACAACCTGGGGGTTACTATGAAACAGAAACTAAATTGATCTCACCACATAAGCACAGGGGTTACAAAAGTAGGACGGAGGCTAGGAATCCTTTAGCGTGTAATTCACTCCCTGACTCCCCAGCACTGTTCCATCGACAAAGCACGAGTCAGGAGTGCAGCAGAATATTCCTCACCTGCCTGAATCAATGCAGCTTTAACGCTCAAGAAGCTTGATACCATCCAAAACAAAGCAGCCCGCTTGAATGGCACCACATTCACAAATATCTACTCCCTCTACCATCAATGCTCAGTGGCAATGCTGTGTACCATCTAAGAGATGTACTGAAGAAACTTGCAAAAGATCGTTAGAGAGCACCTTCCAAACACACAACAACTTCCATCTCAAAGGACAAGTTCAGATGATACATAGGAACGCCAGCATTTTTCCCTCCAAACTGTTTACTATCTTGACTTGATAACACTGTTCCTTCCCTAAATAATAGCATTGTGGGTCTACTTACAGCACATAAACTGCAGTGGTTCAAGATGACAGCTCACCACCAGCTTCTCAAGAGCAACTAGGGATGGGTAAAAAATACCTAAATATTACTGACGCAAATACTACTATTACGAACAAGATACCCTGCCACACCTGTTTGTTTTGACTACAAATTCACAGCTCCATCTAAAAAAAGTTATTTTGCCACTCCTTTCAGTCATTACAGACACACTGGCTCTTTCTTCCCCTCAACCTGCTACATGCCTTTAAGAACTGCAACAATATCAACATTTCTTCCTGAAGAATAATCTTTTAACACTTATGCCTTATCCACAAAATACTAAGGAGGAAAACTTGATTGTGTTCAATTCTGCATCCACACTGTTCTCCTGCCTCCCTCCCACTGGTCCAATTCAGCTTATATACAGTTCAAAATAAGCTGATTGTCTGGTCAAAACTGGAAGCTGCAATGCAAGATGGCTGAAAATACACATAATGAAGTCAACAAAATGCAATTACATCCCTCTGGGAAGCTAATAAATAAGAATAGGACGTGAGCAAGATCAATGTTACTGTTCTGGTTATTTCTGATCAGGGTTGTGTTTGGAGTGTGTGAAAAACACTGCATGATCAGTTAAACCTGTGATGTACATTTGGAAAGGATATTTTCAAAAATGAAATGAAACAAACTGAAGAACTGATATAACCATTAAAAAGAATTACTACAGCACAAATTAATCTTGGGCAGAACTACCAAATGGACAATAGAGAATTGGCAGTACATTTTCCATCAAAGTCAAAAGAAAATCAAATAGACTGGCAAATAAGTTACTGATTTACTATCATCCATTTTATGCTATTCCTAAGACTAATTTATACTCTACCATCCCTGGTGGTTTATTTGTTTGTGTGTCAGGTGCAGCTGTTTAAATATCTGCTCCTGGTACTGCAGCTGATCTCCTTTCTACACAGACAACCACAACACTGACAATAGCAGCAAGCAAACTGAATTAGTGATGCTTGACATTATGGTCTGTTCAAAATGCAGCTACACCATGATCAAATGATTTTCACAATTGACAGCATCTGCTAACCCACAGGGAAACTACACAATAGTTCAAAAATCACTGACACCAATATTGGGTGGGTGAATTTTTAATTGGCTTAAACAACATCGTTTTCCACTCTGAAAATATTCACGATGGATCTTTTTCCCTAAAAAAATGAACAGTGGTCTATTAAATGCACATATTAGCAGAGTGTGAGCCATGGCTCAGTAGTAACAGTTTCATCTTTAAGTCAGAAAGCTGTGTTTCAGATATCAATCCGAAGACTGTGAATTGAATTTTTACAGATCTCCCCACCCACCGCTGGAGCAGGTTGGTAAGATGAGTCATGCTTTGGGCTCATTCAGGGCATCAAGTCCTTGCACTTAGGAACATAAAATAGGAGCAGGAGCAGGCCATTCAGCCCTTCAAGCCTGCTCCACCATTCAAAAGGATCATCCAACTCAATACCATGCTGCTACTTTCTCCTCCTACCTTTTCAGCTGTTTAGTCCTAAGAGTTATATTTAATTTCTTCTTGAAACCATTCAATGTTTTGCCCTCAATTGCTTTCTCTGGCAGATAATTTCACAAGTTTACCACTCCCTGGGCAAACAAATTTATCTTACAGTCTTCCCAGTGGTGGAGAAGGCATTAGGAAACCCAACTGCCTGTTGATCAAAGAAGACTCTTTAAGGGCCAATTAACGGAATTTTAACTGTAGTAATAGGACACTGGCACCAAGCTTCTAGCCCACTGGTTTCATTGATCAAGCTGGTGACCGGTAACGGACCCTTACAGGCCACCATGCACATTAGAGATTGCCCCCAATATCTTCACATTCTTACAACCCCCCTTTCTCCTGCCCTTTCCAACCCAGATTTCCAATTCCTTCACCTGATATAGCAAGGCCTGCTAGTCCCAGTAAGACCCCAGAGTTCTGTTACAGCCTGGGCTCCATATCACAGCAGCATATTGCTGCTGGGACCAGAGAGATGTTGATCATTTGATTGGCTGATAGATCTCTATAATGGGATCTCTTTCCCCATGTCAGTGAAAGCCTAACCTCACACCAACTAATAGCCTGACAGTTAGATAATGGAAACAGAGTGTAGCAGCCATACGGGGCAGGCTCAGCTTTAACTTTTACCTGTGGGGGTTGGAGGGGTGAGGGGGAGATAGTGGGGGAGATGACACCACCACTTGTGCAAAACCCAGCCTTTGAGAATATTTTCTAGGTCCACATTTCAGACCAGTATTGAAATAATGCTACACTTTGGCCATTATAGAGCCCTGTTCACAAATCTGATTTATTACATGTTGCACGTTACATTTTAAAAATTCGTCAGAGACTAGGCTCAGGAAACACTGTTGTAAACTTTCACAAGAACAATTAAATCAGAAATGGGAAGAAATGATATAATCCAAAACTTTTGACATGTGAAATCAAGGCACCCATCGCTCCTTTCAGGTGATCGTCTCCTGGTACAATTGCTGGACTATTAAATGAGACACCCAGGTAATGTTTCAGAGATCCAGGTACAAATCCTGTCACTCCAGATGATAGAATCTGAAATTGATAGATATTGGAGCAAGAGTCTAATGATGTCTGTTGTAAATTGTCAGAAAACCCATCTAGTTCACTGGAATGAAACTGCTGTCCTTACCTAGTCTGGCCTACATGTGACTCCAGAGCCACAGAAACGTGGGCACTTAGAGATGAGCAATAATTGCTGGCCCAGCCACTCATATTCTGTGAATTATTTTTAAAAATTATCTTTAAGTTCACAGATTGTGCATTCACTGGGTTGAGATCCTCCAAAGTCTTCTTCTTAGAAAGGATAGGGGTGTTTTGATTAGATTACCTACAGTATGGAAACAGGCCAGAGAAAAAGCAGAATAGTGTGTTGTGTCCCTGGTGCCAGGATCAAGGATGTCTCAGAGAGGGATGTTCTCACGGGGCAGAGGGGCCAGCAGGAGGTCATTGTCCACATTGGAACCAACGACATTGGAAGGGAAAAGGTTGAGATTCTGAAGGGAGATTACAGAGAGTTAGGCAGAAATTTAAAAAGGAGGTCCTCAAGGGTAGTACTATCTGGATTACTCCCAGTGCTACGAGCTAGTGAGGGCAGGAATAGGAGGATAGAGCAGATGAATGCATGGCTGAGGAGCTGGTGTATGGGAGAAGGATTCACATTTTTAGATCATTGGAATCTCTTTTGGGGTAGAAGAGACCTGTACAGGAAGGACAGAGT
>NC_057711.1:53799709-53800592 GCF_004010195.1 Chiloscyllium plagiosum | reverse complement strand
TCAGGGATGGGCAGGACTGGCAGCTTAATGTTCCAGGATATAAATGCTACAGGAAGGATAGAAAGGGAGGCAAGAGAGGAGGGGGAGTGACATTTTTGATAAGGCATAGCATTACAGCTGTGCTGAGGGAGGATATTCCCAGAAATACATCCAGGGAAGTTATTTGGGTGGAACTGAGAAATAAGAAAGCGATGATCACCTTTTTGGGATTGTATTATAGACCCCCCAATAGTCAGAGGGAAATTGAGAAACAAACTTGTAAGGAGATCTCAGCTATCTCTAAGAATAAAAGGGTAGTTATGGTAGGGGATTTTAACTTTCCAAACATCGACTAGGACTGCCAAAGTGTTAAAAATTTAGATGGAGAGGAATTTCTTAAGTGTGTACAAGACAATTTTCTAATTCAGTATGTGGATGTACCTACTAGAGAAGGTGCAAAACTTGATCAACTCTTGGGAAATAAGGCAGGGCAGATGACTGAGGTGGGGGAGCACTTTGGGGCCAGTTACCATAATTCTATTTGTTTTAAAATAGTGATGGATAAGGATAGACCAGATCTAAAAGTTGAAGTTCTAAATAGTAGAAAGGCCAATTTTGACGGTATTAGGCAAGAACGTTTGAAAGCTGATTGGAGGCAGATGTTCGCAGGTAAAGGGACGGCTGGAAAATGGGAAGCCTTCAGAAATGAGATAACAAGAATCCAGAGAAAGTATATTTCTGTCAGGGTGAAAGGGAATGCTGGTAGGTATAGGGAATGCTGGATGACTAAAGAAATTGAGGGTTTGGTTAAGAAAAAGAAGGAAGCATATGTCAGGTATAGACAGGATAGATCGAGTGAATCCTTAGAAAAGTATAAAGGAAGTAGGAGTATACTTAAGAGGGA
>NC_057711.1:53794054-53799108 GCF_004010195.1 Chiloscyllium plagiosum | reverse complement strand
AGCAAGGTTAGATCTCACGGAATACAGGGAGAACTAGCCATTTGGATACAGAACTGGCTCAAAGGTAGAAAATAAAGGGTGATGGTGGAGGGATGTTTTTCAGACTGGAGGCCTGAGACCAGTGGAGTGCCACAAGGATTGGTGCTGGGTCCTCTACTTTTTGTCATTTACATAAATGATTTGGATGCGAGCATAAGAGATACAGTTAGTAAGTTTGCAGATGACACCAAAATTGGAGGTATAGTGGACAGCGAAGAGGGTTACCTCAGATTACAACAAGTGTTCAAAGTTTGTGCGAAGATTTGTAGCTCGGGTGCTCGTTGTTGTGGTTCTGTTCGCCGAGCTGGAAGTTTTTGTTGCAAACGTTTCATCCCCTGGCTAGGCGACATCATCAGTGCTTGGGAGCCTCCTGCGAAGCGCTTCTTTGATGTTTCCTCCGGTGTTTATAGTGGTCTGTCCCTGCCGCTTCCGATTGTCAGTATCAGCTGTCCGCTGTAGTGGTTGGTATATTGGGTCCAGGTCGATGTCACACCTTCTGCACTCCCCTATCTACCTGCGACTCCACTTTCAAGGAGCTATGAAGAAGGGCTTATGTCCGAAATGTCGATTCTCCTGCTCCTCGGATGCTGCCTGACCTACTGTGTTTTTCCAGCACCACATTTTTCAATTATGGGCCAGGTGCTGGCAGGTGGGACTAGGTTGGGTTGGGATATCTGGTCAGCATGGACAGGTTGGACAGAAGTGTCTGTTTCCATGCTGTACCTCTCTATGACTCTATTAAGTCTATATCGACCTTCTGAAGAATAACCCAACCAGACCCATTCCCCTACCTTTTATTACCCCTGAGTAATGGACCTAACTGGGCAATTTAGCATGGCCGATTCACTTGACCTGCACGTCTTTTGGATTGTGGGATGAAACTGGAGTAGCCAGAGGGAACCCATGTAGACACAGTGAGAATGTGCAAACTCCACATAGTCACCCAAGGCTGGAATTGAACCCAGGTCCCTCGCATTGTGAGGCAGCAGTGCTAACCACTGAGCCACGTACCAGCCCATATGCTCCCATGCACTCCTTCCATATGTGGACTTACCTGTGCCTGTTGGAGAGGTTTGAGATAGTTGTTAGTTTATTTCCAGCATTGGAGGATGCTCTATATCAATTCGCCTCTTTAAGATCAGCAGAAACTCACTGCAGCCACAGAAAAAGCTGGATGCTTCACAAGTTGCCAATCAAATCCTCCCTCTGCAGTAATGGCACATTTAGCTCCTAACAATGTTTAAACCTAGAAGCTTATCCCAGTGTAATATTGATGAAACTCTGACTATTCAATGTGCCATATATCACAACTTCCATCCAGAAATTTGTAAAATGGCCTGTGGAATTATGAATTTTCTTTATATTCTGGCTAACATTTATCTTACAGCTAGCACCAGTTTAAAAAAAGAATATTTGGTCAGTTACACAGTTCATGGAACTTTGCTTTGCACAAGTTGGCTGTTGTATTTCTATACATTACAACTGGGATTATATGCTACTTCAGAAGTACTTAGTTGACTGGATCATTTTGGGGCAAGCAGTGGTCAAAGTTAGTATAGAAGCGCAAGTTCCTTTTTAAATGTCAAACACATTGTCATATCAGAAGCATACCAAAGTGCTTCGAATGCAATAAATTGCTTTGAAGAGCATTCAGTGTACTTTTGCAGGCCGATACCCAATAATTTGCATATAATCAGGGTTTCACTCCACAATTAGCAATGACATAAATAATTGGTTAATTCATTTGGTAATGTCTGTGGGTTGAATATAGAATATTTTAACTTATAATTACTTCTTGTATTGAACAACTCGTCCACATTGATAGAAGATGCAAATGGTTAAATGTTCAAGTCCATATTTGTGCAGGAACAACGTACATCTGCATCTCGTGACATTTTCTTTATAAAAGCAAAAATGCTTTGATCTGCATGCCAAAGAACAATTGAAAGGCTCGTATCGTCCCCTGCTTTCATTTAATTTTCTAAAGAGAATACTGTGAAAATGAATTCTCTTTGACATTTAATCTGAATTTTTCAACACTCAACATGAATCCTCCAGGGAATGAATGTCCATGACCATTCTGGTTTCATTAGTCTCTTCCAGGTTTCATACTTTATGCTTCCTTGCTTGTTCCTTTAATGTTAGGCTGATCTTCTGATGCCCAGTCTTTCAAATCCTTTGGGACATCTTTTGGACAGGGTTAAAATAAATCCAATATGGTCCAATATTTCCTTAATTTCTTCTGTATATTACGAGGCTATATGTTCAAAATAAACTGTTTGGTATATAGCAGGCAATGAAGTTGAAAGATGACATCCCGAAATGGAGGATATTTTAAATGCAACTGCATCCTGTGAATAAAATAATTGGGAGGTTGGAAACCATATATTTATCAAACAAAAGACTTGAACAACCAAAAGCATATGATTTATACCATTTACTAAACATCAACTAATTTTGAAACCTTGAGAAGCAATCAGTTAAATAATTAAAAACATATTTTTGCCAACAAAAGTACTACTAGGGTGTGTTAATTCCTTAAACTATGAGGCTGGAATATACAACGCCATGAACAATACATGGAGAGTATTTTGGGCTCATTCAATCAATGAAAATTGATTTTACTATCGTTCAGGTTTTGTACAAAGGGACAGAAGGAAGAAGGGATTTCAGAGTTCAGGTGACAGCAAATCAATGTATTCACACTCGCTGTTTTGCCATTAATCATATTTCCAGGGCCAAGAAGAGCTACCTGGCAGTGATAGCAGTGTTTGAAATATCATTTTGGGCAATTGCAGAATTGTACCATCAGACACAAGTTTGTCAAGACCTGCTCAGAATTGAATGGGCCAGTGACAATCAAAGTCATACCTGTCCTCCTATTAATATCACTGCTGCCTTGCAAGGTAGCAGTGGAGTAATGTCCAATATAATCCAAGCTGCTATACCAAATTGTAGCAACCAGCTGACTGATTGACTGTTGAACACGGTCAACAATTTTATCTTCTTTCAAACTGAATAACATCAGAATTGACCAATTTAATCGGACTCCTGAATTTTCAATGTCAGGCTTGTCAAGGATGCATACATTTGGGTTTTTGCTTTTGCTCTGGCGGTCCCCATCTCTCATTCTTACATTGTGACAAGCACTGTGCAATCTCCTCAAATTGGCTTTTGCATGATTCATGAGGGTAATGAACATTTCTGAGAGATGCTGCTTTGTTCTGTCACTTGCTGGGCTGAATATTTGTTCCTGTAGGCATACAATAACAGAGGAATAAATTATTATATTGCTGGAAGGATACTTCAATCAAAGCTTGCATTACAATATATTGTGCTTGGTGATTTACAGTTATTCACGTGCTAGATATCAGGGAACAGAAGCAGTGAAAAGATCAAAAGGTCCTAACTATGTTTAGGGCTTGGTCTTCAGTTTCACCTTCTTGTAAGCTTGCAATACTCAGTCAAGGATGCCCAGAAAAGCCACTTAAAAAGGAAGCAAAAACATGATATTTATGGGGACAAAAAAGACAATTGTCTGGCATTTTTGACTAATGATGGTTGTAATTATGCAAACCTTACCTGATGAATTCTTGTTAGTTTCTCCATCATTGATGTTGGGAATGTTCTTTCTACTTGTTGTTTAATTGTCTACTACCATTATGATTGCGTGGTGCTACTTAGCTTAGACTTGAGTATCAGGACCATTTAGCCTGTGTATGATTTAGGTTGCCCATAACACTGTATCAAGTTCGCATACCATTTTAAGGTATGCTTCAGTTTGCAGCTGGTGGCTTCTATGTGTAAAATACCAATATTTATACATTGAATTAGGCGACAACAGATTTTCAGAGATTTTCAGGATTATATTGTAAACAAATTTAAAGTGGACTTGTTACTTGTTTGGTTGTTTAATTGGGTGGTTTTGTAGTGGGTCTAATGTTTGGAATAAACTCAGGATAGGTTCCCTATCTTTGTATTCAATTCACTTCACAATAAGTGGTAACATTCTATTAACTTGCCTGATTACTTGCTGTACCTACATACACACCTTTTGTGATCCATATGTGAAAATACCATCTCCTCAGAGCTGTGCAACCTCTCACCACTTAGACAATATGCTTCCTTTCCATTCTTTCTGGTAAATTGGACAATTTCACATTTTCCTACAATATACTACATTTCCCACATCTTTGCCTACTTGCTTAAGCTAATCATACTATCAGCATACTACCAGAACATAATCATACTACCAGCAGATAAAGGCAGAATGACGGTCATCCTGGATAAATCTGATTACATCCAAAAAGAACAACAACTACTTGCAGATATCAACACCAACCAAATGAAGGAATTTGACCCCACACCACAACTCACCAATAGGATAAATAACACACTAAGGAATCTACAAAAAACGGACAGATAACCAGAGCTGACCTACAAAGAATGAAACCGAAAAGCAACAACACCCCCAGATTCTATGGATTACCTAAAGTACACAAACCAGACATCCCACTCAGACCCATAGTATCACTACCAGGGACACCATCATACAAACTGGCCAAAGAACTACAACAGAAACTGAAACACCTGGTCAGCAGATCCAAACACTCTTGGACATCATCAGAAATATACACATAGACAAAGAAGAAACCATGATATCATTCGACATGACGGCACTGTTCACTTCGATTGACAAAACCCTAGCCAGAGAAACAATAGCCAACCTACTGGACATACAGAACAGAAAACAGGACGCTGAACCTATCAACAAAGAAGGCATACTTAAACTACTGGACTTGTGCCTCACAACACACTTCACATTCAACAACCAGATATACGAACAAATCAACAGAACACCCATGGGATCACCAATCTCGGGACTCATAGCAGAGGCAGTTATGCAAAGGTTAGAACAAACAGTCCGACCACAAATCCAACCCAAACTCTGGGTCAGATATGTCGATGACACGTTTGAAATCATTAAAAACACGGAAATAGAAAAAAACACACCG
>NC_057711.1:53683058-53793668 GCF_004010195.1 Chiloscyllium plagiosum | reverse complement strand
AAACACTATATAGTACAAACAGGAAGACAGCTAACAATCCGCATCCATGAACATCAACTAGCCATGAAACGACACGACCAGCTATCCTTAGGAGCCACACACGCAGACAACACGGAACACAAATTTGACTGGGGCAACACTACTATCATAGGGCAAGCCAGACAGAGAACAGCCAGGGAATTCCTAGAGGCATGGCATTCATCCACAAACTCCATCAACAAACACATCGACCTGGACCCAATATACCAACCACTACAGCGGACAGCTGAAACTGACAACCGGAAGCGGCAGGGACAGACCACTATAAACACCGGAGGAAACATCAAAGAAGCGCTTCGCAGGAGGCTCCCAAGCACTGATGATGTCGCCTAGCCAGGGGACGAAACATTTGCAACAAAAACTTCCAGCTCGGCGAACAGAACCACAACAACGAGCACCCGAGCTACAAATCTTCGCACAAACTTTGCTTAAGCTAATAAATATATTCTGTAACTTCCTGGTATTCTTTATAACTTACTTTCCTTTATGTGATCAGCAAGTTTGGCAACAATACCTTCCATCATTTCATCTAAGTCATTTGTATAAATTATCATTTTGCGTTGTACTCAGAACTAGCACACCCAAAACAGATTTGAAAATAAGATAACCATCAATATTAATCCTTGAACGAGGCAGGGAGATTTTGATTAGTTATGCATTGCCATGGTGATACTGCAGTGTTTGGCTGTCTCTATGACCCTTTTTTGAAAAATATGCAATGAATATCAAAATTCCTTTTGCTCACAAAAATTAGGGCCCTGAATATTTATGTATCCAGCTTCTAGCATTTGCAAACGCTTTACATTGTGGGCCTGGCTGAGGATCTTAAATTGATTTCTAGTATAACTCGTGGTGCAGTCTGGATTATTTAATAAATGATTTCTAATAGCAGATTCTAAAAGTACAGTAAACTTTTTATAATCTGTCACCTATGGGACCAGGAATGTGCCAATTGATCAAATATTTTGGATCAAGAGGTTCACGTAATCTGTGTAAAAACACACACTAAGTAATGGAAACGTAATGCATAATTGTACGCATCATTATTATATTTTACTTGTGGCATAAATCACTAAATAATAATGCAACTTCACTTTAAATAAAACTTAGCCAGCAAAGAGCCTTCGCATTCGCACCCTCAGCTGATTACTTAGCCATCACAGTAGATCGCAGTATTTGAGGAGAAATTGAATCAATTGTTGATATTTTGTACAGCCATTCAATTAAACAATACATATATTTACATCAAAGTAAACACAGTAAACTTCACACAGTATTTGAGATATATAATTTTTTGCCTGTTTGAAAGTGTTGGTTCATAAGGTACTGCTTAAAACAAAGTTTGCTGTAGTACTCTGAGGCTTGGGCTGGGTGTGCATGAGTGGCATGCTGCCCATTGCAAATGATTAATGGAACATTTTGCTTGATATGGTCTGCATTATGGCCTACATACTTGGCATCACACTGGCACTGAAACTCATATTACATTACTTGTGTGGTTGGCAAATGTCAGCATTCTGTTAATGGAGAAAAACACATGGATTTACTGCAAGTAGCAGTGTGAGACAGCTTGCTTCACGTGTCCTTTAAATCTTTGAGGCACCATCCCTTCCAAAGAAATCTGAGCGAGGGTCCTAGTCAAAAGCCATCAATAGGTTTGATCTGGTAGTTTTGTGGGACTGTAGGAATCTCAGCACATATACTGTCAGGTAAAATATAGACTTGCAATAGATACTCATTAAGAAATAATTTTTAAACTTCTCAAGTAATACTTCAAGGAAGGGGAGCTCATTTTCTTTGCTCAAATTCAGTGGACATTTGAATGCAGGATAGCCTTTACGAAGCTATGTAACAAACTTGCTTGATGTGGATTGGAGTACTGTAAACATGTCATTTACATATTGGAAGTAAACAAGGGGTGGGAGGTTTATGATCTCTCCATCAATGATGCATTTCTCATGGTAATCAAACGAAGACGTTAGCAAGAGTTGGACTGGGATCCTATGACAACACTATTTGATCGTACATGGTGTCATTTGACTGAACTGAATTGCATGTGTAGCTAAGTTCATGAGGTCAATGTATATGCATTCAGACATGGATAGCACATCTAGGTTGCCATGATGTGTTGACATAGTAGCGACATTAATGACTTCTTTGATTTGGTAAATAAGGAGGCAATGGTGACTTTAACTTTTATAATTAAATGTTTGGTAGCATAAAACTTAAATATTGCTAAAAGAAGACTAGAAAAATGCTTTGAACTCACCAGAACTAGGATATAGGAAACAGGTTTGAGGAAATGGATACCATTTTGTTTATTTATTTATTTATTTTTGGAGCGTCCATACACTGATCCAGCTCCCTCAGAGCCAGCTCACAGATTGAACAGGACTGTTGCGTATATTTTTTTTTTCTTTTTACTTTTTACAAATCTTTTTCTTTTTAAACCCCCACACTACCGCCTAACTGCGGTTGTGCTTATTTTTCCCCCAGCACCCATGCTGTGTGTGTGTGCAGGTGTGAGACACAGTGAGAGACACAAGATGCACAAACCTTTATTCAAATTTCCACCACCAGGAAGAAAAGAAACACCCGAGTGTGGGTACCATTTTATTTTTATTTATTTATTTTTCCTATTCTTTTTCTTTTACCCCCATACTACCGCGTAACTCTGGTAGTGCTTATTTTGTCCCCAGCACCCATGTTGTGCATGTGCAGGTGTGAATCCTCTGTTTATTTTTAAAAATTTTTTTTTACTGGTCCAGCTCCCTCAGAGCCAGCTCTCAGAGTGAACAGGAGATCAGACACTCCTTTTTTGTTTCCTTTTCCCACACCACCACCTTACTGCGGTAGTGCTTATTTTTCCCCCAGCACCCATGTTGTGTGTGCAGGTGTGAATCGTCTTTTTTAAAAAAAATTTTTGTGTGTGTGTGCAGATGTGAGACACAGTGAAAGACAAAAGGTGCACAATCCTTTATTCAAATTTCCACTACCAGGAAGAAAAGAAACACCTGAGTGTGGATACGATTTTACTTTTTGTTTCTTTTCTTTTCTTTTTTTTTTCTTATTTTTTTCCCCAGCACCCATGGTGTGTGTGTGCAGGTGTGAGACACAGTGAAGCCCTCCACTGGGGATCCCCACCGCCCGGTGGCAAATGGGCACGCCAAGGCGTGTCCGGACGGTGGATGAGGGAGAAGAGGTGGACGGTGTGCAGCAGCAGTCTATACAGGGCCCTTCTTTCCACATCCCTAAATGAGACAAAATTAAAATTTCGGAGGCGGCTCAGGTTGTGGGGCACAGGCTCCCGCGGGAAGTACGGGACCTTGGGGCCAATGTGAAATTCCGTCCGGGCTGGGGTGAACGCGGAGGGGATCCCACCGCACACCTGAGCGACCCGGGGATACCATTTTATTTACTTTTTAAAAAATTTTTTTTTTCCCCCCACACTACCACCTAAGTGCGGTAGTGGTTATTTTTTCCCCAGCACCCATGGTGTGTGTGTGCAGGTCTGAGACATAGTAAAAGACACAAAGTGCACGAATCTTTATTCAAATTCCACCACCAGGAAGATAGGAAAACACCCGGGTGGCCAGTGACAAGCAATGCCCTTCACATCAAAGGGCAGTGCTGTGTGATCAAAACAGTGAAGGGGAGGGTAGGGACTAAATCAAAATAGAGTTGGAGGGAGAAATGATGCACTCCACTCCCTGCGGCGCCCACCTCTCCCTGAACAACTCCAGGGTGTTGGTGGACACCGCGTGGCTCCTTCTCCAAGGACACCCGGGCTCTAACGTAACCGCGGAAGAGGGGCAGGCAGTCGGCCCTAACGACCCCCTCCACGGCCCGCTGCTGGTCCTGTTGATGGCCAGTTTGGCCAGGCCCAGGAGCAGACCCACGAGGAGGTCTTCAGACCCGCCCTCCTTCCTCCGTACCGGGTGCGCAAAGATCAGGAGCGTGGGCAAACGACCACACCCAATATATACATGGTCCACGGACTCCACAGCGCCACAGAACAAGCAGTTGGGCTGGGAGTCCGTGAACCACCGCAATCTGCGGTTGCAGGGGACTGCTGCGTGCAGCACCCTCCACCCCAGATCCCCGAGAGAAAGGGGGAGGACAACCACGTGGAGAGCCCTCCACTGGGGATCCCCACTGCCTGGTGGCAAATGGGCACGCCAAGGCATGTCCGGACGGTGGATGAGGGAGAAGAGGTGGACGGTGTGATGCAGTCTATACAGGGCTTTCCTTTTTACATCCCTAAATGAAACAAAATTAAAATTTTGGAGGCGGCTCAGGTTGTGGGGCACAGGCTCCCGCGGGAAGTACGGGTCCTTGGGGCCAATGTGAAATTCCGTCTGGGCTGGGGTGAGCGCAGACGGGATCCCATCGCACACCTGAGCGTCCTGGGGATACCATTTTATTTTCTTTTGCACTCCACTCCCTGGGGCGCCCACCTCTCCCTGAACAACTCCAGGGTGTTGGTCGACACCGTGTGCTCCTTCTCCAAGGACACCCGGGCCCTAACGTAACCGCGGAAGAGGGGAAGGCAGTCGGCCCTAACGACCCCCTCCACGGCCCGCTGCCTGGACCTGTTGATGGCCAGCTTGGCCAGGCCCAGGAGCAGACCCACGAGGAGGTCTTCAGACCTGCCCTCCTTCCTCCGTACCGGGTGCCCAAAGATCAGGAGCGTGCTCCTTCTCCAAGGACACCCACATTGCTGTTTATTTTTTTTTGTGTGATCAAAACAGTGAAGGGGACACTCCTGTTTATTTTTTTTTAATTTTTTTTTAGTAGTGCTTATTTTTCCCCAGCAGATCTCTTGTTTTTTTTTTGTTTTCTTTTAACTCCCCACACTACCACCTAAGTGTGGTAGTGCTTATTTTTTCTCAGCACCCATGGTGTGTGTGTGAAGGTGTGAGACACAGTGAAAGACACAAAGTGCACCAATCTTTATTCAAATTCCACCACCAGGAAGATAGGAAAACACCCGGGTGGCCAGTGACAAACACTGCCCTTCACATCAAAGGGCAGTGCTGTGTGATCAAAACAGTGAAGGGGAGGGTAGGGACTAAATCAAAATAGAATTGGAGGGAGAAATGATGCACTCCACTCCCTGCGGCGCCCACCTCTCCCTGAACAACTCCAGGGTGTTGGTCGACACCACGTGCTCCTTCTCCAAGGACACCCGGGCTCTAACGTAACCGCGGAAGAGGGGCAGACCCCCTCCATGGCCCGCTGCCTGGATCAAATCAGGGTTTTATATAACTGCACACAACTTCTGTATCTTTGCATTCCAGTCCTCTAAGTATAAAGGCCAGCATTCCATGAGCTTTTTTGATTATCTCCTGCTCCATTCAGGACACTTTAAACATAATGTGGAGGAGCTAGTGTTGGACTGGGATAGATAAATTAAAAATCACACAACACCAGGTTATAGTCTAACAGATTTATTTGGAAGTACAAGCTTTCAGAGCACTGCTCCTTCATCAGGTAGCTAGTGGGGCAGGATTATAGGACACAGAAATTATAGTAAAAGACCACAGTGTCATACAACTGATGTGATGTGTTGAACAAACCTAGATTGCTGTAAAGTCTTTAATCACTTATAATGGGGTTGATTGATCAATCGAAACCTGTATCCCCATTCTAACTGATTAAAGACTTTACAGCAATCTAGGTTTGTTCAATACATCACATCAATTGTATAACACTTTGATCTTTTACTATAAATTTTGTGTCCTATGATCCTGCCCCAGCAGCTACCTGATGAAGGAGCAGCATTTCAAAAGCTTGTACTTCCAAATAAATCTGTTAGACTATAACCTAGTGTTGTGTGATTTTTAACTTTATCTATCGCAGTCCAACACTAGCTCCTCCACATTATGTTTAAAGTGTCCTGAATTGGTGGATTTTTAACTTTGACATTTTAGTGATCTCAGCCCCTGAACCCCCAAGTCTCTTTGCACATCTATGGTATTTAATGTCATACCATTCAGAAAGTACATCCTTTCTTGGTTCCAAATGAGACACTTGCTTACATTTTTGTGCTATACAAGGTGGTGTCCATTTTTTTTCAAATCTGTTTCTTGTGTCTTATTTCTGACAAAAGACAAAAATCATCAACTCTAGTTTCCTTTTAGCATTGTTTAAATTTTGTGCTGCCAAACTGAATTAAATTGAGAACAGTTGATTTGCTAGCACTGATCTCCGTGCTATACCATTCATTGTATTTTGTCACTGTGTAGACCTAATCTGCTTCCTGTCAGTCAGCCAATCTTCTGTTCATGCCACTACACTATCTCAACACAATGAGATTTTATTTTCCTCAATAGCCTTTTATGTAGCACCTTACCAAATGCCTCCTGAAAATCTAAGTAAAATACATCCCATCGATTTCCCCTTTATTCACTACATGTGTTACCTCCTCAATGAACTCCAATAGACTGATCAAATATGATTTCCCTTTTACAAAGCCATAATATCATTTTCTAATGCTTTCCCAGTGACAGATGATAAACTAATTGGCCTGAAGGTTCCTGCTTTCTGTTTCCTCCTATTTTTGAACAAATTAGTCATGTGAGTATCTTTCAAACTAATGGGATAGTCTGTAAATCAAGGGAGTTTTGGAAAATTAAAACCAATATATTGACCATTTCACTAGCTCCTTCTTTAAGATCCTGTAATGAAGTCCATTAATTAATACAGTAAAATGGGACAATTCTATATCAAGACGTGAAACCTCGCAGATCATAGGGGAACTGGAAGGAGAATTTTCACAGATCATCCTTCCATTGGGACATTAACAGCTATATAAAGGAGCTAAACAGAAACAAAGGGAGCCTGAAAGGTTAGAGGGACAATAAGGACAGCAACAAGAAAGGGAACATGAAGGATAAGAGTATCATCTTGTATTTTTGCAAAGTCTGCAAACTCACTCACAATAGACTGCAGTTGGACTAATGCCATTTTGATCAAAACTCAAATGCACATAAGCTGCACAAATTGACTGACCTTATGTGCAAAGTGGGTGGAGTAAATTATTGTTTTTTTCCTTCATGGATTGAGAAAAATGTTTGGAATTTGTGGATTTTCTCAGGACATTTGCAATAATCATGACTGCAGTGATTTTGTAATACTATCCACCTGACTTGTATTTACATTTCATTCACAGGTCATTCTTTATCCAAGAATGTACATTAATAATTATTATCTCGGGTCATCATGATTATTACATTGTGTGTGCTAATTGTCCTCTTATCATGTCTGCTAAGGAAACTTAACCAGACAAATGTGTCACCTGAAGTTTCCACATCAGGAATATATTCCACAGTTGCACTGGAAGACAACATTTTACTCTTGCCACATTCACACACTGAACTGTAAGTAATGCACGGATGTAATGTGTGATGGGCAAGGATGTATTTTATTTTGGAGAGTCCTATCATTTTGGCAGAATTCTACTCCCCAGTGCAGCATGGAAACTTTGGTTATACACATACAGTTGGATAAAGTCACATATCTCAGATCTCCAGAGGGGGCAAGGCATTGGCCTCCCTGGGAAGCCTCCATGCCATACTGTGTAAGGGCATATCATCGCTTTGTGTATTGGTTGTAAGGGCTAAGAAATTCCTTCAATAAAATTGTGTTATCATTCTGTCCTTCTCTAAAGCTTAGCTGTTCATGCATTTGAAATGGATAATGCTGTGGCTGGAGGCTTCGAATGTGAAGTCGACTTTGAAGGAGACAACAGTGACATCTTTGGCAGCAAAACTAGCAAGAATAGCAACTTCCAGCAGTTGCACAGCCTGCTAGTGTAGAAACTCCAAAGAGGTGAGGGAGAATGATGAGACCCTAGAGCAACAGGCCTTGCCAGTTAAACATTTCCTAATCCAACATCAACAAACTGTGTCACAACAGGATTGCACTCAGAAGGATAGGGTGGCTAATCCATTCTGGTGGCTGCTAGAGTCACACCTGCCCCAGCACTTGCATAAAGGATTAACCGAAGCCCTCTGTATCATCCCCCAAGCATTGACTGATAAATTCAGGTTAGAACTGATCCAATTCCTTGCAACAGTGAAGGAAAGGCAATATAGTTCCAAATCAGGATGGGATGTGACTTGGAGGAAAACCTGCAAGTAGTGGTGTTCCCATACATCTACTCCCCTCAACCTTCCAGGTTGTCAAGGTTACAACTTTGGAAGATGCTATCAAAGGAGACTTGAAGTGTTGCTGTAGAGAATCTTGCGGCTGTATACACACACACTGCTGCTTCTGTGAGTTTGCAGTGAAGGGAGTGGTGGGTAGGGTACCAATCAAACAGAATGCTTTGTCCTGGACAGTGTCAAGATTCTTGAGTTTTGTTGGAGCTGAACCCATTCAGGGGAAGTTGAGAGTATTTCATTATACTCCTGACTTGAGCCTTGTAGATGATAGACAGGCATTGATGAGAAAGAAGGTCAGTTACTTACCACATAATTCCCAGCATCTGATTGACTTTTCTAGCCAGAGTATGTAAATGGGTAATCCAGTTCTTCTTCTGGTCAATAGTAACCCCCAGGCTACTGATAGTGGAGGTGCATTGATGATAATGCCATTAAATGTTAAGGAATGATGGTTGGATTCTGTCTTGCAGGAAAAGGTTATTAGCTGGCACTTGTGTGGTGTTACTTACCACTTATTAGCCCAAGCCAGATATTGTCCAGGTCTTACTGCATTTGGACTTTTGCTGCTTCAGTATCTGAACAGTGTGCAATCATCTATGAATATCCATTTCTTACCTTCCAATAGAGAGGTGCTCATTAATGAAACAGCTGAAGATTCTTGAACTTCAGGCACTATCCTGGAGAACTCCTGCAGTAATGTTTTTGTGTTGATATGACTGACCTCCAACATCTACAGCCATCTTCCTTTGTGACAGATAGGAGGCCAGCCAGGTTTTTCCCCATGATTCTCATTGACTCCAGCTTTGCTGCAGTTCTTTGATACCACACTTGGTTAAATTGTCTTGATGGGAGACAGTGAGGTCTGCAGATGCTGGAGATCAGAGTTGAGGGTGTGTTATTGGAAAAGCACAGCAGGTCACACAGCATCCGAGGAGCAGGAAAATCGATATTTCAGGCCGGACCCCTTCCTGATGAAAGGCTCCAGCCTGAAGCGTCAATTTTCCTGCTCCTCGGACGCTGCCTGACCTACAGTGCTTTTCCAATAACACACTCTCAACTCTGAATTGTCTTGATGTCAAGGGCAGATGTGCCAGAATAACTTGGCAAAGAGCATGGTTAGTTCTGGAACACTAAGTCTCAGTACTATAATTGGGACTATGATGCCCCATATCCTCTCCCGTGCAGTGTATTCTGCCATTTCTTGATATCATATGGGGAAAATTCAATTGTCTGAACATTGTTGATGCTGAAGACTTTAGGAAGAGGCTAAAATGGATTAATTGTTCAGAGATGCTGAGGGAAAATGGTTGTAAATGCTTCAACATTGTCTTTTGAACTATTAAGCTGGGTTCTGCCATCATTGAGGATGGAAATGTTTCTGATGCCTCCTCCTCTGAATAGTTTTTAATTGTCTATCGCCATTAATAGTTAGGTGTAGCAGGATTACAGAGTTTTGATCTTATCCATTGGTTGCTGGATTACTTAGCTGTTTCTATAACATTCTATAAAACCAGAAAATGCCGTAAAACTCAGTAGGTCTGGCATCATCTGTTGAGAGAAAGCAGAGTTAACATTTCAGGTCCAGAGACCCTTCTTCAGAACTGGATACTTCCTCAGAACTTCTGAATCTGAAACATTAATTCTGTTTTCCCTCCACAGATTCTGCCAGACCTGCTGGGTTTTTACAACAATTTCTGCTTTTGTTTCTGATTTCCAGAATCCACAGTTCTTTGCTTTTTTTCTGTAACATATTACTTGTTCAATTCAGAACACATGTAGCCCTGTGTTAGTGCTCCATCAGATTGGCATCTTAATTTTATGTCTGTCTCCTACATTAACTATTGAACCAGTATCTGGCTTGACAATGGCAGAGTGTGATACATGCCAGGCCATGAGGTTCTGGTGTTGATGGCCCACAATAGTTCATAGATGCCCAGTTTTAACCTGGCATAGCTGTTATGAATCTATCTCATTTACCATTGTGATGGTCACACGTAGAGTCATAGGGCTCTACAGCACAGGAAAAGGCCCTTCAGCCTATCACATCAAGAACAAACACCTAAAATGGTACCTCACAACAAATGAAGAGTGCCAACAGTTTTAAGATGGGACTTCGTCAACACAAGGACAATGCAGTGGCTATTCCCATCTGTGCTATTGTGGGCAGGTAGTGGTGCCAACGCAGTCAGTGGTGGTGCTACTGAGCCATTTTTGGTGATGACCAAGATGGCATTCCATAGCCTTGTTACCTTGTGCTTCTTCCAAGTTTTTTAGTTCTTAGCTTGAAGCTGAGTGGATAGACCAGTGTTAATCTTGATTAGATTATTTTTAGCAGTCATAGATACAATTGAATGGCTTTCCAGACTATTTTAAAGGACAGTTAATAATCAACAATCATATTGTAGTTCTGGAGTGAATTGTACCCCAGATAATGTAAAGATGAAGATTGTTTTCCCCCGAGGACATTAGTGAAATACAGGTGTTTTTGTAACAATCTGTTATTTCATGAGCATCACTACAAAGTTTAACTTTTTATTCTCAATTTATTTAATTGAATTTAAGTTTCCTCAGTAGCCATCATGGGATTTGAGCTCATCTCCAGAGCTGGACAACTGGATTAATCATCCAGTAGCAATACTACTATAATCTACTGTGCATTTAATGTTTTTTGGTTTTAATAGGTATGATTGTTTTACTCTGGTGCTTTTCCTCTCCTGGTATCTGTGGTATTTGTGACCTTTACTACTATATGGTACTAGGTGAGGATTGTTTGAGGTAGTTCACTGTCAACAATCCTCCTTTGTCTCAGGACAGAATCTTCCCAGCCCTGAACGACGTAGGCTGTGGTGAGTCAGGTGGAGAAAAATGGCAAGCTGGAAGAAATTAGATTCTTGACGACCAGAAAAATGTCAAATTCTGCAACCAGGTTTGGAACATCAAGACAGGGATCCCACTGGTGAGTGGAGAGAGAACTCCTTGCATGTGTTAGCATGACATTAATACCTAATCTCACCTCATTGGCATGTACTTTCCTATTCTCCCATGCCCCAGATAGAAACTAGGCAGTGATAATTCCTGTCCAGAAAGTGACAGTGGGTACCTGACAGATCCAGCTCGCCACTTGCTCTTTCAGACTTCCATCTTGAACAGCTGTCAGCAACATCTCACATTATGATCCCATGAGCAATGATCATCCACACCCCATGTCATGTCACTGAAAGAGTTTTGCTCACTCTATACTAGATTTGTCACTGACAATGAGAGTTCTGCTGTAACAAGTTGCTCACTAAAGTATTTTAGCTGGAAATGTGTTGCTGGAAAAGCGCAGCAGGTCAGGCTGCATCCAGGGAACAGGAGAATCGACGTTTCGGGCACAAGCCCTTCCTCCGAAAAGTCGATTCTCCTGTTCCCTGGATGCTGCCTGACCTGCTGCGCTTTTCCAGCAACACATTTCCAGCTCTGATCTCCAGCATCTGCAGACCTCACTTTCTCCACTAAAGTATTTTGCCATCTAAATAACTTCTAAAGATTCCTGAATGAGCTGGAGGGGCTTATACAGTTCATTCTTGTTCCTAGCGTTGGCTTCTGCTCACGAACTTTGCTGGATTTCATTGTTTTATTGGACTGCAGTGATTATAGGAATGTTCGAGACCTGCCAATTCTATAAAATTGCAGATTTCACAATATATTATGAAATGATTTATTTTAAGATATCTAGCACTATACTGCTGAATGAGCTTTGGCTGCAAACCTGGCAAACCCTAAATATCTACAATATATTCTTTCCAATACATATTCCCAAAGGTACGTTAACATAATTATATAATAGGTAATTCTGATTGTGAAATATTGTCAACGTTCTAAGTTTGTGTTCTCAGTCAACTGGCTGGGCTTTTGGTCTGGCTATCCTCCAGTACAATACTGGTGAATGGTAGTACAGGATTGACCACTCTTTAATTCTTGTTGAATTTGGTTACACCTCTTTTGGCTTATTGGCTATTGTTTCTTTTTGGCTGGATGTAACATTTATTTTTTGTTTGGATTTTGCCATAAATCTAGATGGCCCAATAAATTCTTCTACTGATTGCCCTTTACCAATTGATCAACAATGGATTATTTTTTGACCAGTTGTTCTTGGCAAGAGGTTGAACTTCTCTAACCCACTTACGGACTTTGGGGTGGTGATATACATGTAAGCTCGAAACTGTAGATTGTTGATTGTGAACAATGTAAACATTTTCAGCTGTCTAATGCTTCTTATTTTGCTTCTTATACTGATGAGGAACTTTCATACATAATCCCTACATTATTGACAGTTATAGTCTCTGTAGGCTGTGGCTTCTGCCTCTTTAGCTATTTCAAGTAGTTTGATAGGTTGTGGAACTTGGCATTTGTATCAAGCATAAATTCAGAAGAATGTCCATTGACATAAACAAGCTCTGTGAATCCCAAAAAATTTGGATGACCAATTCCCCATAACCTCCTTGACCAGCTTTTCTAAAAGAGATTGCTATACCAAATGAAGGTCTTTGCATGCAAAACAACCATTTTTTTTAGCTCTTTAACTGTGTCCTACTTTTGCACTTAATATTTGATTCTGAGGCAATGCTACATCTTAAGATCTGCAAACTCCATAAAGTCCAAATGTGTTTTATGTGGACCATTTGTGACTATACATTTAGAAATATTATATATTTTCTTCCATTTCTTGTCAACGTGATAAAAAAATTAACTGTAAAGTTATTTTAATATCGCTTTAAATCAGCTGCTCTTTAAGCTTATATTCCTGTATTCACCAACACTGTTTTAAATTGTATGATTGCCAAGCTTGCTAGACTTTGTAGCACAGCTATTTCCTTTATTGGCCAGTCTAAACACTGTATTTCTGTAATATTATAATGAAATATTTCATAAAGCTTCAATGGACACAAGGACCAAGTACTGATTTATTTATCATCTGCTTTGGTTGTTGGTCCCTGCATCTTGTTCCAACAAAAGCTCAAAACGTCCTGCATTCTTCCTACCTTAATTGACAAGTAGGAACAGAGGAAATATAATAAATGGAACTTTTTAAGTGAATAACAACTTGAGTTTTTTGTTGTAATTGTAAATATTATACTTTGGTTCTGCAATGTTTGAGCTTTACTCCCTGAGAAAATATGAGGTACATGAGGTATAAAGAAAATGGTGGCTATTTAGAGCAAAAAATATGCAATTGACATGACAGTATTTATTCTAACTATTGGAGATTTGCCTAATTTTGTGATAAGTCACCAAAAATATATAGTCCTCATTGTTGGACTAAGTACGTAAAGCACAGGTATATTTGTTTATGGCAGATGTATTTTGTGTTTTTAAAACTGTGAACTGAAGTGAGAAAGCTGTCCTAAAACCAATGTTTGAGAGAATGGTTGCAGTTTTGAAAAGAAGCAACTTGGCACCAATGACAAACATATAGCAACAAGAAGTTGATTGGTCTATGAACTAGTGACTAGTTATCAATGGCAGAGAGCTTTATGCCTGTCAATAACTCTGAGATTGACTCTCGGGTCACTGAACAGCTTGGAGCTGGGAACAAGTTACACAGAGAGAGAAAAGTGTTCAATTCCTCCCCAGTTCAATGGTGGTCTCTCTGTTTTCATTTTTTACCTGTAATAAGTAGTGATTCTTGTTCAATACAGAAATCTGGTCCATAATTTCTATCAGTCTGGGTCAGAAAACTAATGGATTAGGGAACTTTGTGTACTTTAAAGAATCTTTAATTTGTGCATTGACTCTGGGAATACTGGAGCTCAAATTCTAACACTTTACCCCAGTAAGGCATGATATCAGAATTATACTGATGTGCTATAATCAACTAGCAATCTGATCTTGCATGTATATATTTGCTAATCTGAATCTATTAAAATACAGGATAATACAGATGTGTAAATTTGTGGAACAAAAATACTGATTAAAGTCCAATCTTTTTCATTATCATGTGTTTCCAGAATTTCAGGCATATTTTCATATATGATTGAGTTACACACTTTGTTGAAATTTGTTAAAGACAGTTATACCTTTTAACAGTACTTAATGATTTTACTAAATAACATGACACTTCATGCATATTTTTATCTGCTGTATGCAATGAATAGATTTACATTTTTCTATAGTAATCCTTAACCTGTGGCCCTGAATGTTAATTTATTCTCCAATGAAGATAAAATTCTCCAGCTGCCCAATGTTCACGCCCCATGTTCAGGTGCTTTATACATTCATGTTCTTCATTATTATGCATTCAAATGTAATTTTGCTGTCTGATTTTCACTTCACTGAATCTAAGTAAAAGCAAATACCATTGCTGTCTCAAGCAATTTTGCTTAGATGCAAAGATGATAGCTGTATTTACTACAGTTTGAACCAGAAATCCTTAAGACAAATGTTGCAATTATGAAATATGGATCCTCCTAATATCACTGCAGAGAAAAATTCAGGCAGTTAAAAGTTTACTCTGTTAAATCAATTCATGGCAGATGACTGGCATTTTAGATTGATGGAAGTGTTTTAAATGTGATAATTATGTGGTGTTAACATCATTAGATTGTAGATTGTAGTACAATAATGTCTGGATATGTTTTTGTTCCGTTTGCTTAAATAATTTAATAGTATTATAAGTGGTTGGAATTACTTTTATTTTAAATGTTTTAGGGGACCTTAAAAGTCAAAAAACAATCATCTTTGCAGAAGCTTGAGTCATGTTAATCACGTATATAAAAGTGTAAACATGTTCCTGCAGCCTTTGTCCTCATTTACCATTACTCGATCTTCAATATTTGTAAACATTGGGATCACACACAATCAATGTGCATCACTTCAATGGAAATTGGTAAGATCTGTATTTTCTCATTGAAATTAGTTATATTGGGGAAATATTTAGATTGAACTAAACAAGAAATTGATCTTACAGCTCAAAGAATTTAAATTATGTTAATAGCTTAAATTGTTACAATGAATTTTCAAATCATTTTTCCTATATAGTTGTTAGACATATTAATATTTTTAAATAGCTCTGTGAACATAATTTGTACTTAGTGCCATGAACGCATTAATTGAGTGTTCAATTTGATGTATAAAATTACTCAATGTGCTTTCTAAAAGGCTAGAGACATAATAGCTAATGTACAATGGAGAAGTCAATCAGTGAATATCTGCAACACTGGGTGTGTAACCATTTATAAACCATCATAATGGACCTATAAGTGATAAAAAGCAACCGTATCATATTAAACAAGTTGTAGGGTGCTCAATTTTGACAACTCATGGAGAGAACAAGAGAACTTCATAATGTATAATTTATGGATAATTGGATGTAGATTACAAGAAAATATTCTTGGTAGATTTTGAAGGGTGTAAGAGTGGCATACTTTGTATGGGAAGTAAGTACAGTATCTATAATATTTTTGTAAATGGAAATATGAACAATTGAAAAGTTGTTTCACCATAAGCAATTGTTTTTATCTTGCATTGCTAAGTATAACTGTCAATTATTTAAATTGCTATATCTAGATATATGGTCAGTATCCTTGGTGCAAAAAACTTCAGCTGCTTCATTAATGTTGTTCCTTCCATTATCAGGTCAGTCATCAGGATGTTAGCTGATAATTATACACTATTCTGCACCATTTGCAACACCCAAAATACTAAAACATGTCCTTGTCCAAAGGCAGTAAACATGGATCACAATTACCTCTGGGCCAATAAGTGGCAAGGAAAATTTCTGTCACTCAAGTGACATGCAATGACCAGTTAGAATTAGGATTAGAGAAAATCAAATGATCTCTTCTTCATGGCCAATTGCATTACTATCACATAATCCCCTCTGTTGGTATCCTGGAGGTTATCATTAAACAAAAACTGAACATGAGAAACCATATTAAAATTGAAGATATAAGTCTAGGTCGGGATCTAAACATTTTGATGTGAGTAATTCACTTTCTAACTCCCCAACACCTGTTCGCCATTCACAGGCAGTAGTCAGGGTTATGATAGAATACTTTGAGGAGAAAGTGAGGTCTGCAGATGCTGGAGATTAGAGATGGAAATGTGTTGCTGGAAAAGCGCAGCAGGTCAGGCAGCATCTAGGGAACAGGAGAATCGACGTTTCGGGCATTAGCCCTTCTTCAGGAATTGAAAAGTTGTTTCACCATAAGCAATTGCTGCGCTTATGATAGAATACTGTCCATTTGCCTGGTGGGTGCAGCTCCAGCAACACTCAGGGAGTTCAACACCTTCCAGGTCAAAGTAGCCTACTTAATCAGACTTCCATCTTTCAGCTCAAGCATTCACTCCTTCTACAATCAATACATAATGGTTGCAGTGTCCACCACCTACTAGATACGCTGCTGCAAGGCATCAAGATTGATAGTATGCTACAAGCAATGCTGTAACAGATAAAGTCTCACAGAGCAGAGAAAATATACAACATTCATAATTAAGGCATGTTGTAGGATTGTCAGGTGTGGAAAACACTCCTACCATCACTGAAGAAAATTCAAATGAGTAAATGACATAAGTTCAAAAGAAACAGTTGAATGATTAATCTCAAAAACAAGGTTTTAAAATGTTTCCAAACTGAACACTGCAAAATAAAGTTACAAGACAGCAAAGCACAAAAATTCACCTTTCAGATTTGAGGATCAGTCTTCCTCAGCCACTATCATGGATTAGTACCAAAGACATTTTGCAATTATATAAAGTCCTTTCATGTTGAAAACTGTACCAAAGTGCTTCATAGAGGTGTAATAAAAATGGGACATCAACCTAAAGATACAGAAATTAAGAATGATAGCAAATTGTTCAGTCAAAAGGAATCTTAAAAGAGAGAGAACTGCAGACAAGGACTAAATTCCAGAAATTAGGAAACAAGTAAGCACAGGCATGGCTGCCAGTAATGTGTTAAAGAGACAAAAGATGATTTTTTAAAAAGCCAGAATCAGAAGACTGGAGAGTTTGGAGATTATGGTGTGCAGGCTAAAAGGCTGGAGAAAGGTGAGGAGTGAGCAAATGACAACTTCATAGAAGAATTTAGACTTAGGATGCCAAGGAATGAAACTAGTTCAGTTTAACTGGGAAAACTACATTAAAACAGCAGGATTTGGTTTGGAATAGGATCTGATGTTTGTGGGTGAGCAGAAGCTTTCGGACAGAGGAGGATGGAGTGCTGGCCAAGAGAACATTGAAGAAGTAAACTTTGTTATACGAGAGCACATCATAGATTGGACAAAAATAATGGAAATGGAATGGACAATTTCATTCTGGCATAAAATAATTATTTTCATAGCTACATTCTTGCTGTAGAGCTCATCTTACACTCTCTCATTTGCCATAAAAGTTAAGATGGAATTTCATTTGGAGATTAATCTGCTGAATCCTGATTCTTGCCCTGATGCCAAGTACATCAATATGCTGTGTTTAGCAAAAAGATTTCTTTTTTGACTAATTCTGTAATCTGTTTCCTACATAGTTCACTTTCCCAGCAGTTTTTGATCCATCTAGCTGATTTTGTGTGAGCTTTAATTGTACAGAATTAATGCAATGTGTGAATTAAGTAATTCCTGTGTAAATTTGCACATTTTCTGTTAATTGATGCTTAACAAGCAAAAAAAAAATGTCAGGCACTAGGTCAATGTGCTAACATGCAAAACCCCTAAGAGGAAAATTAGGCGTCTGAGTGAATAAGAAATGCTGTTCTATAAAATAACTATATCTTAGCATAAATTTAGCAGTTTTACTTAATAAAAAAAACTCTATGATGATTGTAGCTCGACAACAATGAATTTAAACTATCATTAGCTGAATAAAACTAATTTCACATTAAAAAATCTTAAATATGGAGAGCTGAAATGCATATGCTCCTAATCTATATTACACAGAAGTCCTTATAATTACTTGTGGATGAATCTGTGAGCTGGACTGCTAGCTTCCTTTGAACAGGGCCTCCAATAATAACCTGACAGAGAACTAACAAATCTAACTGCTCCAATGTGAGACATGATAAAACTCTAATCTCTACAAACCAGATGGATATAAGACTTAAAACTAAAGTTACAGACGCATACAGTTGGAGAAAATGTTTCAGGACTGCACAAACAGTGGTGTAACTGGAAAAGATAAATTCATTTGACTTCTTTGCATCCTTAACTAAAAGGTTATCTTGTGTTCATCCAGATGAGGAATGCTGAACAAGAATGAAATAGTTTCCTATTACAGCTTCCGAATATGACCATTCATACACAGTTTAGGTAGGATAGGTCCCTTAACATTAACACAACTATGTACTTTGGCATTTTCTACATCTTTTTTCAAAGTAAGAGTATATTTTGTGTTACTATGTGGCAATAACAAAACCAGTTGATCTATAGTCTCCATTTTGGACAGCATACTAACTTTTTCTCTCTTGTTCCTTTTATTTTACTTAATCACAGGAAATCTAAACCACTGCTCCTGACTCTGCTTGTTTACTCTGAATGTATGTCTGAATTGCTGTTGGAATCTAAAGATCTGGCTCTACCTTCCTTATCAGCAGGAATCAACACTAATTACTCAAATATTTATTGTCCACTGTCGTGAAGACTGAGATTTACATAACAGTTGTGTTTTGAACTGTATTTTTAATTCAAAATAATCAGAGAATTCTAGATAAATATCCCAGCTTGAAGACATGCCCATGTAATTCAGTTGGCATGTGGAGAGTGTTGTATGTGTTGAGATGTCAAACACTACCATTCTGTGGTACCATTGGGATAATTTGGCATATCCTAATGAGAAAACCAAAATGATATTTGTTTCATGATAGCAATCAGGTACAAGTTACAATTATAAAGTAGATACTGTATCATGACAATAAGCAGACCTAGGATATAGATCTTCACTCTACAAAGTTGTTCTACCTTTTTCCTAGCAAATCCACATGACATGATCAGATAGGGTGTAATTTAATGCAGTCTGAAACATTAACCCTCTCAGAACTAATACCAATGCATCATCTGCTTATCTCTCTTATGGAGGACCTTTTACATCTTGTATATTCTGAGTTGAGAATGTTGAGCCTGTTAAATCAGATATTTGGTCCATTATCTTATCTGGAGAACTCTTAGGTCTCCTGAATTTCTGTTTGAGTGAAGCCATTCCCTGTTGAATCAGGTAGCTGTTTCAAAACCTCATTTGGAGAACATTTAATCTTATTCCTTCCCATCATTGATGGTGGCGGGTCTGCTGAAACCGCTCTTTCTTCCTTTGTAGAGTCCTGCACTTTTTAGTCAGGAAATTTCTTGTTAACAGTATTGTGAATCTTTCTGTCAGGCAGGTTTTCTTAACAGTATTCTGAATCTGTGGACATTGGTCATTCCACCTCAGTATTGGCTCCCATGAACTAAAATACACTTTATCTTTGATTATTTTTATTTCCAATCTGGTGATATGTCTGTGTAGAGGTCTGTAAACTCTTCAACTTGTGATTTTTTTTGAATATCTTCAGTCTCCTTCTGATAACCCAGATTTGTTAACATCCTCAGTCATAGCTGCTTTATTGAAACAGGTATTTTTATTTTTGAAGATTCTTGGATTTCAGAGCCAGTTAATCTCTTCTTGACATTACTGAGCCTGGCACTTTCATCTTGGTTGTTTCTAGAATCTGTGGATGTTAATAGTATCTCCTTAGTATTGGTATTCATGGAGCCAATACACACCATCTTCAATCTGTGCAAGCAGATCATTCTTTCCAATCTGCTGTAATATTAGTTTTGCAATATATAAACTCTTCACCTTATAAATCATCTGTGATTGTCACATTTCTGAACCCAATATATTCCTGACCTCAATTATACTACTTGATTGCTGCTAACGTAGCACTGTCACAAGTATTGGTAATGCTTCCTTTGGAGACAAAGAATTGAAATATTCTTTTTGAATTTGTTTCAGTTCACCATCTGACATCAAATTCAAATCTGTGATTACACCTTGCTTATCAGGCTGTGTGAGTGCCTGAATAATTTTAGTTACAGATCAATTAATAAACTTAAGTAGATCATACTGCTCATCCTTTATCTTCTCATCTGTATTTTCTCACAATTTTTGCTTGTTTCTATCTTCTGAATTTTCTTTCATGATGTCAGGACTGTTTTCTATTTCTGACAATCCTCTGAAATTGTAGGCTTCTCAACCAGCTATGTGATTTCCAATCTCATTTGAAATCTCTGATTAGCAGACAACTGATTGAGTGCTGCCTGTATATTTGAAATCCCTAAGTGTCCCTGGTTTATCTATTTCATACATCTTCATAAATTGAAATATCTTTTCAGTTGTTCATGGGATATTGGTATGGCTGGCTAGACCATCACTAATTGCTCTAGATTAACTGCTTTCTTCAACTGCTGCAGTCCTCGGGATGTAGTTACATGCATGTTGTTATTAGGAAGGGATTTCCAGGACTTTGAGCCAGCAACAGTAAAGGAACGTTGATGAACCTCTAACATAGGATGGTGTGTATCTTGGAGGGGAATTTGTGGGTAGTACAGTTTGCAAGCATTTACAGCCTTTGTCCCTCTAAGTAGTAGAATTTACAAGTTTGGAATTTAACATCAAAGGAAGCTTGGTGAGTTGCTGTTGTAGGTGGTACACATTGTGGTCACAGTGTGTCAGTGAAGGGAGTGTGTTAAATGTGGTGGATTGGTTGTCAATCAAGCAGTTCCTTGGCTTTGAATGCTGACAAACTTCTTGAGTGATTTTGGAGTTATGCACATTCAGACATGTGAAGTGTGCCTTGGAGATGGTGGACAAGCACTAGAGATACAGGAAGTGAGTTACTTGCTGCTGGACTCATGAACCCTGATCTGTTCTTGCAGTCACAATATTTATATGACTAGTCCATTTTAGTTTCTGGTCAATGGGAATCTAATGAATCTTGATAATGCGAAGTCAACAATGATTCCATTAAACATCAAGCATCAATGGTTAGATTCTCCCATTTTGGTCATTGAGACCATTTCTCAGCATTTACGTGCGATGAATGTTATTGGCTGAATGTTTGTTGAAGTGTGAGGTTTCTAGATTATGAATTACATACACCATCTCTACTATCTTGCAGCCTTTATGGTACAGTGTTATTTGTCGCAAACCCTTGATCTTGAGAGTTGTTTCACCTGGAACTCTGTAGGCTGTAACTTCAAGGAGAAAGTGAGGACTGCAGATGCTGGAGATCAGAGCTGAAAATGTGTTGCTGGAAAAGCACAGTAGGTCAGGCAGCATCCAGGGAACTGTTCCCTGGATGCTGCCTGACCTGCTGCGCTTTTCCAGCGACACATTTTCAGGCTGTAACTTCATCCTTGCTAATAATCTGGTAAGACCATGATAATTACCATGGTGTCAAACTTAAAAATAATGGCATGTTCATTGACATAAACACGTTTGTCAAATTTGAGTTGGTTGGATCACTAATTTCATGAAGAAATCCACTGTTTTACAGACATAGCATTATTTTACAGACATGGCATTGTTTTGCAGATATAGCATTGTTTTGCAGATATAGCATTGTTTTACAGGTATAACATTGTTTTACAGATATGGCACTGTTTTACAGATATAGCATTGTTTTTCTGATATAGTATTGTTTTACAGACATGGCATTGTTTTACAGATATAGTATTGTTTTACAGAAATAGCATTCTTTACATACATGGCATTGTTTTGTCTTAGCCAGACTTAGCTTGCACTTATGCCTGTGAGGCTTTCTTATTCCTTATCACAACCTAATTCTTAGGTTCTGTTACCTGGCTTAAATTTCATGTTGTCTTTTTTCTTATCCTTTATTCATAACAAATCTTTATTTACATATACAGTTGCTGAAGTATTTCGGCAGAGTCTTTGCAACACGAAAATCAAACGAACATTGGAATTTGTCATTCCCTGCAGTTCCAAAATACTCAAGGCATTTCTAGGTACACAGGACTATATTTACTTACATTTGAGGCACTGAGAGAGTCTGATAACTGTACTTTGGCAGAAAGAGCTCAGATGGTGGTCTTTTCCCACTGCACCTTGGCAGCAGCTATCTAAGCTTTAAGGGGAGACTTAATAGAGGCGTACAAAATAATACATGGCTTGGAAAAGGTGGATGCTAGGAAATTGTTTCAGTTAAACGAGGAGACTATTTTCCCACTGCACCTTGGCAGCAGCTATCTAAGCTTTAATGCATCCCTCAACACATAGTTCTGGAAGCTGGAATGTGCCAGTCTGCAACACTCAGTCAAGGTCAGCTCCTTGCTCTGAAAGACCAACAAGCTTCGGGGAGACCAAAGACAAAAGTGTTTCACTGAGTTGATGGTCCTCCAGGTGCAGTCGATGCTTGTCTTAGTGTGTGTCCCAAGGAACAGTCCATAGAGCACAGTATCCTGTGTCATAGGTGGTGCTCAAGACGAAGCACAACAAAAACCACTACATCCCTCTCCAGGCCTTCTTTGCAAAGGCACATTCCAGAAGAAGATGTGTGACGGTGTCTTCACCAGCGCAGCATGTGGTGGTGCACAGAGGCTGGATATATATGAGGATCTGACAGACAGTGCCCTTCTCACTATCAGCCAAATGATGCCTTGCTCCTTGCTGGAACATTCTAATGATGCAGCACTCTGCCAAATGGCTTTGACTGTCTGTTCAGGAAACAATGCAATATAATCAACTCACTCATTTTCCTGCGGGGTCTCAATAATGCTACGTGCTGACCACTTCCTGATGGACTTGTAGTTAAAGGTGTTTCTCTTTGCAAATCTTTCCATTAGGGACCGGTGAGAGAGAACAATCCAACTACTTGGAGTGTTCCACAGCAATGAGGCCAGACCCATTCTTTGCAATACTGGGGATAGATAGCACCTCAGTACATAGTGTTTGTGTACTGAGGGTCTACACACACACAAAGGTGGCCATCAGGATGAGGATGGCATTGGGTATATTCTCCTCCCCCTTATTCAGAGCTTTGTACAGGTTCTCCCTACAGACATGGTCCATCTTTGACATCCAGATGAAGTGGAAGGTGGCTCAGGTGACTGCCATACTGCACATTTGGGAATGGGGCACACATTAGGTTAGGTGGATTGGCCATGCTAAATTGCCCATAGTGTCCAGGGTGTGTTAGCTAGGTGGGCTAGCCATGGGAAATGCAGGATTACAGGGATAGAGTAGGGTAGGTGTGGGTGGGATGCTCGTCAGAGGGTCTGTGTGGACCTGATGGGCTAAATGGTCTACTCCCTCACTATAGGGATTCTATGACCTGTGCATGTGCAGGAACATCAAGAGTGCCTCATTTCTGATGGCAAGTCTTTTACTCGCTATAGAGGGAGTGCTGCCCCCATCAGCCCAGTTTCTGCCTTACATTGGCGATACAATCCTCTCATGTTTTGGCGTATGATCCAGTTCCTTTGAACCATATTCCTGGCACTTTTAGATACTCTGGCCTGATGGTTAAGCGGATAAAGGATTGGTTGGCCCAGTTCCTAAAGGACATAGCCTTACTCTTGCCTTGATTTACCTTGGTTCTCGAGGCCAGTTTGAACTGGTTGTAGATGCTCATGAGTCTGCACACCAATAGTGGATCCGAACAGAAAACAGTGATGTCATCCATGTACACTGAAGCTTTGACCTTTAGTCATCTGCTGCTTGGAATAGTCAAGTATGTCACGATCTTAGATATGTCAATAAGATCATCTCTTCCACTTCCAAATTCCAATGTAAGTCCTCTCTGTTCACCGTTTCTTCATAAGGTAACACCCTATCCCAGATTTCAGTTAACTGAACCTTCTTTCATTCTTTCACTAATGTAAGCTACAAGTGACTTTCTGTTAGCAATGTTTAATTAGTATAAGAGGTTCTAGTCTGTCTTGGCTGCCAAGGACATCCCACAAAGCCAAGGCTGCTAACCTAGAAATTAGGGAATGGGTCAAGATTTTCATAAAACTGAAAACCAACTAATTGCAGAGTTAATGTTTTCAAGTGTGTGGGGTGTCATGTTGCTAGACTGAAAAAACAGATACAAAAGATGTGTTTATAACAGATACTTCAGAACTTGACAAGTTATAATTAGCTAATCCCCTTGAACTCAGACACACTGAATTATCAAGTACATAGGTATGTTTCAAGTATGAGAATATATAGTTAATAATTATTATCAAGGTATGTGTAATTGTTGGTAAATCATTATCACAGAATGCTTAATTCCTAAGAAAGTCAATAGATTGTTTTGAACCTTATTATCTTGTGGAATTACTTATACATTTCTAAAACTATGCATTCCTTAATTGTCTAATATGTGTGGTCCATGAGGAAAGGACTGGGCTTGGCAATGAGCCCACCCTGTGTGAACAGCCTACTAACACTCACTGGCTCAGCTCACACACAAAGAATTACATTTAGTCAAACGCTCAAAGATCATATTTGAACCATTACTGTTCTCTCATGTGACAAGTCAAAGCTAAATTAGATGAATGTCCACATTTTTGTATCACAATCCCTATCATTTTTTGTTCATTCACAGGATGAGCAAATTACAGAGAATTTATTGCCCATCCCTAAGTAATCTTTAGGAGGGACTGGCAAACTGCCTCCTTGAACTGCAACAAATCATTGTAGTGTAGGTACACCAACAGTGCTGTTAGAAAGGGATTCTAAGATTTTAACCCAGTAACACTGTAGGAATGGTGATAAAGTTCACGGTTATGATGGTCTAAAAAACCCACAACTGGGCATCAGTGAGCAACTTATTGCTGAGCATGTGCACTTGATTGCATTACTGACAATCCTTCCCATCTCTTTGCTGATGATTGAGAGCAGTTTGGTAGGGCACAAGTTGACTGGCTTGGATTTAGGGCTGCGATTTGAGTACAGGATATACCTGGGAAATATTCTACATTTTTTGGGTATAGCCGAAGAGGAACAGCCGAAGAGGAACACAGCTTACTCTGGAGCATAAGCCTTCAGTTCTACCTCTAGAGTGTTGTCAAGGCCACAACCTTAGCTGTATTCAGTGGCTTCAGCCAATTTCTGATATCAGGTGGATTGAATCAAATTAGCTGAAAGCCACATATTGGTGGGACTTCCTAATCTGGTGAGTTGTTTAATTGTCTACCACTATTTATGATTGGATGTGGCAGGACTACAGAGCTTAGATATGACTAGTTAGTTATGGGGTCACGCAGCTCTGTCTAACACATAGTGCATCCTCTGTTTAATATGACTTGGGACTGAATGCCCTTCTTCTGCTTATTTTGTATATTTGTTTGCTAAATACACAAAGAAAAGTGGCATTATAAGGAGCACAGATGGAAAATAAGATAATTTAAAAATATTATTAGATTAAGTGAGCAGAGAATGCAATGGCAAATGGATTTCAATATAGGTAAATGTAAAGGATTCACATTGGACATAAAAATGGAAAGATCAGTGTACTTTCCAAATGATGGAAATCGAAAAATAGTGGAGGTGCAAAATTTTGGTGTCAAAGACACATGGATTTTTAATGTAAAACATACAGAATATATAGTCCAACAGGTTTATTTGGAAGTACCTGCTCCTTCATCAGGTTAACAGTTAAGTTGATTAAACATTTACAAGATATTAAGGGAGAGAGGTAGGAAAGATGGAGAGCAATTAACTTCACTGGTTAAACAATCTAAAAGTTAGAAGCAGACAGCTTGTAGAAGTGCTGGAAGTTTGGAATCCTCTTATGGAGTCAGGAGTTGATGCTAGATCAATTGTTAATTTTAAATCTGAAATTGATAGATTTTTGTTAACTGAGGCCATTAAGAGATATGGGACGAAGGCAGTCACTTAGAGAGAAATCCCAGCTCAGCCATGATCGCATTGAATGGCAGATCAGTCTCCAGAGTAAGTCTCCACTTACTCATTTTCCTTTGTATATTTACATGTCATTAAACCTATAGAAAGTGTTGGGATGTCCCCAGGGTGCAAACAATATTTATGGCACAAGTGAAATTTGATGTGGAAACATTTCTAGCCCCAAGCAGCTGAAGAACAGTAAACAACTCATGGCTAGGAGGCATTATTCTGTTTATTATTTCATAATAAAGTAGACTGTCACCTCAGTTTATAACTACAAAGTGAAAATACACACATGTTCATTTGTTCCCCATACCCTATGTACACAATGATATTAATCACAGTGTCTCTTTTCCACCTCTACCTTTAATAATTTATTTTTAATATAAACTTTATCCTGCTAAAAATAAATTGTGAGAAGTGTTTATGACTTTCCATCTTTTAAATCTGGTACAATATCTGCTACATCTCGCCTTCACTTTGAGTGATATTCAGAGGCTCTGAGAATTCAACTGGCTTTACTACAAATTTAACAATTCTCACACTGATATTATTATTTCAGATAATTCATGAATGTCAGTGGTTTTATTGCTGTTGTATTTTCAGCAAGCTGTTTATAGAATGGTAGCCCCTCAGTATAAGACGCTGATATATCATGACCTCAAATAAAGTAAACATTATTTATAGTGCTGTCATTAATATAGAACTGATATAAAACACTCTCTATAACAAGCTGTTAGGCTATAACATACCTTTTTTATAACTCCCAAAGAAAGCAAAATAGAGAGTCACAACTGTACTTCACCAAGTACAAACATATACAGCTCTGTATTTTAAATCACCAATGTATTTAGGACCATTTTTGTTTGGAAACAATAATATTTCGTACATAAGCAGTTGTTTTAAGACTGTTAGACCTTAAGTCACAGGAGCAGAAATCAGGTCATTCAGCCCATCGAGTCTGCTCTGCTATTCAATCATGGCTGATAAGTTTCTCAACCCCATTCTTCCGCTTTTTCCCTGTAACCTTTGATCCGCTTAATAATCAAGAACCTATCTGTCTCAGTCTTAAATAAACTCAATGAACTGGCTTTCACAGCATTCTGCAGATAGTAAAAGAATTTGCAATCTTTGAGATACTGGTGATATCGCAAGGTTTAAATGGCACCAGCAGGAACTTCCTTGCGAGTTCTGATGGGTTGCTGTAAGTTCAGTGGAAGATCACCAAAAAAAACATGTACATCTCCATCCTGACCTCACTGGCAATCTTTCTCTGATACTAAGACGGCTAGCAGGAAGTTTGCCTGGGAAAATATGTTGGCTTGTTTTTTAATTTTAATAGATCTGTACTCTACAAATGATCCAAGTTTGATTTAGGTAGAATAAGAGTTATTACCTCCCATTTCTGTAGCTAGCTTTGTACTAATATGCTTACAGTGCTCATGTGTTCTTGTGGCACATTTAGTCTTTGTGATTATAACTAAACTGTATTAAAAGTTTTTGTTGATAATAATTCAGAAAATTTCTGAATTTCATGCCACAAATGTAAGGTTCAGTTATCTTCGTTGTTGATTGATAGACTTATCTCATTCTCATGAAAATGCTAAGGATAGCATAGATTTAGGACATTTATATGCAGTTTAACTAGCACACATACTTCATTGACTGTTTTTACATATTTCTGAAGATTTTTTATCTCTCATCCACCTGCTATATAAATAGTTCCTTAGTTTCAGAACTGTCAGTGGTTGCCAAAATTAAGAATGGAATTTATAATTGAGAATGAGACAGGTTACAAACCCAGTTGACTAGATGAGCTACATTTATTTTTCAGATTTTGACATATCTAAATAGGTCCTTTCTTTGAAAATACAATACACAATTCTCATTTCCAAAAGATGAGACATGGCTGGACTGTACTATGAGCACAACTACACAGCGTAGAATCTGTGACTGATTTCCAAAATTTCTTGCTATGGTATTCTTAAAAAAACCTTAATTGGATTTAATTCAAGCATAGCTAATCTGCAGGAAATGGGTCATTTGTGCAAGTTTATAATTAAAGGTACTGAACAGCTGGCTGTGAAATTCATTTTGAGAACACAATACTTTTCAAACATCTGTTTGTGTGTAACTTAACAGGTTCAGTGAAATGTTATGATGTAACTGTCTCAAAATGATGGATAATACATTAGAGTTTGGAACCAGCTGCAGGTTTTGATAGGATTTGCAAAAATAAGAGCATCTAAAATATTTATTTTGTGTTCCAAAGAACTAGCACTGCAGCTTCTCTTTGTAACACTCTTTCACTGTTGTTCTTGGCTTTTTCCAGCAACATATAAAAAAATTACATTTACATTTATAAAATATCTGGAATATAACAAATGCTATATGATATATTTATTCATTCTGAACATGTGTCATTGAAAATTAGACTCACCTAAGAGTTAGAAGCATGCTGGTATTGGTCTAAGTGCAGACAAAGGCAATTCATAAAGATAAAGATAGTCTAACAACGAGTGGACAAGTTGATGGGGCACCTTCAGTCCCAAGGAGACAAAATCAATAACTGTGTCAAGAAAGATTGACTGAGATATTGCCTACCCATTTTTCAGTAAGGTGTTCAATAATTTAGAGTTTATTTACAACTTATATAGAGAGCCAAACAAATAGAACCGGTGAATGAAAAGAACAATGAAAGATGAGTCCTCAGAACAAGTTGAACCCTGCTTGTCACAATCAGAAACTTCATACTTTGGGCTGGATTTCCCTTGTGGCAGTAATGCTTCCCCATGTTGTTAATGAATCCCAAACCAGGAAAATAGATCGTTATTGATGCAGAATGGAAGGTTCTACCTCACCAACCTCAGGTGGAAACAAAACTCTGCAGGGAAATCTACCATACACTGCATAATAACCTGGTGACTAAATTCTATTAGGATCCTCCCTCACTGCTTCAACTGTCTGTTCAACTTCAAGTTCTGCCCCTCGAAATTTCCACTACTGCAACCAGTCAGAATCATTCTATTTGTCATTGCACAATTTTGATCCAGATCTAAGAAAGTCATTTTTCACATGTATTGAAAATGCAGACCTAACTTTAAATATGAACTTAATGCACCAATCATGAAGGTTCACAATTCATCAGATTGAAACCACACTCGCTGTGCCAGAACAGACCATATATGATACAAATGAATCAGTCAATGATCTCCATAAGATTATATCTGACACACTGAGCAGATTACTCAACCCCTTACAAACACTGAGATATTCCTAATGGCTTATGTGTTGATGCTCAAGTCTCCCACGTTATAAACATCCTCAAGGTTGATTTGTTACACTTTGGCCAAGGCTTGTGTAAATAGTTGCAATCAGCAACTGCTGAAGATGAGCAACTACAAACATTACAAAAGATTGTTATCCTGGGATGGTCTGGCAGGATTAAAGAAGTGGAAGATTTATTCATTTTGATCTTGCATAGATGAACTTGGTATGTCATGACAAGTTATTTTCAACTGCAAAGAAACCCTAATACAAAAAGCATTATGCCAAGATATCAAATCCATATTATGCCAGGGATAGATAGGCAACGAACACAGAAGATGGCTAGCATGTGAACTTGGGTACAGTACTGGCTAAGGATGAATCAGGGTACTCAACAACTTGTGAGATATGCCAAACATATCAATTCCAGCAACAGAGGGAACCTCATCCATACCTTGGTTGAAAATAAGAACAGTACATGAGGAAGATTGCATCCTTGTGATTGAGAACCTTTCTACATTTCCAATTGTTCGACGACTTAACAACACAACAAACCTAACCTTTGTTGACTCAATGAATGCTGTTTCAGGTTATTTAGTGTCCAGGATCACACAGTGTCTGTTTAAAAAAACAGAGTATACTGGCAAACTGTGTAAGTAAATGTGTATTAAATGAAGAATGACTTGCATCACACCATCACCCTATTATCCACACTTAAGAAAAACATGATACATATCATCAAATCAATGGTCAGTAAGTTTTGAGCAATGAACTACATTTTCACATTGCGTTGCTGCACTTTCATTGACACTAAAGGCAAAAGATTATCATCTCCAGTTTAATTTATGCTTGGAAGACAATTGTGAATGAGCCTGCTCAGAAACCAATTGTCTAACTATTCCAAGACAGAGGATATTCTTCTTCAAAGACAGGTGAGAATGAAAGAGATACAGATGGAGAAGTACTACAGCTATGCATTGGATACAGAGTGCAAGTTTTTGACAACATGTACCTATGTACAACTATGTATATCTGTCTGGAATAAGTATTTATCATTAAACAAGGGGAATGTTGAGTTATGTCTCATGGGCAGTACGTGTTAAATAAATGCTCATGGTACCACTGTTTCACATGACCTGAAGATGTAAAGATATTTTCCATCTTACCTTGGATCACTTGAAGTATGACGCTCTATTGGAAGTGTGTTCCTCTGTTGTAACCTAATATATTAATGTTAGTCTATACACTATGTGCCTGAGGAATGTAATGTTTGGACATAATAGTTTATTGTAATTAATGTCTTCTTCAACACCAAAATATCCACAGCCAGTTTCTTTTGTTGCCTGTGATAGTATAACCATTGCCCTGATGGAGGCACACTCACACTTATTTCCATTTCAACCGAATTACGAACAGTGCATCTGTTTTATGTTTCAATCTCAGCATCATAGAGATGATCTAATGCCTACAAAATACTTTCAATGTAGAATCAAATACAAATATTATTGTTTAATTTGTTTAAAAATGGTTTTATCTAACCTACATTCATTATTCATAATTCAGATAAAATAATGATTTTATTTACTTTCATAATTACATTTTAATGAATCATTTAGAAAACACAGAAGCAGGAAAATGTGAATAGATCTTCTTACAGTTTTAATATACAAGTTTTGTAGGTTCAAAAAAAAGAATTTTATTGCTTTAATTTGGAGTTTTCCAGCTGATCTTTCTACAAGACCAACATGATTTATATCAGCTGACAAAACACGTGGAGATTGTTCTTTTTAAATGCATATCAATAGAAGACAAAATCTGAAAGTGCGTTTATGTGTTTATATTTTAGGAAATCATTAACAGATTATATTCCTGTAAGTAAACAACTTTCAGGATATTATATTAAAAAAGAAAATGAGAATAATCAACTTAAATTGAATACAGAGGAAATGACTGGAAGAAAGCCATCTACATGTGAAAGCAGCTATTAAATTAAGTTTATAAATTATTCACAGCTAACCATGGAATTTCGGGAACAAAGTCTTTTAAAAATTAAGTAAGAGCCCCTGGCAGAAAGACTCAAAAGAGGGTTTTTGAGCTGCCAAAAAGAAGAATACACCAATCACATCATAATGAATCTCAGTTGCACAGCTGTCTGTGAAAAGAGGCCCATATAACTCAAAAGCAAATCAGTGACAAATCACACTGCCATTTGTTTCAGCTCAAGCTGTCCTGCTGATGAGCCTGCTGTTTTTTATTGTCTCCTGAGGCTCGGGATACAGTGAACAGGAGGAAGTGTAAGCTCAGGCAGAAAAAAACACAGGCTGTGCAAAGCATATCTTTTAGACTTGCAGCATTATTTTTGTTTCATATTTCCTAAAGATTGTGAGTAATAAGTGATGGAAGCTGAAATATGAACAATTTTTCATCCAAATATGATTTGCTTTCCATTCCTACTGTGAGCAATAGCTTATGAAAATCTGAAGATAGCGTCATGAAAATTTGAATCAATGTTGTAGACCAAGTTTGGATGCAGATAGATTGCTTACCTTATTAATTTTGATTTGATGTCTTGAAACAAAGGACTGCACATAAGTAGACTCGCAGGTGCATTCAAGTAAAACATTTACAGTACAAAGCACTGCTACCTAACTGCAGAGAGCCCTTCTTTTTTATTTACATTTATGGGAACAATTTCTTTTGAAGAAAGAAGATTGCAGCAGAAAGATTTGGCTGCAAACCACACTCATTGTGCTGGAGTAAACAGTGCCGCCAGGAATTGCCTGCACAATCTGTGTGCCCCAGCTCTATCTGTCAATTATATTGATGAGAAAAATATTTTGCTTTTCTTCTAAAGATTTCTCTTCTTTATAAAGTTAAAAATCAACTTTGTACACCCCAGTCCAACACCGGCACCTTTTTTTATTACACCTTGTTATACCATACAAATAATTGGGAATGATTTTGAAAGCATTTTGGAAGAGAAAGTAATATCTTAAACAGCTTAAAGAAGTTATTTTTAAAATGTAGCTTTGCAAAAAAAGTATGTGGGTATAGGTAAGTAGCCATTTTACAGGTTCAATTTGACAGGAATAAGTTAAAGCAAATGGCACCAGACTATCCATGAACAATTTCACTTGAGAGAGAAGGAAAAGGCCTTAAAAGTGCAAAGGCCTACCTTTGTAAAGAGTCATTTATCATTTTATAAGCAAGGATAAAACAAATGAGGAAACTTGACATTTTTAAGGATGATCCACCAAATTAATCATAAAAATGAATCCTCTGTACTTTCACGGCCATTGATAAAAGGAACTACTTTTAGTTTTGTTTGATCTCATGTGAGAAGACACTTTTTAAAAAAGAATTGAGATCAAATCAGTTACAAGCGATAGTAAGGATAAATGTGCCACTTTTGTTTTGTTCAAGGGCATCTTGGAGAAGAAAGAAGGATCCCCAGATCAAATTATGAAGGACGAGGTATGAATTTGGTGCCATTTTAGGACAGAGATAAAGTGCTTTGTGATTAGATTGCACATGAATTTCTGACAGTTCACGCAAGCAACCAATGGCTGTGTATAAGAGTAAACTTAAAAGTTAAAGCAACAAATAAGATTTTAAAAAAAGGTAATTGGAAAAGATAAGTGAAGAATCCAGAAGGTAAGTAAGGACAATGACCTCTTGCTGAAAATAATTGATTGAAGAGGAACTTGCATGATCATAGTCAGTGTGAACTTTATAGGAGGTGATGTAACTGAATGAACAATAAATGAGGTTATTTTTATCAGAAATATTTTATCAGATGCTGAAATTATGTTGCTTTGGGGAGTGATGTTTGTTTTAAACTTTAGGTAGCCATAAAATAACATTTTGGAGGTTAAAGAAAATGATAAGTTCTCAGTAAATTATCAAGCTCTACTGCTGTTAATTTTGGATGAAATATCAGCAAGATATCAGTTACTTAATAATAAACCTGTACATTCACCATTTTTATTGTCAAAAGAACTATAAGTTTACTGTGTAGATAATGGTATGTGAAAGTGATATTGTGTGAAAGGATCTATATAATTGCCCCAATTCTTCACAGTGTAGTATTACTCAGCACAAATTAAAATGTCCCACGCACAAACTTTATGGTCCTTTAAATCACAGTGTTGAGGAAAACTGTAACTTAGTTGTTTCCATGTCAAGAAACTGTGATAAAATTGATTTTCATAGAAGTACTTGAATTTAGTAATTTGGATTTTCATTTGTTCATGTGATGTGGGCAAGAGCAGCAATTATTGCTCATACAAAAGCAAACTATTGTTGTACAATACTCTGAAATAAGACCAAAAAAGCTGGAAAATCCCAGCAGTTATAGAGAGATTAGAGTTTCCTTTTCAGATTGTTGAACTTTTTATAAGAACTGTTTCGTTCTTCAGTTTTCATTCTTATTTACTGCCCAACTCTAATTGCAAGAAGGTGATGACGAGTTGCCTTCTTGAAGCACTGCAGTATATGTGATGCAAGTAAACCCAAATACTATAAGAGAAGGAGATCCAGGGTATTGTTTGAGGAATGATGAATGAACAATAATATACGTTTTGGCAAAGTTAGTGTGTGATTTGGAAGTTACCTTGTAAATGATGGTGCTTTCATGTACTGTTGTCCTTTTCTTGTGACTTGGGAACAGGCTTTGAGAGTCATGAGATAAGCTACTTGCCACAGAATTTCCAGTCTCTGACCTGATCTTGTAGACACGGTATTTATATATAGATGGTATTTATATGGCTGGTCAGGTTCAGTGTTGTGGTTCTGTTCGCCGAGCTGGAAATTTTTGTTGCAAACGTTTCGTCCCCTGTCTAGGTGACATCCTCTGTGCTAGGGAGCCTCCTGTGAAGCACTTCTGTGGTGTTTCCTCCGGCATTTATAGTGGCCTGTCCCTGCCGCTTCCGGTTGTCAGTTTCAGCTGTCCGCTGTAGTGGCCGGTATATTGGGTCCAGGTCGATGTGTTTGTTGATGGAGTTTGTGGATGAGTGCCATGCTTCTAGGAATTCCCTGGCCGTTCTTTGTTTGGCTTGCCTTATAATGGTAGTGTTGTCCCAGTCGAATGCATGTTGCTTGTCGTCTGCGTGTGTGGCTACTAAGGATAGCTGGTCGTGTCATTTCGTGGCTAGTTGATGTTCATGAACAGAACCACAACAACGAGCACCCGAGCTACAAATCTTCTCCCAAACTTTGGTCAGGTTCAGTTTCTGGTCAAGAGTAGCCTTAAGGATGTTGATAGAGTGCAATTCAATAATGATAAAACCATTGAATATAAATAAGAGATAAACTCTCTCTTGTTAGAGATAGTCATTGCCCGGCACTTATACAGCATGAATGATACCTGTCATTTATCAACCCAAGCCTGAATTTACTCTATGTTTGTTGCATATGGACATCAAACTCTGATACTTTAGTACCTAGGGTTCCAAACTGCTCTGAACACCCTGAAATCATCAGTAAAAGTCCTCGTTTCTGACTTTATGATGAGTGGAAAGATCATTGAAGAAGCAGCTGAAGATGTTTGGGCCTGGGGCACTATCCTGACAAACTCCTGCAGTGTTATCAAGGGCCAGTGTGCATCCGATGACTGCTACAATCTTCCTTTGCTAGGTTCTACTCTGCTCAATTGACTATTTTTACTGGAGATTCCTGAAGAAGGGCCTGTGCCCGAAACGTCGAATCTCCTGTTCCCTGGATGCTGCCTGACCTGCTGTGCTGTTCCAGCAATAAAGTTTCAACTTTGATCTCCAGCATCTGCAGACCTCACTTTCTCCTATTTTTACTGGAGCCCCTTGCTGTCACCTTATGTCAAATGCTGACCTATGTCAAGGGCAATCACTCTCACCTCTACTTTTTGTCTATTCTTGGACCAAGGTTGTAATGAGATCTGGACAAATAGTCTTGACAAAAACTGTGCATTGGTGTGCAGGTTATTGATGAGGAAGCAAATTTGATAACACTGTTCATGAATCCTTCTATCACTTGACTGAGGGGGCAATAAGTAGCCAATTGCATTCGTCCTGCTTTTTGTGGACAAGAGGTACTTCAACATTTTTCCACATATTTGGGTAATACCACTGTCGTAGTTGTACTGGAATATCTTGGGAAAGGCATTGCTATTGCTAGAACATAAGTATGCAGCACTATTGTGAGGTTCTTGGGACTAAAAACAGCTGGAGACAATCAGAATTGGCAGTACATGGGCAACATGGTGTCTTTATTCCTTATACTCTTTCCTTCTGCTTGCAGATTTCTTCCAATAGTACAATTTTGTACAATATCTTAAGTGAGAAAGATGAACATTGCACTTTCTAAGACGCTAATACACTACAATTACAATCAGAATCTTTACAGACTTTGCTGTGTCCAGTATGATTCGTTCCTTCATGAGATCATGGGGAGTGAATCAAATAGGCTGAAGATTCACATCTGAATCTGGGAAAGTTGGAAGGATACTGAAATGGATCATCCACTTAGCACTTCTGAAGATCTATTCAAATACTTAAATCTTGTCTTTGTACAAGCATGCTGGCTCCATCATCATGGAGAATTGGGAAGTGTATGCACTTCTTCCTTCCATTCAGTGTATAATTGTCTACCATTACTCACAATGGGAGGTGGCAGGACTGAAGAACTTTGGGCTGGTCTGTTGATTGTGGGATCGCTTAATTCCGTCTATTGTATGCTGTATCCTCTCTTTATAAGCACATCTCCCTTTTAAGTATGCCTGATACCTGACTTGGCATGGGTCTCCAACTCTCCATGTTAAGCAATGTTAATCCCCTGGCTTTATGGCAATGGCAGAGACATGGGTCATGAAGTTACAGAGTGTGGTTATGGCAATGGCAGAGACATGGGTCATGAAGTTACAGAGTGTGGTTAACTAAAGTTCTACAGATACTGATGGTGCACCATGTCTTCAGGATGCCATGTTTTGAGTTATGATGTGGAGAAGCAGGTGTTGGACTGGGTGGACAAAGTTAAACATCACACATCAGGACATCCTCATAAGAACAGGATACGATGTTCAACACATCAATCGTCAGTTCCGATTTGCCACAGCAAGAAACCGTAATGACCTCCTCAGGAGACAGACATGGGATGCAACCGATAGGGTACCCTTCATTGTCCAGTACTTCCCAGGAGCGGAGAAACTACGACATGTTCTTCGCAGCCTGCAGCATATTATCGATGAGGATGAGCACCTTGCCAAGATCTTCCCTACACTTTCTCATCTTGCCTTTAAACAACTGCTAAACCTTAAACAGACCATTGTTTGTAGCAAACTGCTCAGCCTTCAGGACAACATCGAACACAACACTGTACAACCCTGACATGGCAACCACTGCAAGATGTGTCAGAGTGTCGACATGAATAGCACCATTACATGGGGGGACACTACCCACCACATGCTTGGCAGGTACTCATGTGACTTGGTCAATGTCGTTTATCTCATACGCTGCAGGCATGGTACATTGGTGAGACCTAGCAGATGCAACAACAGTGGATGAAAGGACACTGTGCAACAATCACCAGGCAGGGATGTTCCCTCCCAGTCAGGGAACACTTTAGTCGTCATGGACATTCAGCCTCGGATCGTCCTCCAAGGCAGACTTTGGCATATGTAACAACGCAGAGTCACCGAGCAGAGGCTGATAGCAAAGTTCGGTACCCATGAGAATGGCCTCAACCGGGATCTTGGGTTCATGTCACACTACAGGTGACCCCACTACACCATACACTCACACACACACACATAAGCAGTTATCTTGGGACTGTGACTTGAAATTTACTGGGATTTACATATTAATCAATTGAAATCTGCATCCAGATTCTAAGTGATTAAAGATTTAACAGCAATCAAGGTTTGTTCAATAGATCACATCAGTTGTATGACACTTTGATTTTTTACTATGAATTCTGTGTCCTATGATCCTGTGTCACTGGCTACCTGATGAAGGAACAGCACTCCGAAAGCTTATACTGTGAAATAAACCTGTTGAAATATAACCTGATGTCGTGTGATTTTTAATTATTTTTTGAGCTGTTAGATCAGTTCTGAACCTATTCCAACTAGCATGCTGTAAAGTTAACACAACATGATGGTAGGTACTTGATTTGAAGATTGGCGTTCATGTCTACAAAGTATTTCTGGGGAAGATGTAATGTAAGATTGGGGGAAGGGTACACCTGGCAGGGGAAGACTTTGAGGAGACTTCTCAATCTGTAAATGCCACTCAACCTTCCTGCCCAAGACCAGAGCAGGGTAATCTGCTGAGTCTCCCAGTCCATTCCTGAACCCCTCCCTCCAACCTAAACATCCCAATCTGGCAGAAAAAAACCTAACTGTGATGATGCATGAGGGCCTCAATTGGGAGGAGGTGTGTGGGTCAGCCTTAGTTAGGGGCAGGCAGATAAAAAGAACACCTGATGGGCTACAGAATTAAATTCAATCAGAGAAATCTGTCTGCATCAGCCTTAACTATATTCTGCAATGGAGCAATACAGCCCTCTTGGGGTAGAGGATTCAAAAGATTCACAACCCTTTGAGTGAAGAAATCTCTCCTTATTTCAGTCCTAAATGATTTGCCCCTTATTCTGAAACTATATCCTTCTGTTGTAGATTCCCAGACCAGGGACAAAAACGTTTCGGTGTCTACTCTATCAAGCTCCTTCAATGGGATCACTGCTCAGCCTTCAACACAGACAATATAGATCCCAACTCCAGTAATTCAGCCTCTCAGTATTACTGCAGTGATTTTTCTAGTGAACCTTTGCTGTACTGCCTTAAAGGAAAGTATAATATTCTTTAAATTAGGACACCAAAACTGTGCACAGTATTCCAGGTCTGGTAATATCAATGTCTTTTACAATTACAGCAAAACCTCTTTATTCTTGCACTCCAATCCTATTGTAATACAGGGTAACATGACTGTAGCTTTCCAAATTGCTTTTGCTATACTTGTTTTCCAACTTTCTATGTCCAAATACACCCAAATCTCTCTCAACATCAGCACTTTAAAAAAACACTTCTTTTCCAGTTTGATGACCAACATGAATAAACTCACATTTCCCCATAATTAAACCTTTTTATTCACTCAATTAACCTGATGTCTCAATTCAGCATCTTTACGCCCTCATTACAGTTTGCATTATCACCCAGCTTGGTATCATAGGCAAACTTAGACACACTAGTCTCTGCCTCATCATCTAACTCATTAAGATATAAGGGAGCAGATTTTCCACTGGCTAGACACTTTTGCTGCCAGTGTGGATAGGAGTTGTGTATTGTAGCACTTTCTGAAGCAACTGCCCAGGCAATTGAATTTTCATCTGGGTAATTCCATCACACCTGGAACTCTCTGAAAGTCTCCATGAAAACTGAACACTTTGAATAAATTAATATTCAAATAAATTAAGTGACATACAAATATAAAAATAAAAATATTAAACAATTAGTCCAATTCCTGAGTAACTATTAATCAGATTCCATACTTAACTCTCAACCCCCAAAAGCACCAGCCCCACATTCTGATCTGACACCTCTCTGGGGACCTGGATACTTTTCTGCCCTGGAGCCCAATACCCTCTGTCTACCTGACCCAACCTCTGACCCTTATCCATTGCCACCGTCACTGGACCTGATGATTCGTCCAGATGAAGGGCTTTTGCCCGAAACGTCGATTTCAAAGCTCCTTGGATGCTGCCTGAACTGCTGTGCTCTTCCAGCACCACTATTCCACAATCTGGTTTCCAGCATCTGCAGTCATTGTTTTTACCACCCTAATGATTCCTCCCACCGCTGTTATTGGAATTGACCCCCACAGAACATGACCCTGGAACCTACCCATGCCAACACCACTGGGCACAACCCCCCCTCCCCCATGCCTTGCTGCTGGACTGGAACTCACCCCTCACCCAATTGTCCCTGCCTGGAGAAAGTGAGGACTGCAGATGCTGGAGATTTGAGTCGAGGGTATGGTGCTGGAAAAGCACAGCAGGTCAGGTGGCATCCGAGGAGCAGGAGAATCGACTTTTTGGGAATTCTGATGAAGGGCTTATCCCTGAAACATTAATTCTCTTGCTCCTCGGATGCTGCCTGACCTACTGTGCTTTTCCAGCACCACACTCTCAACAATTCTACCTGCTGCCAGACCCAAATACTTATGATGCAATACCCATCCTCCCTACCAGCTACCAGATCCATTTTCTCCAGCACATGATTATATATCCTAAACACTTATCTGCACCCCATTTGTCACCTTGCAGATGACACCCCACTTCGGCTGGCTCCCTGCTGCAGCTGGGGTCCTACCCAATTGATACCTTAACTCAGTGGCAACCTATCTCACCCCAGCTGGTACTCAATATTTATCCCACACCTTGGCATCGTAACCACTTGGCATTCTATTTAACTGGCACCCTACACTCTTTACATCTGGCACCTTCTTCTGGCACTCTGTTCCCTACTCATCTAACATCCTACCCTCCCAGCACCTTGACATCATATTTACCTTCTACACTTACCCTTTGTTGTCAAAATGCTTGTTGAGACCTTTACATTTCAAAATATGGCAACTGATTGGGGCATGGTTTGCCTTCCTTTGACAATTGTATGCTACAAAAGAACTGTCTGACTGGAAGTATAGCTCAGGAAAATCACACACGTTTTGAGGGAGACCTTCTTCTGTGAAAAGGATTGCCACTGATTGGAAAATCTGGCCCATTGTGAATATCTGAGGACCCAGCACAGATCCTTGTGGCACTTCTTTAGTTACAGCCTGCCAACTTAAAAATATTCTCTTTATCTCTACTCTCTACTTTGGGTCAGTTGGCCAATCTTCTATCCATTCTAATTTATCACTCACAACTCTTTGACTCATTATCGTACATATTGTCTTTTTGTGTTGCATCTTTTAGAAATATAGGTATGCTACATCTTCCAGTTCCCCTATCTACCTAATAGTTACATCCTTAAAAATTTCTACTTTATCATTCTTAAACCATATTAACTATGTCTGATCACAATACAATTTCTACATGCATTAAGACTTTGTTCATAATAATCTCAGCACTTTCTTGGTGGCTATTTTCACGTTAACTGCCCTGTAGTTGCCTATTTTGTCTTTGCCTCCTTTTTTGAATCATGGTGTTATATTTGCTAACTTCCAATCTACTGAAATTATTTCAGACTTTGCTGAATTTTGAAAAATCATAGCTGACACATGTATTATCCCTACATATAGAACGCAAGGAAATAGAACATTGAGTTCCAGGGTTTGTGAGATTTTAACTTCCTTAACTTTGTTTAGGATTTTCCTTTGTATGACAGATTGGCATTATTGCAAAATTGTGAGAAAAGGGAAGACAAAGCCAACCATAGAGAGTCACTGTGAGATTGCTTCCTCCTCCATCTGTGCCATCACCCATCCTCTCACCTGGTTCTCTGAGGCATCATTGGAAGTCAAGTTGTGTCAATAAAAGCAGTAAGAAACACTACCCAACATACAGGAAAAGGCTAACTCTGTGACAAACCTGATGTACGTGAAAATGGCTAAGGAGGTCAGTAGCAGAAATGTGACCCTCAGTTATGAATATTGTCTTGAAATATGTTCAATATCCTCACTAGGACAGGAAAGGTGACTGGCATTCCCCATTGAAAGTGTCAACCCCCCCCCACACTCCACTGGGGCTTAGCCTGCAGCAGGAGACTTCCAAGCCAAGTGTCAAATTCATCTGTGTGTGTGTGTGTTTGTGTGTGTTGGGGGGGGCATCTTGACGAACACACTAAGTCCAAGAGGCCCCACCAAAAGTTTTAATTTCTTTTCCTTTGCCACACTGCCCTGATGATGCCAACCCCCAAATGCCCCTGCCTAGGGCCTGCCAGCCTTGACTCAGAAAAACCCCAGACTGATACAGCTACTCTTCTTTGAGTCCAACTATTGTCTCCAATAGTGGTTCCTGCTCCTGGTGGTGTTGCTAGGTCATGAAAGCTGCAGCTATATGATTGGTTGGCAGCTCTCTCGGGCACAACCTCCTTTCCAAAGTGGGTAGAAGGCTGGGCCCGAGTTCACTTAAGGACCAGTGGCCATAAATGTAGGGCCTCGACTTTTCTGCTGTGGTTTGGGAACTTTGTCTCCCACCCCACCACAATGTGTAAAGTTCAGCTCCTTGTCACCATGAACTAAAATATAATGATCTGCACAGGGATGACTTTGAAACCCTTCCCTTTGTAAGTTCTAATTCATACACTTTCATTTCACACACGCCCATCAAATGCAATGCAGGAGATGGTGTGGGAGGAGATCAAGGAGTCTTCAGACGAAACTGAGCAAGCACTGTTACATGGCTTATGTGAACCCTCTCCCAACTCAGATACACATACCTTGGTAAAGACTGAAAGGCAAGTGGTTTTGCTGTAACATGGTGAGTCACACATCACAAGGGAGCAATTGATGGAAGCAGAGAACTCCAGTGGAGATCTGTCAGAGATTAAAGAGCTGTGCAGCCCAGCTGGATCTGGCTTTGGGATCATTAATGAAAAGAACTCTTGGGCAGTGGTAGAAAACACATGACATTCTGTCAGAACTTCTGAGGCAATAAATATACCATATACTCTCATCTCATTAGAGAGACATCGGATGAGTCTGATTCTCGCCATGATATGTAGGGCCTTTGCATTATTGTGCAGTTCCAGGGAAATCATTGCTACCTGCATAAATCATCAGATGCAGCAGGCATCTTGAGTGCACTCTGACCTGCACACTTAGTTTGCCAGTTTAAATAGGATGGAGAAAACCTTGCTTAAATCATTCTGCATCTTCCTGAGATGCAGCAAAGTGCTCTCCAGCTCTTGGCAAACTGCAAAGTATAAGTGGATCACAAGAGGGATGATAGAGAATGGGATGTAGAAGTAGGGACTCTGCTCAAGTTGCCCCATTAGTCATTCCTTTCCCAAGCTCCCAGCTCAGTTGGAGTTCCACATGCTGCCTCCTGTCCAAATAAGAGTCTATCCCTGCTCAGATGTAGCAATCTTTGGTACAATCCTTCCAGATCTCAAAATCCAGAATCACATGAACATCTCATCTGATAGAGTAAGAAAATGGGTATCTTGTTGCTAGCTCTGTTGCAGCCAACAGCAGTTTCATAAATAAAAGTAACAGAAAAATAAATTGAAAAATGTTGTATTGTCACAGGAGGAATTACTTGGGTGTTTATCAGTATGTCATTGCATTGATTAATATTGCAAATGTTAATAAACCATAATATTTGCCTCATGCTTTCATATTGTTCAATCATCTCAATTCTTGCATCACATCTGCCAGATGGCCATGAGGAATATAGTATTGTTCCAAAGGAGCTTTATATTTAACATTGTTTAGGGAATTTAAGTTTTGAAGGATTGTGGAAATATTTGAAATTGTTTCTTTAGAAGAGATAATTGGAAGTTCATTGCAGAAATTGGAGTCTTTCTGATAAGGTTTCCTGTAATTATTTTGGTGTTAACCTTGGCTGGGGTTGTCTTTGAAAAATGACTGGTTTGGAGAGGTGCTTTTTCATCTGCTTCAGTTGGAGAGAAGCTGCTAAGAATAGTGCCCAGCTGATCTTGCTATCTCATTTCTGAAAAGTAAGTTGTTGTGTTCAAGGTGAAACCTATTTGTTCTTTTGAAATAATGCTTTGTTTGTATTTTCCTAGCAAGCTGTGTCTGCAAAGCATCAAAGACAACAATGTGTGATTAATGTCACTACACCAGCCAGAATATCAGAGGAACAGAATCAATAACGTTCAATGCTTTATCCTTATGCTTTAAAGAATAACTTATTGGCAGCTTTATATAGGAAAGAAAATGTAAATTTAAAACCAAACGTTGAATTTGAGGATAGAGGAAGAGAAAGAACATTTCAGGACAGTGGAAGAGAACACCAACTTAAAAGGTTGGCCTAAATAAAAATGTGTCTAAATCCGGGGAACATTCTTAAAAGGAAAATTCTTAGTCCACTCTAACCCCATTTCCCTTATCCTTTTTTTCTTTCCAATTCACGTATTTGTCTTAGTCTAATCTAAGATCCAGTGAGGAGCTATTTAAATTTGATAAAGACCTCCCAAAATGTAATGAATATGATGCTGAGGCAAGTTTTTTGAAAAGATAGTTAAGCAGATGAGCTGGTCGAAAGCAAAGCACATTACTCATGCAAAGCACACTGATGCAAAGAGATCACATGGTTGAGGGGGCTTTTATAGATTATAAGGTGGAGGAGAAAAAGGCTGTAATTTGAACGATCGAGTTAGTCCCTCAGGCTTACAGGTAGAAATTTTGGAATATCCAGAAGGAGCATGGACAGATTTATGTGAAGTGTGAGAGGGTAGATCAAAATAACATTGACCATTGTTTGTGATATTAAAGGTAGAGACCTTGTATGACAACCCATACTGGCCAATGTTGTCATTGTATTGAACAAATGTCATTTTGTACTAGCAGAAAGTCTAGTGGGTCACCTGTAGCGTGACATGAATCCAACGTCCCATTTGAGGCCATCGTCATGGGTACCGAAATCTGGGATTAACATATTAATGAATCGAAACCCGCAACACATTCTAAAAGATGGAAGACTTAACAGCAGTCGAGGTTTGTTCAATATATCGCATCAGTGTATGACACTATGATCTTTTGCTATAAATTCTGTGTCCTATGATCCTACTCCACTAGCTACCTCATAAAGGAGCAGCACTCCAAAAGTTGGTACTTCCAAATAAACTTGTTGGACTATAACCTGGTGTTGTGTGATTTTTAACTTTGTCCACCCCAGTTCAACACTGGCACCTCCACATACTCCTAATCAAACCCTGCTTTTCCAAATGCATGTATAACTTATCCCTCAGAATCTTCTCAAGTAACTTACCCACCACAGATGTTAAGCTACAGTTCCCAGGCTTTTCTCTGCAGTCCTTCTTGAATAATGACACAGCATTCGCTATCCTCCAGTCTTCCGGGACCTCACCCATAGCTAACAACGATGCAAAAATATCAACCAGGGCCCCCACAATTTCTTCTCTAGCCTCTTGCAGTGTTTTTGGATTATATCTGGTCAGGACCAGGAGATTTATCCACTTTCATACACTCTAAGATAACCAACACCCCTCTACTGTGATATGGACTGTCTCCATGATATTACCACTAACTTCCCCAAGTTCCCAAGTCTTCATGTCTTTCTCCACACAAATGAGAAATATTTATTGAGAACCTTGCTCATCTCATGTGGTTCTGCACATACCTGTCCACTTTGGTCCTTGAGGTGCCCTATTCTCTCTTTAGTTATTCTTCTTCCTTTAATATACTTAAAATATCTCTTTGGATTCTCCCTAATCTTCTCAGCCAAAGCTATCTCAATCCCCCTTTCGTCCTCCTGATTTCCTCCTTCATTTAACTCCTGGAAACTCTAGTCAGGATTTTAAGATCATAGAATCCCTACAGTGTGGAAACAGGCCATTTGGCCCAACAAGTCTACACAAACCTTCCGAAGAGGATCCTACTCAGACCCATTTTCCCACCCTATTACTCTACATTTCCCCTGATTAATGCACCTAACTTTCACATCTCTTAACACTATGGCTAATTTAGCATGGCCAAATCATCTAACCTGCACATCTTTGGATTGTGGAAGGAAACCGGAACACCTGGAGGAAATGCACACAGACACGGGAGAATGTGCAGACCCCACACAGACAGTAGCCCAAGGCTGGAAGCTAACCTGGGTCCCTGGCACTATGAGGCAACAGTGCTACCCACTAAGCCACTGTGCTGCCCCAAGTTCAGGGTGATGAAGAAATAGACACAGAGCTGCCCATGCAGGCTTTCTGAGCCACGTGGACACTAAGTTTAACACAAAACCTCTACATGTAAATAGGAATAGGAATGAGATCTTAAACCTAATTCCTGATATCCATTTGTGCTTCATATTCCTTAAAAACGTCAGTTAATAAAAAGCTATCAGTTTTAAAGTTAACCATCAATCACAGTTTGCAGAACAGAGTTCTAAACCTTTACCCACTTTGTATGTAAATGTGTTTCACTCTTGCAGGATCTGGCTGTCATCCCTATATTATTCACACACTCCTAATTAAAGTACTTATCCATTGTTCTTACTTTCTGGATGAGTGCTGCTCCAACAAAGCTGAAGGAGCTTGACATCCAGGAAAAAGCAGTCCACTTGACTAGTACCAAGTAGTCATTCACCACCTTCAGCATTCACTCCTTTCGCCACCGATGCACAGCATTTCAACATCCACCAAGGCTCCTTCAACAACACCTTCCAATCTCATGACCAATACCACAACCAGAAGGACAAAGACAGCAAATGCATGTGAATACACCACATGCAAACTCCCCTCTAAGCCACACATCATCCTAATTTGGAACTATGTTGATTCACTGTGATTGAGTCGAAAATCTGAAACTCCTTTCCTGATAGCACTGTGGGTAGACCTACTTCCATGGAGTGTAGTCACTCAACGTGGCTCATCAGCACCTTAAGTATCCGTGGAGGTGTACCCAGTCACCACTGCCCACATCCTGTGAAAGAATAACCTCAAAAAAAGGAGCAGGCGCAATGTAAAGAAGAATAGTTTTTGCAGAGAGTGTTAATGACGTCAAACTCCCTGCCCATGAGAATGGTTAAAAAATCACACAACACCAGGTTATAGTCCAACAGGTTTAATTGGAAGCACTAGCTTTCGGAGTGCTGCTCTTTCATCAGGTGGTTGCGGAGGACACAATTGTAAGACACAGAATTTATAGCAAAAGTTTACAGTGTGATGTAACTGAAATTATACATTGAAAAATATATAATTTCAACGTATAATTTTAGTTACATCACACTGTAAACTATTTCTATAAATCCTGTGTCTTACAATTGTGTCCTCCACAACCACCTGATAAAGGAGCGGTGCTCCAAAAGCTAGTGCTTTCAATTAAATCTGTTGGACTATAACCTGGTGTTGTGTGATTTTTAACTTTGTACGCCCGAGTCCAACACCGACATCTCCAAATCATGAGAATGGTGGAAGTGAAAAGTGATTTCAGAAGGAAATTTGAAAGGCATTTAACAAACTAAATTTTCAGGCATTTTGGCATTAAATTGGGAAGTGGAACTAAATGGATTGCTCCTTGTGGAACTAATTGGTTGACCTAATTGGTTGAATGGTCTCTTTTTGGGCAGAAAATACTCAATGCTTTTTTTTACCTTTTCTTACTCCCTCTACTAACAGCTGGTCCGGCCCTTCATGCCCTCGACTTACTTTCCCAGTAATGGCCTGTTGCAAGAGGAAAGCCAAGTAGTGCAATAATGCCCAGGAACCCTTGTTTCTCAGGGGATAGCAATAAGTATTTAGGACCTGCCACACCTCTCGCCGTCTACTTCTGAAACTTGAAACAACTGCATAAACAAGTAAGAACAAATTAGTTTTTAAAAGGAGACAAGAAGTCAAAGGTGTTTATTTTGCACTTATAGCATTTGCATTTTTTTCTCTCCTTTTAACAAAGCTTAAGTTCTGTACTAGCAAGCAATTAATTAGATTTGTCAGGGAAAGCAAAATAAAGAGGATAGAGAGAGAGAGAGAGATAGAAGTGACAATGAAAAAAATCTGCAACACAATTTATGAACAAATGAGTCTCCATGCTTGCAAAATTAAACTTTTCGTGTATAAGTTTCCTTGATGGCAATTGCAAATTATCACATTAAGGACTCACTTGCATCTGAATGCATTGACCCTAATATTTCTAATGTGTTTCTTTGTACTAGTGGGTAAGAACAGCAATCTCACTTCCTTGAGGTGATTTCAATACCAAGTCTATCAATGAGGTATTATTATAGTACAGGGTTTGGAAGAGCGGGATTACTCTAACAGAAACTTTTGGATTTCCATGTTTAACCGCACATTTGTAGTCATCGTTATAGACAATACTGTTGATTAATTTACTTCATAATAGTGTTGAGTGACATTGATCTCACTCTTGGCATATTCGGCAGTTGTAAGAAACAATATATGGTAAAAGAACTCAATCTCAAATTATGGATCTGAAGATTCCTACAGAGTGGGGGCTGGTATTATAGTACATAACAAAACTCTTTCAATTTAACTGATACTAAAAGCCTTCACTGTATTCCTAAATAAGACTGCAAATTAAGTAACAACGGGCAGACTTTTTGCCCTTATGGGACGAGAATAGAAGCCAGTGTGCCAGCCCTAGCAGAGTCAAACAAGGGAGTGAGGGGGAGCAGGGAAGATATATTCACTCACAAGTGTTAGTAGCCAAGATACAATTAAAATGAGTTAACAGAGCCTGACTGAAATTTTCTATTTGGCATGTAGATCACTTGGAGTAACAGGAACATTGGTCTCCCAATGAAAGGTTGGGGTGTGGGGGTAGGACTTGTATTTCAAGCAGGCTTTGTGGCCTTCCCTGCCTATCTGTACACACACTGCCCTGAGGAGGGGCTGTACCTCCACTATATTAGCCCAGAACTGAGACCATTGCTTGATTTAATTTGTTTTAGGTTGCAAATTTGTTTTAGGTTATAATCCAAGCATTAACGATGGATATGAAGTAAAGCTCACACACTCTTTTGCATATGGTACATTAAACACAAAATATAAATCTTTTCTCTTTAAAAGATAGAAAATCTATTGTTCACATCTGTGGCCTCAGTAGAGTAACAGAAAAATTATAAAGAAAAAAAGATATGAACTCTGACTAACACCAGAAAACAAATTTTCAAACGCATTCCATTTCCTGTGGAAGCCCTAGTGCATTTGCTGCTTAGACAGCAATGTCATTGAGCCATTAACCCTAGCCTTCTGACTTTATTTTTCTACTCATGGACAGTTAATAATTTCGAAATACCAGTGTGCCAAGTAACAGAAGAACTATTGCTCAGTCCTGCCAAGGTGGCCTTTGTTGTTTCATTTTAGTTTTGGTTTTTTGGACTGGTTTAGCTGTACCTTGACTGATGCATTTCTCAGAGTTGCTCTGTTTAGAGAGATCATGTTGCGGTGCTAAAATTGTATTTATGCTTTCATTAGACATCCTCAGTTCCCTAGACTTAAGGTTTTGAGAAGAAGCTGTTGCAATGGTAAATGCTTCAGTTTTAAGCTCTTGTCTTGTTGCCTCATTTTGTGGTGTGCTGGTATTTTCACCTATTTTTACTTTTCCATCTGGTTTTCCTTGCTTTGAAGCAAATTGTGAGGAATGTCCACCATCAGTCTTTTTTTCCATGTTCTCTTTTCTCCAATTGTGAAGAGCTTCGAGAGCATGATTGAACTCTTCCTTCAAAGTTTCAAGTTCGTTGGCCAATGTGTCTCGTTGTTCTTTACAATCGTTAACACAGCGTTCCAAGGAAAGGAAGAATTCTCTCCCAAATCTGGACAGAGCCTCATCACCTTAAAAAGGAAAATAGTTAGTTATGTTCAGATTAAAGTCGATAATCCATTTCAAGAGGAACAGTGAAAGAGATTTACTCATTCCAAGAAGCAAATACATAAATCAAATTAACTTTGACAGGAACAGGTATGTAATTGCAATGTCTTTAAATATAAATATCAACAAATATTTACAGACACAGATCAGCTGCACTGGAAAAAACATGGGAATCTATTGCAAAATCATATAAAACTACATAAATTCTAACTCCTATAGTGTCAATCACAAATTTCTGAGTTCAAATACCACTCCAGGACTGAGGATCAAAAAGCAATGCTGACTCTTCAGTGCAATACTGTGCTATTGAAGGTGCAATACTGTGCCTTTGGATCAGATATTAAACTGAGGCCATGTCTACTTTCTGAAGTGGACATAAAAGATCTTGTTGCACAATTGCAAATAAAAGTTGGGGAGAGATTCCTGTCATCTGGCTAATTTTTCTCTCTCAAACAACATCACAAAAACAATTATCCAGTTATTGTCACACTGATGTTTATAGGAGTTTGTTGTGTACAAATTAGCTGATATGTTACCTGATTGGATGTAAGGTGCTTTGAGAAATTTTGTGATTGGAAAAACACTAAATAAATGCAACTTTTTCTTTTTACACCATTAATGAAATTATTTTACAGCATGTAATTAAACAAAATGTTTGATGGTATTATTCCAAATATGGTGTTTGCAATTGGACGTATCACTAAAATCTCTATATGCAACTTTTATTAACTGAACCGTAGTTCGGTAGCATTGCACTATATAATTGCCAATAACATTTGAAGGATGCAGACAAATTGTAAAGGTGTCTAAACTGAGTTACAAGGGGTGTGTTGCATGCAAGTGCAAGTTCTAAAGGCCCAGAGATGACGGGTCAGTAGTACAGGCACACTTCTTAGGAAATGCATTATCTGCCACATTGCTTATGGATAAACATAACCTTAAGCAAGTGTTAGATCATATGAATTTTAAAAAAGGGTGCTGTCAGATTTTTCTGCTTTGCACACATCATGTGCACTAGCAACATGTAGCATAAGTAAATAATGGTATCCAGAGATTGAAAATTATGGTGCCATATTGGAGTTCCATGGTGTGGCTTACAACATCTCTTAACCTTGTACTGTTAAGTGAATAGGATTTCCTCCACCATACTAGCTCTATTGAAAAGTGCTGTGAATTAAAGGTTAGTTGTATTATTCCTTTTAGTTGTTGCTGGTTGTTGTATTATTTCTTCTAGTTGTTGCTAGTAGAGATTGAAAATTATGGTGCCATATTGGAGTTCCATGGTGTGGCTTACATCTCTTAACCTTGTACTGTTAAGTGAATAGGATTTCCTCCACCATACTAGCTCTATTGAAAAATGCTGTGAATTAAAGGTTAGTTGTATTATTCCTTTTAGTTGTTGCTGGTTGTTGTATTATTTCTTCTAGTTGTTGCTAGTATTCTATACATTTGTAGGTTTTTTCTTCTATATTTCCAAGAAGTTTAAATAGTCTAAAGGGATTAGACATAATTGTCACAGAACGACTTTCATGGAGACTTAAACAGAAACCATTTACTTCGAAACATAGGTGGCATCTTGGCATTGACCACAACTTGGAGAATGATCAGATGCCACTCACAGCAAGATGAGTTGTGAGCAGAGAGTAAAGGATAATTCAAAGATGATAACACAGAGACAGACAGCATCATCTCCTCTAAAGACATCAAAACATACAGGTATGCCTCTTCTATTTCTTCCTGCTGCCTTCTTTTGCATTCACTGGCTTTTGTAAAAAAGAGGGAGGTGTCTCAGTGGGCCTCATAATATGTTTGGGTGATCCACTGTCGCGGTTTAATAGTTTCCAATGAATGCAAGCCGTGAAACAAGTGAGTATCAGTCCTAATCAGTGTTGAAGAACAAGAGTAAAGTATATGAAGATTAGGTCTAGGTCCTGACTGATAGAGATTCTTGATGAGTGAGTGATGAAAGTTAACTGAGCAGTAAGTGAAGTTAGTAATCCAGTTGGCAGGATTGGCATTTGAAGGTACACACTTGACACTGAAATCTTATGAGATTGTTAACTTATTTATGTTGTACATTTTGGTCCTTGGCATACATTGCTGGCATTGACCTTTGCCACGATCTCCATCTTATGAGTAAACTTCACGGTGCTCTGTTAACACAGGATATGCTTTCTTCTTCTACCAAGATAATCAATGCAGTGTATGAAAAACCTGGAAACAATTTGACTCCATGGTCAGCTATTGTTCAATCTTCCACAAAAGAATTTAGAATGTTTTCAGCATAATGAGCAGCAACAATGCACTTGCCATTTAAGCAGTCGTTAGACTGAACCTTCTAAACTCACAACTACTACCATCTAGAAGGAGAATCGCAGCAGATGCATGGGAACACTAATGCCTGTAAATTCAGCTCCAAGCCAAATCCTAAGTTGGAACTATATTGCCATTCCCTCAGTGTCATTAGGTGAAAATATTGAAACTCTCTCCCTAACAGCAATAGACTGCAGCAGCTGAAGGAGGCGGCTCATCCCCACCTTCACGAGGCCATCTAGGAATGGGCAATAAGTGTTTTATGCAGTTTTCCCTCTGTGTTAACTCATTTTCTGTTCTCCATTCCTCATCTTAAGCCATTGTCTTAGTTGGATTAAAATTTCATGAGCACGAGTACACTGCCAATATGAGTGAGATTATGGGCAATATGAAATACTCTCCTGTATGTAAACTCCTGCCCCTGCCACCATCACAATTAAAAGGAGGGAGTGGGGGACTGATGGGAGGCCTGTCTATCCTTAGACCTATTAATTTGCAACTTAAAGGCCTCATCTCATCACTGGCAGGCTAAATTACAACGCTTCCATCTTGGCAATGTGAAAACTTGTTCATTTATGTCTTGTTGATAAAAAACATGACAAGTCCAACCCACTCCAATTACAGCTTCATCAGTCGACTTTAAATTGTCAGTAAAGTGATGGAAGGGGCCATCAACAGTGCTATCAATACTCAATAATAACCTGCTCACCAATGCTCAGTTTGGGTTCTGCCATAGCCACTCAGCTACTGAACAGTTTACAGCCTTGGTCCAAACATGGCAAAAACAGCTGAGCTCCAATGATGAGGTAACAGTTACTGTCCTTGGCAGCAAGGCAGAATTTGATTTTGTGTTGCATCAAGGAGTCGTAGAATTGGGAATCAGGAGAAAAACCCTCCACTGGTTGGAATGCAAAGAAAGATAGTGTGGTTGTTTCAAGTTAATCATATTAATGATAGGACATCTGTGCAGGAGTTCCTCAGGATAGCGTCCTAGGCCCAACCATCTTCATTGTCTTCAATGACTTTCCCTCCGTTAATAATGTTTCATGATGACTGAATCATTCACCATTTTGCCTTTTTTGGTCAGAGCAGTGAGTATAGGAACTGGGAGGTCATGTCGCGGCTGTACAGGACATTGGTTAGGCCACTTTTGGAATATTGTGTGCAATTCTGGTCTCCCTCATTTTGGAAGGATGTTGTGAAACTTGAAAGGGTTTAGAAAAGACTTACAAATATTTTGCAAGGGTTGGAGGGTTTGAGCTGTAGGGAGAGGCTGAATAGGCTGGGGCTGTTTTCCCTGGAGTGATGGAGGCTGAGAGGAGACCTTATAGGTGTTTATAAAATGATGAGGGGCACGTATAGGGTAAATAAACAAGGTTTTTTTCTCTAGGGTGGGCGAGTCCAGAAATAGAAGGCTTAGGTTTAGGGTGAGAGGGGAAAAATTTAAAAGAAACCTAAGGGGCCACTAAGAGGCTGGCTTATGCATGGAATGAGTTGCCAGAGGAAGTAGTGGAGGCTGGTGCAATTACAACATTTAAAGGACATCAAGATGGCTATATGAATAGGAAGGGTTTAGAGGGATATGAGCCGAGTGCTGGCAAGTGGGACTAGATTAGTTTAGGATATCTGGTTGACACTGACGAGTGGACCAGAGGATCTGTTTCCGTGCTGTACATCTCTATGACTATGACTGTATGACATTTCAGTTACTGAATCAGCCCAATGCTATATGCAGAAAGATATGGACAACATTCAGGCTTGGACTGATGAGTTGCATGTAACAACTGTGCCACACAAATATCAGACAATTACCATCTCCAAAAGAGAGAACCTAACCATTATCCAGCAGCGTTACCATCATTCAATTCCCCCATAATCAACATCCTTTCAACATGCCATTGAGGAGAAACTGAACTCGATGAGTCATATAATCACTGTGGCTATAAGAGCAGATCAGAGGCTGGGACTTCTGCTGTGACTCAGTTCATCACTCACTAAAGCCTATCAATCATCTGTAAGGCACAAATCAGCAATGAGATGGGATGCGCTTCACTTGCCAGGATAAGAGAGCTCCAACAACAATGAAGATGCTCTAGACTATCCAGGACAAAGCAGCTCACTTGATTTTCACCCCATCTACTGCTTTAAACAGTTTCCACTACCAGTGCGCAGTAACAACAGCGAGTACCATTTATAGATGAAATGCAGCTACTCACCAGGATTAGGTAGGAAAAAGTTGCTTAGCCAGCATTACCCACATCCCATCAATGAGTTAAAAAAATACTTATATTAAACTCATAGGAAGGGAGAGGCCCACAACAATGGAAACATGACAGTTTTATCTACCCAGGCTAAGGTCTGGAGGTTGGGGGATGGATAGGAACCTCCTATGAGACAATCCTGTGCCGACTGGAGACACCTGGCCTCCAATCCCCACCAGCCTCTTCAGCAGTATCTGCTAACGTCGCTCTGGTAAAATCATTATCAGATCATCTAATCTGTATTGGCATGGTGGGACTGCTTGTATTCACTATAGTGCCACTGCCACATCTGGGATCATGGAGGTGCAAGTCATCTGATTGCCTTGCAGCTCCCTGTCGTGGGACTTCCTCCCGAGAGCAGTAGAAATCACCCCTGCAACCAATTAATCTGGTCTCAGTATTAAATGATTGTGGGCACCTGACAGAACAGTGGGAGACCTGGGATCTCAATGCCCTGTTAAATCTAGCTCATGTCTGTTTTTATTAAGTGAGTTTCTACGAGGGTACGATTGCAATCCTTTCTTTAATCAAAACATTTGTTATACACTTACAAATAGCAATCGGGTTTTTAATCTGGAATCCAATGCCGATTTTCTTTTTTATCGGTCCAGGATGGCCAAAAGTCACCCCCTATAACTTCCAGCCTGTTAATTCTGATTCTCTTTTCACAGATGCTGCCAGACCTGCCAAGTATCACCTGCATTTTCTGATTTGGTTTCATATTGTAGTATTTTCACCATATTGCTTTAGATTAGATTTTCTCTTGTTGGAGATAGTCATTGTTAGGCACTCACCATGTTCCTCACCATTTATGAGCTCAAGCCTGAATGTTGTCTGGATTTTGCTGCAAAGAAACTCTAACTGCTTCAGTATCATTTGAGCAAAGAAATGAACACTATAGAGCCATCATGAATATGCCCACTTCTGACCTTACTGTGGAGGGAAAGTCAATGATGAAACAGCTGAAGATCGGTTGGGCATAGGAAGCTATGCTGGAGAATTCCTAAAGTGATGTCCTAGGCTAAAATGACCAGCCTGCAACAATCACAACCATCTTCTTTTGTACTGGGCATAGTTTGTGCCAGTGGAGAGTTTAATTCCTGATATTCTCTTCACATCAATTTTAACAGGGCTCTTTGATGCCATGCTCAACCAAATATTTGCTTGATGTCAAGGACAGTTAATTTCACATAATCTCTGGAATTTAGCGCTTTGGTCCATGTTTGAAATGGTCTGCAATGAACTGAGTCTGAAGGAATCTTATCTGAGCATCGATGAGCAGTTATTGTGAAAGAATTGACATGGATAGCAGTGTCAATGACATCTTCCATCACTTTGCTGATGATTGAGAGTAAACTGTTGTGACAGGAATTTGAGAAGTGGATTTGTCCTTTCAGTGAAAAGGACATACCTGAGCAATTTTCCATTTTGTCAGACGGCTGCTAGTATTGCAGATGTACTGGTACACTTTGGCTAGTACAAATAACATTTGGAATGCGTATTCAAGACTGCAGCCAAGTTATGTCAGGGTCCAAAGCCTTTGCTGTACTCCAAGTGTTCAGGCTTTTCTTGTTATCCCATGGAGCATATCTAATTGGTTGAATATTGGCATCTGAAATGCTAGGAAACTCAAGAGAAAACTGAGATGGATCAGCCTTGGCACCTCTGTCTGAAAATGGTTGCAAATGCTTCAGCATTTCTCTCTTCATTCACACTCTGGATGGGGATGTTGTGCAGCCTCTTCATCTCCTTAGTTATTTAGTTATCCATTATCGTCACTGCTGGTGGTGATAGGATGGCAAAATATTGATTTGTGATCATTTAGCTTTGTGTACGGCATATTGCTCTTACTGTGCATGCAGTGCTGTGTTGTCATCAGGTTGACATCTCATTTTTACGTATGTTCCTAGCATACTGTCCTGCACTCCTCACTGAACCACAGTCAGTCTTTTGATTTGATGGTAATGGTAGGGTGAGTGATATGCCGGCCATAAGGTTACAAATTATGTTGAATACAATGCTGTTACTACTGAGGCATCTTGTTTGAAACTTAAGATGCTCAGGTATAGACAGGGAACATATGGAAATGATGTTTCTTCTTATAGTAGAATCTAGATCTAGAGGTCACTGTTTCACAATTAGGGGTCACTCACCTAAGACAGAGATAAAGATTTTTTTTCTCTTAGAGTCGTGGGTCTTTGGAACTTTACTCCTCAAAATGTGGAGGTGCTCATGTTTCACTGGGGTGGACAAAGTCAGAAGTCACACAACATCAGGTGAAGTCACCTGACAAAGGAGCAGCACTCCAAACGCTTGTGATTTCAAATAAACCTGTTGGATTATAACTTGGTATTGTGTGACTTCTGACTTCTTCCTGAAAAGGCAGATGTACATAGATTTGTGATAAATAACAAGGTGAAAGGACATGGGTGTAGGTAGGAATGTGGAGTAATCATATCAGCCATGATCTTAATGAATGGTGAATGGCAGAGCACTCTCAAGGTACTGAGTAGTCTATTCCTGCTTCTAAATCATACATTCCTGATAAGAATATCTTTGTTAAAACAATATAATTTACTGTGACACTGATTAGTATGTACCAATGAAACTAATAAATGGCTCAGTAAGTCTTTTTTAAAGTATTCCAGTATTTGTAAATCAGAATATTAGTGATATTTGCAGTAATGTTATTAAAACTTCATCAGTTTGCTATTTTAAAAATATACTCCTTAGATATAATATGTAAATACTATTACAAGTAATACAATTAACATTCTATTACACCACCTGATCATAGTAAATGATGTATTAATTTACATTTGTAGATAAGTAAATTCATTTTATGAAACATGAACTGAAACCTAATCCATTCGATTTCAAGTACATTATGGGTGCAAGCTGGAAATTCACCCTTTGGATCTTTTGTTAGAAGTCTCCACAAATCTATTTAATGTTCTATTTAATTTTCTTTGCCCGTAACTTCTCATTCATTTACCACACTGCTCACTTACACTTTTACAGTGAAAAAAACATTTTGTACATCAAATCTATTTAAACTTACAGACTTTTCTCAATGCATCAAAATGTAAAATTTGGTTGAAATTTTAAAATAGCATATATTCAAATTTGTGATCCCAACAGACAGCCTGCTGGATAAGAGTGAGAATGTGGAAATTACCCTCAGATGTTATGAGTTGATCTTAGTGAGCAATAGATGATTTTTAGCTGTATGATGATGAAACCAAATAATTATCAAGAGTACATTAATGTAATATTATGCATGTTTTATACTACAGCCGTGAAGTATTTGTTCAACCGGGTTAATGCAGAATTTTTTTCATGAGTCATAGAGATGTACAGCACGGAAACAGACCCTTTGGTCCAACTCATCCATGCCGACCAGATATCCCAACCCAAATCTAGTCCCACCTGCCGCACCTGACCCATATCCCTCCAAACCCTTCCTATTGATATACCCATCCAGATGCCTTTTAAATGTTGCAATTGTACCTCCACCACTTCCTCTGGCAGCTCATTCCACACACGTGCCACCCTCTGTCTCAAAAGAGTTGCCCGTTAGATCCCTTTTAAATCTTTCCCCTATCACCTTAAACCGAAGCCCTCTCGTTCTGGAATCCCACACCCCAGGGAAAAGACCTTGTCTACTTACCCTATTCATGCCCCTCATAATTTTATAAATCTCTACTTCAGCTTCCGACGTTTCAGGGAAAACAGCCCCAGCTCCCTAGAGCTCAAATCGTCCAACCCTGGCAACATCCTTGTAAATCTTTTCTGAACCCTTTCAAGTTTCACAACATCCTTCCGATAGGAAGGAGACCAGAATTACTCACAATATTCCAAAAGTGGCCTCACCAATGTCCTGTACAGCTGCAACATGACCTCCCAACTCCTGTACTCAATACTCTGACCAATAAAGGAAAGCATACCAAACGCCTTCTTCACTATCCTAGCTATCTGCGACTCCATTTTCAAGGAGCTATGATTCTGCACTCCAAGGTCTCTTTGTTCAGCAACACTCCCTTGGATGATACCATTAAACATACAAGCCCTGACCTCCCAAATGTGAGGTGCTGCATTTTGGGAAAGCAAATCTCAACATGGCTTTGTGCATGGGATTTGCTTTCCCAAAATGCAGCACCTCACATTTATCTAAATTAATCTCCATCTGCCACTCCTCAGCTCATTGGCCCATCTGATCAGGATCGCATTGTAATCTGAGGTAATCTTTTTCGCTATCCACTACACCTCCAATTTTGGTGTCACCTGCAAACTTACTAACTATACCTCTTATGCTCACATTCAAATTATTTCTATAAATGACAACAAGTAGTGGACCCAGCATTGATCCTTGTGGCACTCCAAGTAGTGGACCCAGCATTGATCCTTGTGGCACTCCCCAGGTCACAGGCCTTCAGTCTGAAAAACAACTCTCCACCCTCTGTCTTTTATCTTTGAGCCAGTTCTGTATCCAAATGGTTAGTTTTCCCTGTATTCCATGAGATCTAACCTTGCTAACCAGTCTCCCATGGGGAACCTTGTCGAACGCCTTACTGAAGTTCATAAAAGATCATGTCTACCGCTCTGCACTCATTATCCTCTTCGGTACTTCTTCAAAAAACTCAATCAAGTTTTTGAGACATGATTTCCCATGCACAAAGCCATGTTGAGACTTAAATAAAAACACAGTGAAAGGATGGAAATAACCATGCTGGTATACATTGCATTGTTATACGATATGATAGGTTTGTAACAACATCCTAAGGAAATAAAATGACCATCACTCTATTAATGCTCATTGCCCATCATTTTGCTTACTTTGGATTACTCCCATGCAAAAGCATGTTGCTCTGTGGCCCATAAAATGTCAGAAGATGCAAGCAGCAAACATGTTGACAATCATTATTCAAAGGCATTTTTTCTCATAGTTGTTATTTTGACATAACTCCCATTTCTATGTAATTGCACAGTCAGACATAACAAAAATCAGCAACTAGAGATGCGAGGATATATAATAAACGTAAAACATTATAGACTGTGGGCCCATAGCTAATCATGACCCTCCACTAGATATGGGTTGATACTGTGTTTTGTTCATGAGTAATTCACCCCATATCATGCTCTGTAGCTGCATGACACTGGCTTTTTATATATGGGTCACAGCTTATTTTGAATTCAGCTGTTATTCTCATATTAATTTAGTTAAATGGGCAAGTAGCAGAAAGGACTCATAATGCAGGTTCAACATTTTCTCCAAATATGGAGGAATATGCACTGAAACAGGATAATATGGTAGTAAAATGATATACCTATATAAATTGCAAATGACAACCAATGCGTTTCTACTACACGAAACAATTCTACCTGTTAGCTTCTGGTTGTTCTATTGCATATTGACAGCTGTGAAGTCCGTCTAGCAACGTTTAATGTCCATTTGCAACTGATTTTCAGGCACCAGACACCTGCCTGATGTTGCAGAATAATTTAAGAAATAAAATGGAAGAAACAATGCTGCTCATGTGTTATTTCTTACCATCACTATGCTGATCTTGGAATGGCGTCAGATCATTCACTGCATCCTGCATTTGTTCCACATTGATTTTAAAAGTTGTTAAAAAATCTGTTAGTGTTGTTTCAGTAGTCATCTCCTTAAGATTCGTATATGAAGTTAGCACTTCTGCAAGTAAAAGTATTTAACAATTGCTGTAGCTATGAAAAACAAACTAAAAATACATTCTTATAGAAGTAAAATACTATGCATGCTGGAAATTCTCTAATAAAAAAAAGCTGGAGAAACGCAGCAGATTAGATAGCATCTGTAGAGACAAAAAACAGTGATCTTTTCAGTCCAATATGGCTATCCTCCAGATACTGAAGATACATTTATAATTATGATCCCAGCTGATGGTAATGCTGAACAAATCAGATTCCAGAGTGAAACGTGGCCTGATAGGTCAAAGTTTTATTTTTGCCATTTGGTTACTGAAAGTACTTTTAACAAAAAAATATAAGTTTATGACACAAAATAAATAAAAACAACTAAGCTATGTATAAGATTTTTAACAATGATCTTATCGCAAGTAGCAAAAAGAAATTCAAGCCTTTTATCCAGCAAGAGCCTTCATACTCAACTGAGTGAAGTATCACTCCTACCTTCTATTTAAAATTTCTTACTGAACCAATGAGATTGTAGACATTTCTTTTCAGTGACTATCTGCATTTTCACTGTGATTCTCTCCATTACTATCTCTCCTCAAGGCACATAGCAAAGCTAACTCAGAATCTTAAGAAATAAACACAGGCCTCTTCTTCAGCCCTGTCTACTTGAACTTCTAAAACAGCTCAAGAGTTAAGCTTTATTGGCCTGGACACACATCAAGGTAAACGATAAAGCTGAAGAATATGCAAACCATCTTCAGCCAGAAATGCCAAGTAGATGATCCATTATAGAGTCATAGAGATACACAGCACGGAAACAGACCCGTCTGTCCAACTCATCCATGCCGACCAGGAATCCTAAATTAATCTAATCCCATTCTAAACCCTTCCTATTCACATATCCATTCAGATGCCTTTTAAATGTTGTAATTGTATCAACCGTCACCACTTCCTCTGGCAGTTCATTCCATACACCCACCACCCTTTGTGTGAAAATGTTGCCCCTTAGATTGCTTTTAAATCTTTCCCCTGCCACCTTAAATCTATACCCTCTACTTCTAGACTCCCCCACTCCGGGTAAAATAACTTGTCTATTTAGGGAGAAAGTGAGGTCTGCAGATGCTGGAGATCAGAGCTGAAAATGTGTTGCTGGAAAAGCGCAGCAGGTCAGGCAGCATCCAGGGAACAGGAGAATCGACTTTTCGGGCATAAGCTTCGGGATTCCTGACGAAGGGCTTATGCCCAAAACGACGATTCTCCTGTTCCCTGGATGCTGCCTGACCTGCTGCGCTTTTCCAGCAACACATTTTCAACTTGTCTATTTACCCTATCCATGTCCCTCGTAATTTTATAAACATCTACAAGATCACCCGGGGCTGCTTTTCTTGAAGCCTCCAACGCTTCATGAAAAGCAGCCCCAGCCTATGTTAGAAGGTAGGTCATATTGGTGGAATGAAAGTCTGTTGCTGACTATCAAAGTCTAAGTGGAACTTGAACCATCTCAAACAATAAAAGGAGCCATGATTTGGCAAAAATTATCAGAGGCACAATAGCAATGCAGGAAGATGTGTTTAAATTGTTGCAGTAGTTTGTGGTAATTTGTGTTTGTGATAAAGGCACGTTATTAGGCCAAAGCAGACTTCTGACCTGTGGAACACATTACATATTTGCTCCTCACACTGGATCCCAAAAGTGGAAAACTAATCAATTTTCTTGCATTGTCCTGACTTATCTGTACAAGAACAGAAATTGATCACAATAAGAAAGTCATAAAACCCTAAATTACAAATCACAATGGCTTCTGTGTTCATTTGGTGTCAAGTTTAGGGACACATTCAACAATACACCTTGTTTCTGAACAAAATGTACCAGCAAAATGGGGTCAGATAACAGGGTCAGCTCTTTGGATGATTTAACCCCATGGTGGCAAGTTTAAAGCAGAAACATAACTCCTATCCGGGTTTTAAAAAAAATATATTTAACACTGCACAAAGTTTAGGCCTGTGAATAGTTAGCTGTAGAATTTTAATAGAAATTTTACAGCTAACAATGGCAAGGAACCTCTGGCTAGGAATTTAATACAGAGTTTTGTGCTGATGAAAGTAATCACTAATAAAAATGTCTACTAATTAACATGCTATACTTACATTAAAAACTAACTCTGCATCCATCATGATCAAAATCAAGACCAGAAATCAGTTGGCAACCCTTTACAATATCTGCATTCCCATAACAACAACAGTTTATGCAAAACTGCAAAACACACACTTTCAATGATAAGCTTACACAAAGTTAAGGAAGTATTCTTCCACAATAGTTATCATTGTTTATGAAAAGAGTATTATTATTCACTTTCATCTGCATTATTCACAAGTTTATCTTATAACCAAATTACTGATTGTCGTTTACCTTCTCAATTATTGAACAATTAATTTTCATTATTTCAATAGCCTCCAGATTTTAACTTTCATTATGAGATTGGAAAGGTAAAATGTAAGGATGGCTCGTAACCTTTGATCTTCATTTTTACATATGAGGAAAACTAGTTAGTTACTAAAAAAGCAGAGAAGATATAGAGGTCTTGAAAACTTAAATGATGTTTAATTTAGTCTTTGTTGAATTGCTTAAAATTTTAACATTATTTACTTTGCTACACATTCAAGTGTAAGTTGCAAACTAATGAATCCTGGATATTTCCTTCCTGAAAGGAACCATTAAACTGAAAAGAGTGTTATGCAGGAAAGCCTTGTTTACTGAATGTTAAATCATAGCAGTTCACAGCTAGGATACAATGCAGAGCCAAGTGCATTTTCATCAAGGTGTTTTATTTTCTCTCTCAAAAAACAATCTTTCTTTCCTTTTTAGTGGTTTGCACGTTGCATGTTTGTATGCCTTATTGTAGTCAGGCTGTTGGAAACTGCACTAGCTCAAATAATGGTCCTTGCATAATTGGCTAAATGGACTCCTTATGCTCCATAATATGTCTGTGATTCACAGTATTACTTGTAATGGCCTTTCTTCCTGTTTCCATATGATTTTGACTCGTGTCTCTTAAAGACATGTTATTTCTCAGATATATACTGCTCCTCAGATAGATATGAAGTATAAAGTATGCACACTGACACTGCACCTTTTTCAATCCCTTCACTGTCTTATGAATACACCAACAAGGAGAAAGAATGAGCCATTTAGCCCCTTGAACATGCTTCATACTTAATAACATAATGACTGATCTGACTGTAATCAAATATTCAAATTACCCCCGACTCACAATAAAACTTCACCTGCTTGCTAACCAAAACTCTATCCATTTTTGTCTTACAAATATTCAATTACTCTCCTTCCACCACTCTTTTAGGAAGAGAATTCCAAAGACCCTCAACCCTTTCACAAAAAAAAGTTGTGTTATCTCTGTTTGAAATGGGTGACCCTTTATTTTTTTAAATAGTGACCCAGAGTTCTAGGTTTTCCCACAGAAGGAATATCTTCTTCAAATCTACCCTGTCAAGATACCTTAGATCTTATAAGTTTCAATCAAGTTGTCTCTTATTCTTCTAAACTACAGTGGATACAAGCCTAGCGTGTCCAATTTTCCTAATAAGAAAACCTATTCATTTTAAATATTATTCTGGTAAACCTTCTATTATCTGCTTTCAATGTATTTACATCCTTCCTTAAAATAAGATGACCAATGTTGTGCACAGTCCAGACTTGGTTTTACCAGTGCACTGAATAACTAAAGTTCTCAATTTTTTACATTTACTTCCTCTCGTAATTTCCTCTGCAACTGAAAACCTCAACTTCCTGACCTGTAGACAGCAATCAGTAAGGATAGATGACAACTCCTCCTCCACAGTAATCTCAACAAAAGTGCATGTCAAGGTTGCATACTCAGCCCCTTACTATACTCCTTACACACTCACATCTGTGTGACCAAATTCAGCTTTGACTCAATTCACAAATTTGCTGATGACATGACCGTAGAAGGTTGGATTTCAAACAACAACGAGACAGAGTACAAGAAGAAGATAGACAGTTTAGTGGCCTGGTGTAAAGACAAAATCTCTCTCTCAATGTCAGCAAATGAAGGAGCTGGTCATCAACTTCAGGGAGCAGAGTGGAGAACATGCCCCTGTCTGTATCAATGGTTGAGGTGGAGGTGGTCAAAAACTTCAAGCTCCTAGAAGTAAATATCACCATTGATCTATTGTAGTCCATCCACATTGACACTTCAGTAAAGAAAACACACCAACACCTCTACTTCCTCAGAAGGCTTAAGAAATTTGTCATGTCCACAATAACTTTTATCAATTTTTAGAGATGTGCCATAGATAACATACTATCCGGATGCATCACAGCTTGGTATGCCAAGTACTCTGCCCAAGACGACAAGAAATTAGAGCTAATAACGCAGCCCAGTCAGTCATAAAAATCAACCTTCCTTCCGCTGACTCCGTCTACACTTCCCACTGGCTCGAGAAAGCAGTCAACATAATCAAAGACCCCTCCAAATCCCAGTTATACTCTCTTCCACTGTCTTCCAGTGGGCAGAAGATATAAAAATTTTAAACGTTTACCAACAGATCTAAGAACAGCTTCTTCCCTGTTGTTGTCTGACTATTGAACGGACCTCTCATTTATTAGAGCTGATCTTTCTCTACACCTCCTCTGTAGCTGTAACACTATATTCTGCTGTTGCCCGGATGTACTTACATAAGAAAATGATTTGTCTGATTAGCACACAAAACAATACTTTACACTGTATCTCGGTACATGACATTTCTTTGTCTCCTATTATACATTCTTGCAATACTGTTTGTAGGGGATCGACATTTGCCTTCACTAATCTCCTTCTCTTCACGTACCTATAGAAACTCTTAGTGTCAGTCTTTATGTTCTCTGCAAGCTTATTTTTGTACTGTATTTTCTCCTTCCTAATCAATCTCTTGGTCCTTCCTTGCTGAATTCTAAACTGCTCCAAATCCTCAGACGTATTATTTTTCTACGCCTATCTGTGTAGTTCTTCCTTGAAACGGGTACTATCTATAATTTCCTTTGTAATCCATGGATAGCCCACTTACCCATTTTGCTTTTGTGCTAGGCAAAAATAACAGTTGCTGCTGGACCCCCATGCATTCCTTGAATGTTTGCCATTTCCTATCCATTATCATCCCTTTAAGTAACTCTCCCCAATCTACCAAGGCCAACTCACTGCCAGGGACCTGGGTTCGATTCCTGCCCCGGGTGACTGTATGTGTGGAGTTTGCACATTGTCCCTGTGTCTGTGTGGGTTTCCTCCAGGTGCTCCAGTTTCCTACCACGATCCAAAGGATGTGCAGATTAGGTGAATTGGCCATGCTAAATTGCCCATAGTGTTAGGTGCATTAGTCAGGGGTAAATGTAGGAGAATGGGTCTGGGTGGGTTACTCTTCGGAGGGTCAGTGTGGACTTATTGGGCCAATTGGCCTGTTGTAGGGAATCTAATCTAATCTAATCATGTCTTCATAGTTTCCTTTATTAAGATTCAGCACCCTAGTCTCCAAATCAACCATCTCACTCTCCATCTTGATAAAGAATTCTATCATGTTATGGTCAATCATCCTCAAGAGGTTTCCCACAGCTGGATTGGCAACAATTCCCTTCTCATTTCACAGTACCCTGTCTAAGATGGGCTGCTCTCTAGTTGGTTCCTCCACAGATTGGTCAAGAAAACCATCCCATATACACTCCGGCAATTCCTCCTCCATGACATTGTGGCTAATTTGATTTGTCCAATCTGTGTGCAGATTAAAATCACCCATGATCACCAACATTCCTTTATCACCACATCTCTAATTTCCTGTTGCCATTCCCAACACCACCACTGCAGTTTGGCAGTCTATGTATGACACCAACTGATGTTTTTTGCCCCTTGGTATTTCTCAACTCAACCTATACAGACCCCACATAGTCAGAGCTAATATCCTTTGTCACTGTGTTAATTTCCTCTTTAAACAGTAATGCCACTCCACCACCTTTTATTTTTTGCCTGTCCTTCCTGAATACTGAATACCCTGAGATATTTAGTTCCCATTCCTGTTCACCCTGCAGCCATGTCTCTATAATCCCAATTATATTGTGACCAGTTACATCTATCTGCGCAATTAGTTCATCCATTTTATTTCAAATGCTTCATGCATTTAAATAAAAAGCTTTTAAATTTGTTCCACTAGTAAATTTGCCTTTCTTTAATATAATTTCTTGGTGCATAAAGATATTCATCTGTTCTGCCCCTCACTTTTATTGTCTGGCAACTATCTGCCACATTGCCAACCTGTACTCTCTGCTCCTCCTTTAATTTGGGTTTTCTAAATTCCTCTATAACTGAACACCTTCCCTCCTCCACCACCGCCGCCCCCTCCCCTCCAACCCCATTTAGTTTAAAGCCCTGCATACAACCCTAATTATGCGATTCGCTAGGACTCTGGTCCCTGCACGATTCAGATGAAAACTGTTAAATTAGGTCAAATAAATGAGCAAAAAGTTGGCAAATGAAGCATAATATGGTAAAATGTGAAGTTGTTCATTTTGGAAGGGAGAACGAAAGAACAGAAGTAATTAAATGGAGAAAAACTGCATAAAGTTGCAACACAAAGGGACTCAGGAGTTCTTGTGTACGAAAGAGAGAAAGCTAGCACACAGATCCAGCAGATAATCAGAACGACTTACAGATGTTGGCTCTATTTCAAGGAGGTTGGAATATAAGTTAGCATACAACTCTACAAGCTGGTGGTGAGACCATATCTGGAGTTTTGGTCCCCTTATTTAAGGAAAGATGTCATTACATTGTTTGTAGTTCATAGAAGGTTCACTAGGATGATCTCTGGAATGGAAGGATTATGAAATGAGCAAAGGCTGAACAGGTTGGGACTTTACTCACTGAAATTTACAAGACTGAGAGGTGATCTCATTGGAACCCATAGGATTTTTAAGGTGCTTGCCAGGGTAAATGCTGAGAGGAGAAAAGATTCTTGGACCAGAGGTCATAAAGAATAAAGGGGTAATTTAAGACAGAGATGATTGGAACTCCCTGCCACAGAGATCTGTGGGGCCTGAGTCCTGGTATATATTTAAGGCTGAGATGGATAGATTCTTAATCAGTATGGAAATCAAAGTTTACAGGGAAAAGACAGAAAAGTGGAATTGAGGAATATTGGATCAACCATGGTCCTATTGAATGGCAGAACAGACTCACAGGGCCAAACAGCCTACTTCTGTTCCTATTTCTTATAGGCAGAAGCAGTTGAGAGATCTGGTGGCGTGCCCAACATTTGGCTCCTGACCCCTTATGTGGACAATTTTGACTCTGACTGCCCTGAGTGGCTGATTGACCATGATCAAGCCCATGAATCTATCCATCTCAGCCTTAAATATATACCAGGACTCAGGCCCCACAGATCTCTGTGGCAGGGAGTTCCAATCATCTCTGTCTTAAATTACCCCTTTATTCTTTATGACCTCTGGTCCAAGAATCTTTTCTCCTCTCAGCATTTACCCTGGCAAGCACCTTAAAAATCCTATGGGTTCCAATGAGATCACCTCTCAGTCTTGTAAATTTCAGTGAGTAAAGTCCCAACCTGTTCAACCTTTGCTCATTACATATTGGAGACTGCTCTTGACTTACCTTTTGACTAAAGGATATTCCCTTTGATTTGACTGAGGCCTGCTAACAACGAAGACAAGCTTCCTAGCTTTTTATCTGTATTAACAGTAAGGAAAATCAGAATTAATATAAGCCTGGTTTCTCTGGCCAAGGGGGCAAAGTGAAAAAAGACAAGGCAGGGGTGCTGTGAACAATTAGGTAGGCTCAAGTGAGTGAGCACTATGATAAGAGCAAACAGCCAAGAAATGTAGCCTGGTCCAGTCTATGAGCATAGTTTGTATCCCTGCCTGCAAAGTTTGCTGCAGTAGCACTACAATAATAGTTGCCAGTGCAGCTTTGAAGTGCATAAGTGTCCATTAAAATGGATTACAGATGTGCCAGGAGGGGCTTTAGAGGCTAGCATATATTGCATGCCAATAGCTATAGATATGAGTGTACCCTGAGATGTTGGGGTGCCCACCACGGAGGCCATTCGGAGCTCAAATGATGAGCTGAATTTGCCAGGTTCCCTTCCTAATTTCCATGTAAAGATTTCTTGACATCTAGCTTGTCTGGCGCATTTGGACTTCTTATCTGATTCTGCCACATATTTCACCATAGCTCATGGTACTTGGACTCGTTTACGATTCTGTCCTAGGAAACTGCCTGAGATGCAGGAAAAATTGAATAAGCTAGTAAGCTAGGGCTGTTTTCCATACAGCAGCAAAAATTGAGAGGGCATCTGACAGAGATGTGTAAGGTTATGATTGAAACAGATAGGGTGGATAGGGAGGTACATTTTCCATTAGTAGAGGGAGAAATAATGAGGGAACACAGATTTAAAGGAAGAGGTAGAAGGTTAAGACAAGAGTTGAGAAGAATGTTTTTCACTCATATTATGATAGGAGTCTGGAACTTTCAAGTCTGTCTTAATATTTTTTCTTATTTCTAAGCTGTTAAGAGAAATTGTCATGGTAGCTACTTATTCTGTACAGTTTATCATCATGAATCAGCATTGAATTTCAGTGAATTGCATTCATTATAGAAACTTACACTTACCCTGTAGTGGTAAACATAGAACTTTAGCTACATTGTTTTGAAAGGAATGGTATGCCTGCTTAATTGCTTGCAAAAGTGCCTCCGTGAATTTCATTTGAATATCATACATGGAATTGTGGAAATCCAATTCAACTTGTTGAGCTTTAACCTGGAAGACAGAAAAGCATTTACATGAAACTTTCAATGACTGGTTGCTTTGAGAATTTTCTGTTCCTACTGAAATAATGTAACAATCAGAATTCTTTAAAAATTCTATGTACTATTTAAGAACTTAAAATTTATTTACAATAGCATCATATTTGCTAATACTAAATAAATTGTTCGTGTTAAAGGTGTTACATTTGTGACTTATAATGCTGTTATGTTTTGTGACTGCGGGCACAATTTTCCAAATGTTAGCTGAAGTGTGGGGGTGGGTATGGTAGGTGCAACTGACATGTCACCAATGGGATAACTCAAGCAATCATGCTTGTTAAGAGCTGACAAGCATAGCACTGGTAAGCTTCTAAGTCTATGTAGGCCTCTATGTTAGCATCCCGTGCCTGCAGTTCTTGGGTTGAAACGACTGCTGGTTGAAGCCTCTCTATTTGGGAGAAGATAAGTATATTATACCTTCTCTTCATAGGTAGTGGTCCATTGGGAGAGGGGAAATCAAAAGAGAGAGAATGGAAGTTTGACTTTCTGAGGCCACCCCATCGCCTTCAATTATCCCCAAGTTAGAACAATTGCAGAGCCTCAACAAATCTGGCAGATAGCTTGTCTTGGTTCCAGCTTGAGAAACTGGCCACCTTTTTTGCCTGCAGGGAAGGCATGTAAACATGGAGGTGGTGAGTTTAGCCTCATGAGTGAACATTAATTGGCTACTTACAGGCCTTAATTGGTGGCAGGTCCAGAAAGTCCCATGGGGAGATTGCAAAAAGTGGGCAAGCATCTCTCCAAGACCAACCCACCCAATTATTTCCCTGTTTGCCAACACCTGGGAAAAGAATATTCCACCCTGTGTCTTCAACCTATTGTGAAGATTAAGGGGCCATGTGACCTGCTGCATACATATAAACATGAGGAGGTTGCTCTGCTATTTAATACAACCAGTGCTGATTCAACAGTTCAATGCTGTTACATTGTCCAAATAACCCCTTACACCAATGATAATCAATCATTTATCAAACTCTAAATATACACAAAACCTGAACTTACACAGCCCTCTGGGTAGAGAATTCCAAAGATTCTAACCAGGGTTAACATCTACTCTGAAACTTGTAAAATATTTAAAGGACAGACAATGAGATCACTTCTCATTCTTCTACAGGCCTGGTTTTTCCAATCTCTCATGGAACAGTACAGAACAAGTCTGGTGAATCTTTGTTGTATTCCCTCCATGACAATAATATCTTCCCTGAGATAAGAAGGTCAAAACTGCACACAGTTTTCCAGATGCACTCCAACAAAGCTCTTATAAACTGAGATTTCATGCCTCTGTGTAACAATCCTCTTGTGATAAAGGCTAACATTCCATTAGCACTTTCAATAGCTTTTTATACCTGTACATTGGATCTGCATAATAGCCTTCAGTGACTTACTGACGATGATACCCAAGTCCCTTTGCAACCTAAACTTTCCAACCTTTCACCATTTAAGAAATGCATATAATTCACAATATATCAGTGCAATTTTAATATCTTAAATCTATTTCTGACAAAGTTCTCTCACAAGTTTTAACTTGGTTACCTGTTGCAAAGTCATTAGCCTGGAGTAGTTAACTGCTTTTACTAAGGCCTCAACAGCCTTCCTTGCCTGCCGTTGAGTAGGACCTTTTGGAAAAGGAGGGAGTACTGAAAGCATATTCTCCACAGTGAATTCCTGGCAGAATGGAGGTTTTAGTTTTGCCTGTAAAAGATTATACGGCCAGTCATGATGAATAGAGTGTTGTTTATAGAAAAACTCATACAAATATTCAGCGAAACATATGTGAAGGCAAAACATTTTGTACTGTGCAGAAAATAAAATTCATACAGATAGTAAACACCGACTACAGAAATAGAAGTTTTTAAGCAAACAGTCCATTATCATTACTGTATCATATGTGATACAGTAATACAGAGACCTCCCCATGAGTATTCCCCATGAAGGCAGGAAACAGGAGTCAGAATTTTCTTTTCCTTCAGGTCTCAAACCAGCCAACAGTAGAAACAGGTTAAGGTCAAGATTTTCAAATGAGTGACCCCTTAATTGGCATAGAGATACATTCCCTGTGCAATTAAGGATGGTAGTTGGACTCTTGAAGCTGTAGGGCCAATCAGAAGCCTTCAGAGAAGTTCCTAGTCCAACATTAGTGACTGAGTATCAAAAAGGTGCACTGTACAGCCACTTTTTAAAAAATATGACTTAAAAGCTCAAAAGGAAATTGAGCAACCAATAAGGGAGTGGTGCATGAGATGGGAATCCCTCTATAGGGTGGCCTTTGTCTGTAGTTCAATCTAGGGCAGACTGGCAGGCAAAATGCCTGTTGGGGTGCTGAAACTCAGTCTACCATTAAGTGCCCAATTCCAGAGAGTTTATCAGAGTCATCATATTGGGAAACTAGAGACAACTTGACAATTCGGTCGACCTCCTTAATTTTATTCATAAGTTTAATGAGCCTAATTGCCTGCCTATCTGTTGGGCGTAGACCACCTTCCCAGGCTTTGAACCATTAACAGTGCTTTCACTACATACTTCAGATTCAACATGAGGAGCACTAGTGTTTTTTTTCTTGCAGCTTTATAACATTCAGCAAACCGACAATGCATGGGAAACTGCCTGGCCAGAAAGTGCCTCCCCTGCCAGGTCCTGATTTCTCAACACTCAAATGGCTGAAGTTCTAAGGATGAACATGGACACTACTTCGCAGAGCAATGGTAGAGAATGGAAGAATCACAGAAGTGTTTTGGTGTTGGAGGTCATTTGGTCTGTCATGTGTGTACTAGCTCTTCAAATGAACTGCATGATTTAATACCATTTTCTTGGATTTGCCACACCTTTGTAAATTGTTTCCATTTAAATAATCATCTAAAGCCATCTTTTATGCTTCAATTGAACCTACCTCCACCATAATTCCAAGCAGTCCATTCCAGACTTGACGAGTTGTAAAAAAGATTGTTCGCACATCACATTTCCTTCTTTCGCAAATCATTTCAAAATTGTGCCCTCATACTTAAAAACTTTTTATGAACAAGAACAGTTTCTCCTTATCTATTCTATCCAACATTCTCATGATTTTGAAAACTACCAACAGATTGCCTCTCAGCTTTCTTCTCTTCAAGGTCCACAGTCCAACTTCTCCAATTTATCCTTCTAACTGAAGTTTCTCATCCCTGGAACCATCCTTGTAAACCACTTTTCCATTTTCTCCATAACCTCCTTATAGTGTGACGCCAAGAATTTATGCAATACTCCAGCTAAGACCTAACAATTGTCTTATACAAATTCAGCATCACCTCCTTGCTCTTGTACTCTTTGTTGCCATTAATAAATATGATATTGCTTTATTAACTGCACTGTCCACCTATTCTGCTACCTTCATTGATCTGGACATATTTACACACAGGTCCCTCTGCTCTTGCACTTCTATTCAAATTGTACTGCTTACTTTACATTGTCAGTTCACAGTCTTCCAAAATACATCACTTCACACATCTCCACTTTGAATTTCATCTGCCACTTATCTACTCATTTTACCAACTTGTCAATGTCCGTTTAAAGTTTTACTGACCTCCTCCCAGTTTACAATGCTTGCAGGTGCACCTGCAAACTCTGAAATTATTCCCTGCACACCAAGATCTTGATCATGAATACATATCAGGGAAAGCAAGATACCCAATATTGACCTCTGATGAACTCCACTGCAAACCTTCCTCCAGCCAGAAAAATATCCAGTGACTACTACTTTTAGTTTCCTATGAAGCAGCCAATTCTGTAACAATATTGCTACTGTCTCTTTTGTTCTATGAGCTGCAACATTTCCTCCAAACCTTCTTCCAGCCAGAAAAATATCCAGTGACCACTACTTTCAGTTTCCTATGAATCAGCCAATTCTGTAGCAATATTGCTACTGTCTCTTTTGTTCTATGAGCTATAACAGTTCTTGCAAATCTATTGTTGGCACTTTATCAAACACCTTCTGGAAGACCATGTACAGCATATTAACATCATTGTTCTCATTGACCTTTTCCTTCACCTCTTCAAAAACTTTGTCAAGTTAGTTAAACATGACTTCTCCTTTAGAAGTCTACACTAGTTCTTACTAATCACCTCATCTTTTCCTATGTGACTACTCATCCAAAACTTAATATTTGTTTCTAGAAACTTCCACATCAGTGAAGTTAAACTCACTGTGATTACTGAGTTTATGTTTACAACCTGTTTTGACCAATGCTGTGATATTTGCAATACTCCAGTCTTATGGAAAGCAAAAAGAGATAGAAATTTCCAAATTCAAGATCCCATCACATGTGGGATGTCCTACATTGAAAAACAGAAAATAGGAAATATGCTTTAGTGGCTGAGGATCTGCAGGTTGAAAACTGGCTTGTCCAGCCACATGAAGGTCCATGGCAGAAACCCATTATTCGTTATAGAGTAAAACAGACAGAACAGAAGATGTCTCTCCTTGTGAGGAAAGTCTGTTTCACTGACTAAACTAGTTAAATCAATATCTTTGGTGCAACTTTCCTCTGATGCAAAAGCTCAATTCAAGAATCTGTGATAATCTCCAGCCAACTGTATTTATTCACCTAACGATCTTGAACAGTTAAATACTATCTGCTCAGATATTCTGCTAATTCAACTTTCTACTTTTCTGTTGCCATAAATGGAACTAGATAGCTTATATTTTTATAAGCAAAGCTATTTAAGGAGACTATGCTGATAAAGTTCTCTAACACAAATTATCTGGAGTCCTGCTTGATGCAAGCCATTAATATAATCTAATCATGTACCTTCAAATCCATGAGTAAATTTATCACTAGCACAAAGGATGCTGTGGTATTGACTCAAATAATGAGTCACTGGTCAGCAAATTTAATGAGGTATGCATTTTATTTATCATTTGCACACTACTCTCTAATTGAGTTCTTGAAAATTCAAAATAACTCCTTGTTGTTAGTGTCAGAATATTCTGTTGGATTTATGATAAACCATGAAAAGTCAACTACTTTGAAGATATGTGCTGGTTGTTCTTTTTACTAAGTTAGACATTCTGTACACAGGGGTGGCTTAAATTCTTTGTTTTAATTCATTATCTTTTCGATTTTACTACAGTAAAATCAAAAAAAAATTCACCCTAAAATTTTAAAGGATTTTTTGCATTAAAATTAAATCGCAGAAGCCCTCCTATAATATGCCAAGCTTTTGTTTGTTGATTGGAGGGTCTCATTTGTCAAGCAGCATGACAGTGTATTTCTTGATTGTCCAGTTGTTATTAAATTTTGACTAATAAGCGTCTCTGAACTGAAAAAAAGGACTCAGCTGCGCTAGCAGTGAAACAAAGAAGCAACAGCTGATTTTTTTTTCATGACAGTATGTTTGACACAGCTTCCTGAAGTTACTAGGATCTGAATTTCCACAGGAATGGAAGGGTTCTCAAACTCAGTGAACAGGCAACAAAGTCTCAATTCCACAAAATCTACCCACTACTCCCCTCTCCCCGCCCCCCCCCCACACACACACACACAAAATTGAACTTAGAACCCATTATTTTCACTGGGGTGACTGGGTGTGTTGCACTTTACATGTACGTGATTCAGAGAGGCAGCTGTACACTGAAAAGAGATTCAAACAGATATAATTTTTAGCAGGATGTCCAAAACATATCCTTGATAGAAATTAATGTGCATAAAAAGTGAATAAGTCCTGTGGAACAGTTGAGGCATTTATATCTCTTGCCCTTTAAATTTTAAAGAAAACATCTGCAGTTATAAACAAAGACAGTGTTTGCAATTCCAGTTGCTTATTGACACAAGCTGAGGGTTATTATCATAAGATTACTGATTGCATGAACTGGTTCCACAATCTATCCCTTGAGTGGAGTGGCTTGTCAGTTTTCAGCTTGATTGGTAAATCAAAGTTATAGTGCCTTTGATATAGTGCTATGAGCGCGAAAGTGTGTTTTCATAAAAGATAACTATAATGTTTGCTTTTAAAAGGAATTAAGCAATAGTATAAATTTAAATGTATTAGTTAAGTTTTATGAATGGTGAAAGTTAAAAATAAAGTGTGCAATAGACACTCAGGACATAATTTCACTAAAGCTCAGCACACCTTCTGAATTCTTTCCATGGTAAATACTGAGTGAGTTGGCATGGATAGCAAATATATTTTTCATTAGATAATGTGTTCTTGGAAAGAATGAAAACTAACCTTCAAAAAGGGGTGGCTGTCCTGGCATCCTGAATAGCTGCCCATGGTCACTCGCTGAGAGGCATTAGACAGATGACTGATAAAACACAAATGTCTAGCCCCCAAAATAAGGTTTATCAACATGGGTAGATAGGGACAGATGGTTACAGGATGATCCAGGGGAACATGTCACCATCTTCTTGATGGAAGACCAGGAGTTCCCCTACATCAGTCTGAGGGAAGAACATAGTCTGTTGTTACCAAAGACAACCACAAAAGACTGCAAGACATCTTAGATGTAGGAGAATATTCCTGTACTTCTATATTTTACAGAATAGCTTCAGGATCAATAAAGCATTCTCACATTTCCTTTTGTTACCTAACTAATTGATGCATCATATCTAAACTGCTGATTAGCAATAAATTATCAGAAAATTGTGACAAATTTTCAACTGCTTATTTGATCACAAATCTGCCAAATTTAACAGAGGGGATTTCTTAATGGCCAGGTACTCTCAAAGACAATTAGACAGTGGAAGCACTGGTGGTACCGATGTGGAGAGGCTGGGCCATAACCACTGGAAAGCCCTGCTGAAGGTCACAGAATATCAATCATATTCTGATAAAAGAGCATAGATCTGAAATATTATTTGTGTCAACAGAGATGCTGCATTGTTTCCAGCATTTTCTGTTTATATTTCAAATGTCTAATGGATGATCATAAGACTGTAAGAAGTAGGAGTATCAAGTCTGCTCTGTCATTCAATGAGATTATGACTGATCTGTTCACCCTCAAATCCATTTTCCTGCTTTCTCCCCATAAGCCTTGATTAAAAACTAGTCTCCCTCAACTTTAAACATACTTAACGGCTCAGCCTTAACAGAATTCCACAGATTTACTACATTCTAAGAGCAAAAAAAAAAATCCTCTCCTTATCTCTATCTTAAATTTGCAATCACTTATTGAGATTCTACCCTCTGGTCCTCGACTCCCCCACAAGGGGCAACAACCTTTCTGTATCTATCCTGTCAAGTCTCATAAGAATCTTGTGCTTTTCAATAAGGTTGCCTCTTATTCTTATAAATCCAAATGGGTACAGATCCAAACTACTCAGCATCTCCTCAGAAGACCCTGTCTGCATACCAGATATCATCACTGTGACTCTTCTGTGGAATTACTTTTCTAAGAGAAGGAGCCCAAAACTATTCACAGTATTTTGGCTGTGGGCTGACTAGTGCCTTTTAGTTTGAATACAACATGCCTACTTTTGTGCAGCATTTCCTTTGAAATTAAGACCAACTTTCCATTTGCTTTCCCTGTTACTCAGTGAACCTGGATGCTAGCATTTATGTCATAGGGTGCCCAAGTAGCTTTCTACTGTCTTTCTCCATTTAAATAATATTCAGGTTCTCTATTCTTCCTGCCAAAGTACACAACTTTACATTTTCCCACATTATATTCCATCTACCAAGCTTTCCACACACAATTAAACCGTTTATATTTTTCTACAGATTCTGTGTCATTCTCACCACTTAACTTCGCATCTATTTTTGTATCTTCAGCAAACTTGGCTAGAGTAGATTCACTTCTCTCATCCGTTATTAATACATGTTATAAATAATGGGAGCCCAAGCACTAATCTCTGTGGCACACCACTAGTTGCAGGTTGACACTGTGAAAAATGCCCCCTTATCCCAACTGTCTTCTATTATTTACCCAATCCTCTCTCCATACTAATATACTGAAGAAAAAAATTAAAGTTGCCATAGTCCCATCAGATCACAGGGCTGCTCTTTTATTAGAGACAGAGAAGACTGGTTGTGGTTTAACCCAAATGGTCAACACACCTCAGGCAAGGGGAAAGGTTGAGAAGAAGAGTCCTTCATGGAGTCCTCAGCTGGTGTCATCCAGTTAACTGAAGTAACTGACCCCAAAGCCATGGGTTCATATTTTATTAAGTAGCCTAATGTGTGGTACTTTATCAAAAGCCTTTTGAAAATCTAAACATACTACACCCACTGCTTCCGCTTTATCTATCCTGCTTGATATCTCTTCAAATAATTATTTGCCTGGCATGATTTCCCTTTTAGGAGGCCATGTTGACACTGTTTCATCATATTGTGTGTTACTAAATGCTCTACTATTGCATCCTTTATTCTACCTTTTCTCAATTCCAGATGTTAAGCTAATAGACCTGATTTTTGTTTCCTTCACTTTGTAAATAAAGGTGGTACATTGGAAGTTTCTAATCCTCTGCATCCTGATCACAATCAAAGGATTATTGAAGATTGCTACCAGCACATTCACTATCTCTGTAGCTATTTCTTTAATATCCTATAGTGTATCCCATCAGACCTAGGGAACCAATCAGTCTTTAGCCTCAGTCATTTCTCTATTTTTTTTATCTGATGATAGTTATTGTAATTATTTCCTCTCCTCCATTTTCCCCTTATTTAGTAAATTTGGATTGCTATTTGTGTCTGCCACTATGAAAACTGATGCAAAGTATTTCATCAACTCCTCTGCCATTTCCTGGTTCCCCATTACTATTTCCTAGGTTTGTTCTCTAAGGGCCATCTCACTTGGCATGTCATTTCCTTTTCATATATGTAATGACATTTTTGATGTCTTGATATTACTTGCAAGTTTACCCTCAAAATTTTTTTTTGGTCTTTTTTGTCAGTTTTAAAAACTTGACCAATCCTCTGCTCTGGCATACCACTTTATATGTATGATTTTTTTCCTTTTATCTTATGCTATCCTTAACTTCCCTAGTTAGCCATAGTTGGCGCATCCACAGAGAGTCACCTGAGGCGGGAATTGAACCCGGGTCTCTGGCGCTGTGAGGCAGCAGTGCTAACCACTGTTCCGAGTAAGACCATAAGATATAGGAACAGAGTTAGGTCATTGGCCCATTGAGTTTGCTCTACCATTCATTCATGGCTACTGTGTTTCTCAACCCCATTTTCCTGCTATCTCCCTGTAACCCTTGATCCCCTTACCAATTGTGTCTTAAATGCACTCAATGACTTGGCCTCCATAGCCCACTGTGGCAATGAGTTCCACAGGCTAACCAACCTCTGAATGAAGAAATTCCTCATCTCAGTTCTAAAGAGCCTTCCCTTCATTCTGAGGCTGTGCTCTTGGGTCCAAGTCTTGCTGACTGGTGGAAACATCTTCTCCACATCCACTTTATCCAGGCCTCTCAGTATTCTGTAAGCTTCAATGAGATTCCCCTTCATCCTTCCAAACTCAATCGAATACAGACCCAGAATCCTCAATGACACACATTCAAGCAAAGAGCCATTAATTTTGCCTTTCTATCATTTTTCTCCCTTTTAAGCAACAAAATGCTGCTTTACAATGTTTTTCTGTCCCTTCCTATCCCACTCTGGGTATTGCTATCCAAATAGCTGTCCTGTAATGGTGTCACATCATCTTGCTTTTCAAGCCTATGTTTCCCCTCGCCTAAACCTTACATCTCTTTTAATTAGGCATAAAGCCTATCTACAGCCCTAGTTATTAAGTTCACCAGGACACTGGCTCAGCACGGTTAAAGTGAAGCATATCTAACCAGAACAATTCCCTTTTATCCTAGTGCTTGGATCAGTGCCCCACAAACTGAAAGCCATTCTAGACACACCAATCTTTCAGACACACAATTAATCCCTTGACTTTATTTCTCATGTGCTACTTTGCCATTGTTCAGGTAGTAATCCCAGAATTATTATCTTAGAGGTTCTGCTTACTAATTTAGCTCTTAACTGACCAAAATCTTTCAGTAAAACATACTTTCTAGTCTTAATAATGAATGGACGATGACTACTAGTTCTCTCTCCAAGTTTTTCTCCAGCTCCCATGAGATGTCCTGAATCCTGACACTGGGCAGGCCACACAGCCTTCAGGACTCCTACTCAATGTTGCAGAGAATAGTATCTATCCACCTTATTATACTGTCCTGCACCATAACTTCATTTCTACTTCCTTCCTCCTCTTGAATGGGTCCCTGTGGAGGTGTCAATGTCTGTTTGCTCATCTGACCTGCAGTCTCCACTTTCATCTGCACAGCTTACAAGAATCTCGTACCTGTTGTACAATTGGAGAGACTAAGTTTCCCTAATTATAACCTCTACGTCTTTATACCTGCTTCATGTGAAGTCACACTCTCCTGTCCCTGATCAAAGATCAAGTTTTAATTACTTAGTCTGAGGTGTGTGACCACTCTCCACAGCAAAGTGTTCAGGTAACTTGTGAACTCCTTGATGTGGCACAACTTTTGCAACTCAGATTTCAGCTGGTGAACTCAGATCAGAAATTCATCAAGCTCCGAACATTGCTGTCCAGGAGCTTCCATATGTTCACAGTCACTAATGTAAAGATGGAAGCAATTGTGGATGCTGTAAATCAAAAGCAAAAACAGAAATTGATGGAAAAGTTCAGCTGTCTGGCAACATCTGTGGAGAGAAATCAGGTCAACTGACCCTTCCTCAGAACTCAGTCCTCTGATTTCTCAGAACTCTAAATTCTCTCCACAGAAGCTGCCAGACCTGTTGTGCTTTTCCAGCAGTTTCTGTTACTGTCACTAACGTATTTGACTTAATTTATAAATAAATTATTCAAAATTTCCCGCTCTTGGATGAATTGCATGTTATATAATCTATGCATTTCTAAATGGTATGAGTACTTTAAATGCTACTAGCAACATTGATAGAACTCCAACTTCATTGCTTGTGAACTGCTTTGCCATGCCCTGAAGACCTGATAAGGCACCAAATAAATTCAAGTTAATTCTTTCTTGCTACAACCAGGTGAAGAATGATGTATTGGCTCCCCTCTTTTCAACCTGCCAGCATTTTGTTTATGGATGATTTTGTGAGCTGGTGCTCTACCTGCTGTCAGGTGATTGTTGTAGCCATCTTAAGTGAGTGATTTTTTAAAAAATTACTTTAATTCATGAAAGATTCTAGGTATTAAAGATCCGATTAAAAATTGACAGTCTTTTCTTTAACCATAACCATATACTTCCTCACCATGAGGAAGGAAGGCAAACAATTAGTCTTCTTTTTGTTTATAATGAACAGTCCATTACAAGGTTTGTATGAAATGAAAATACAAAAATTACAACATCACACATGCATTCTGCATTCACTCTCTTCATTTTAACTTGGTTCAAAACCTGCTTTGGGAATGGCAGCTGGATTTGTTCCTTGGGCCACATCACCTTTCTGAGTTTTAATTCTCTACTATCCAGTTCTATGATCCTTGCATTTCTACAAAGTTAATTTCTAGAATGTCAGAGGGTGGTAATCTGACATTTATGTTCCATGACTTTCATATTACACCTTGCTCTCTTTGAACTTTATATCAATCTAATTAGACTAGTTGCGGTTTGAAACTTAGTTTTGTTCCTTTGATCTGCAAGTGGGTAACTCCGTCTTCACCTCACTGGTATTCCCCTGATGATCTCTGCCAGTGGTGCCTGTATGGGATAACTTTGCTTCTCTAGCTTGTTCCACTTTTTCTACAGGACTACTATGATTAATTGGATGTACTCCTGCAGCTCAAGTGAGGTTTCAACTTCACATTCTCTCGGCGTGTCTGGGAATTCATTTGCGCTGCCCCCACCCTGTTAATTCATCAAGAAGGGATCTGTTTTCCAGGTGCCGTCCTTTCACCTTTTATCACCTTTCCCGACCCTTACTTGTCTTCTTTTAAAGCTATTGCCATAACTCAGGCTTTCTTAACTCCTCTGGTTTCTGACCTGAGCCATTCTAATCCTGCTGGACTGTCTTTAACTCTGTTTAATTCAATGTTAATTCATCAAGAAGGGATCTGTTTTCCAGGTGCTGTCCTTTCACCTTTTATCACCTTTCCCGACCCTTACTTGTCTTCTTTTAAAGCTATTACCATAACTCAGGCTTTCTTAACTCCTCTGGTTTCTGACCTGAGCCATTCTAATCCTGCTGGACTGTCTTTAACTCTGTTTAATTCAAGTAATTCTTCTTGGAGTCACTCCAAACCTTAAAGATTTTATTGGCCCTGGAGGCTTCTGAAACTCTTTCAGTTCCTGGTCACTGGTTTAATTACTCTTCTTATGCCACTACAATGCTCACAAATTTTTCTGCCTCCAGCGAATCTCTTTTGATTCATGGCCTATCTGCCACTCGCTGCTGGCATTTTTACCACTCTCTCTGGAGTGTTCTTTTCTATTTGAGAGAGATTGCTTACTGCCAGGCAAATGCGTTCTCAACAAAATATTTATCCCTGCCATTGGTAAGCTTGGGATTACCCTCACTGTTACTCAGCTCACAACACCAGTTCACTCGCAAGATACATTTTAATCAGCATTTGTTACCCATCCTTTATAACCTCTGAACTAAGTAGTTTGCTAGGCCACTTCACAGGACAGTTCAGAGCCAACTACATATTGTTGTTGACATGTAGTCATGTGTAAACCAGCTAAGTTAAGGACGGAAGATTCCTTTCCATAAAGAACATTAGTGAAACAGATGGGTTTTATAACAATTGATGATCGTTCCATGGTCACCATGACAGAACACTGGCTTTCATATTCCGATTTTATTTATTAATTAAACCTAAATTTCACCAACTGCTGTGGTCGACATGTCATACAGCAAATGAATGCACACCCCATAGGTATGGTTCCTTCACCACAGCCACCTTCATTAGGATTCTCCCTTCTGAGTTCAAGATGACTCAAATTAAATTCCTTTTCTCTTTCCCTTTCACTTCCTAGGTATTTTCTCTCTTAATCCCTGCCTCTTAATCCTCTTTCTCTTTTTTGCCCCTCCTTCCACTCTCTTTTTTTCTAAATATACAATTCTCTCTCCTCTGTTTATGTTGAAATTCCTGTCCTAATCTCAGCTGTTCCAATGTTAATTTATATGTTTCGCTATCCTCAGTTTCTCCCTTGATATTTCGTTAGCCATTTTGCAATTTCTAGTTCTCTACCTTTCAAGTGGAACTCCACCACCATATGTCCCACTACCTCTTTTAATTACTCCAAGGACATTTTTTTAATAGAGCTGGAAAAAATAAATGTAGAAAAATTGAAGTATTGCCAAGTCTAATAATGTAGATTTGAGAGAACTATTTTGCAACATTTTCTGAACAGTGTTTGAAGGAACACTTTATTTTCACTACTACAGTTCTTTTGTTCACCTGTGGGAACAAACCCAGACTCTAACTTCTCCTTTCTTTTAAACCCCTCCAGTTGTCTAGAACCAGGATTTTAAAATTATTTTTAGCATACAGCTATATCACACTTTAATTAAAATGTAGTTCTATTGTTAAAAAATTACAAGGTTTTCTTGATTGAAAGGAACAGGAATTTTATGAACTACCATTCCCAAGAAAATAATAAACTGTGGCACTCCCATACACACAAATAAAGACATAAATTTATAAATGAGAGTACATTTAGGACAAAAAGGAGGTTGAAGAATATGCAATTTACAAGTCCTTAAAGTTCCTGATGTGACAGGTTTAACATGAGACTACACTTTTTTAATTGATGACTTACATCCTCCATGGTACCAACATTTGTAGATATCTTAAGACTTCTCCATTAATAAATGTTTCTCAGACTTGCTGAGAACAAAACAGGGGGATAGAGAGAGAAAGAGAGGGTAAGTACAAACCTTTCAATTTTGCTGTTATGAATATATCATCCTTCTCGCTCCTTTGTCCCAAAGTATTTACTTAGAATTAAGTTTATTTGTGAACTGTCATGTCTGGCGTTTTTTAAAGGCTACTTTATCTGCAGGTAACTTTTATTCCACCAATGAAACTCCCACAAAGATGCAAGTCAAACCGGAGGTATTTGCCTGAGTAAAGGTAAAATACTAAAGGTAAAATACTAGAAGGGCGGCACGGTGGCACAGTGGTTAGCACTGCTGCCTCACAGCGCCAGAGACCTGGGTTCAATTCCCGCCTCAGGCGACTGACTGTGTGGAGTTTGCACGTTCTCCCCGTGTCTCCCGGTTTCCTCCGGGTGCTCCGGTTTCCTCCCACAGTCCAAAGATGTGCAGGTCAGGTGAATTGGCCATGCTAAATTGCCTGTAGTGTTAGGTATAGGGGTAAATGTAGGGGTATGGGTGGGTGGCGGGTCGGTGTGGACTTGTTGGGCCGAAGGGCCTGTTTCCACACTGTAATGTAATGTAATCTAAAAAAATTTAGTAATCTAAACTATATATGCTAAAAATCTGAAACAAACAGTGAGCATACTGGAGAAACTTCACATCAGGCAGCATTTGTGGAAAGAGAACCAGTTCTAAAAAAAGTTATATTGGACTCAAAATGTTAACTCTCTTTCTCACTCGACAGATGCTACCAGACTTGCTGAGTTTCTCCAGCATTCTCTGTGTTTGTTTGACACAGATATAAGTGACTGGTTCAGTCATTTTGAAGACATATTGATTTCAGTTCAGATTAGGTTTTATTTCATTTATTCATTTTCCTTGGAAAGGAGAAAGCCAACAAGAAATGCAATGGAAGCTTTCAAAATCAGGAAGAATCTGGATACAGTAAGTAGGGGAACCTATTCGACTCATAAGACGATCAAGAAACAATGGATAAATTAAAAGTATTTTGTAAAATAAGCAAATAGAAGTGAAAAAAAAATTGTCACGCAGCAAGTAGTTAGGATCTGGAATGCTCTACCTATGGTAGAGGCAGGTTCAACTCAAGTGTTTGAGAGAACATTTGGTGATTATTTAAATAAAAACAACATGCAAGGTAATGGAGGATTGGCAGGTGGTCAAAAAACTTAGACAGCTGGTGTGGACACGTTGGATGATTGAGCCTCCTGCAGTGTAATAATTCTACGATTTAATGACAGTTTTACAAATTGGCTCGATCTGTGCTCAATAGTTCATGACAGCTGTCTGAAGCCAGTGATTTTAAAACCATTTTAGTCCATGAAAAGTTCTTGTATTAAAAATCAGATGATGGAATAAAGAATTGACAGTCTTTTGTCAGCATTATCATAACATTCTTTTTGAGGTACATTGTGATGGAACTTGTATTGCATCTAATTAATACAGCACCACATTTAGATAGGTTTGACAATAGAACTAGTCATATCAATTGAGAAAAGATCCTTTGCCTCTAATTTGACTCCTTCAATTTTACAAAGCAATAAAAATAGGAGACTTGCTGCCACTCTTATTTTAATAATTTCCACAGTAATTTTGGTTTTAATTCAATTTCAGAAAAAAATTATTCCCGTGAACTGACCAACAGAAACTTGTTGCAATCAAATGGCATCAAAATATTTTCTCAGAGATCTATGTGGAAAATACATTGTCAAGATGAGATGGAAATCCTATTTTTGAACAACATAACATTCCAAATCATCTCATATCATAACCAACATGAAACACCTAGAATAGCTCAAGTTTTGTACAGAAAAGTTGGCAATTCAAACAAATGCACTCACCCAAGGGGCAGAAGGCACAATCAGTGTGAGGGTCAACAAATCAACACAGCAGTCTTCCAGTGATTGGTTGCATCTAATTGCCTGATTTAGCAACCTAGCATAGAAAACACCTGGAAGGATGCGACAAACTTGATCGTGAGATTCTTGGCCTGATGCAAGAATAAGGCTCAGTGTATGTTTGATTTCATTCAGATGTCTGTACAGTCTGCAGAGCTTTGTTTCCAAGACAGACTACAAAACATTGGAATTAAAAAGAAAAATGTTATCAAATTTACTGAAAATCAAAACACGAGAACTGCTGAATACAGACATGGTTCTGGATAGTTTGTTCTACAGAGAAAACAAAGGGAACCAAAACTATAATTAAAAAAAAAAGTAATACATATGAAATTGCATATGGTAGAGATCTGAAATAGAACTGAAAAAGTATTTGAAACACAACTGATCAGACAGTAGTTGTGGACTGAGCAAATAAATGTTTAGGCATGTACAATTTCATGAGATGCTGAGTGGTTTACTTTGCAAATCTGGCACTTCCTTTTGGCAAAAGTAAACACCTATGGGAAAGATGTTCATTACATGATGCACCAATAATTTTGTCAGTGGTCATATTAATACTTTAAATGAATAAGCAAGTGAATTTATAAAGCAAAAATGTCAGGGCCACAAATTTTTCATTCAACTGAATTGAACAATTGTCAGAAAAAATTAAGTTAACAGAAGAGACACTTAAAAGAATGTATAGTCTTCTGCAGTTCTGAATCCTCACCAGTGAACATTTTGCTGAATAATTTTAAAGATCCCAGAAACACGAGTAATAATGAATTCTCTGAGCCACCCATCAACAATCCTTCCACATTAATCTACCAAAACTGAATTATCAGTCAGATGCTGTAGTTTAAAACCAATGGGAATAAAGCATGGAGAGATGTTACATATAGTGTCAATTTATTATCAATATGGCTGGTAAAGTAGAACAATATTGTTGCAAACATGCATTATGTTTTAATTTACAGTATAGTATTATTGACTAGACATATATTTCAAAAGAATCCTTTCAAAGCAAATGTCACTGACAATGGCAGTAACAATGTTCCATTTGCAAAACAAAACTGAGCTGCTTGAATGGAGATACTGGACAGAATCTTTTCTTCTCCTGAACAACATGGGCATTGGTGAGTCAGTTGGGAAAATATGATTCCACCCTTGGACTACTGTCTTTGTGGAGCTTGCACGTTCTCCCTGTGACTGCATGGGTTTCCAGCTGGGGCTCCAGTTTCCTCCTACAGTCCAAAGATGTGGAAGTTAGGCAGATTGGCCATGCTAAATTACCCATAATATTCAGGGAGGAGTAGGTTAGGTAAGTTAGGCATGAGGAAATGCAGGGTTACAGGGATGACATAAGATATGCTCTTCGGAGGGTTGGTGTGGACTCATGGGGCCAAATGGCCTGTTTCCACACTGTAACGATTCTGTGGATTCCATGGATATGGCAAGATCAGAAAATGATATCCCTGATGTCTGAAATGTCCAATTTTCCAATCAAGGTTTTACTGACAAGATGAGAATTTTGTTATTGCGTAGCAAGAAGACTATTTACATATATTAACATGTCATAACCTAATCTCATTTACATGGAGCTTCCTAGTTCGCCCAGCAATTTAGAGAAACTAGAAGGTGACAACCCCTGACATGAAAGTCTGAGCAGGTACATGGCAGTTTCAGCTTGCCACTTGCTTCTCTGGGCTCCCACTTTGGCCAGCATTCTCCAAAATCTCAGGGACTTGGATTTTAAAGTAAATGAAGATGGGTTTTGGTTTTAGTGCTGTTTCCTTAACAAGACCCTTCCCGTCAGATCAAAACGTGGCTGCTCTCATACATATACCATGTAAGCCTCAAAAGAACCCACATATTTAGACAATATGGATGGCAACGCACACAATGATCTATAGTATATTGTTCTATAAATCCTATACACATTTACATGTTTTAGTTTACCTTTGTATTAATTTGAAATAATTCTCCCTTGGAAGTTCAAGTCATGCTAGGGATGGACAACAAATATGTATGAGGTATTCTGCTGCAAAATAGTTTTTTTTCTTAAATTAAGGACTTTGTTTAAACATAAACTGGAAAACATATTGATGAACTTAACACCACCGGTTTGCTTTGTAGTGATACTCATAAGGTTCACCACTGAAGAAATATTTTTTATGAGATCATGCAAAGAAATTATGCTAATATATGCTATTGACATAACCGTTTTAACCAGATGTATAAGTTAAAACATCTGATAAAAAGCATGTCATTGGATAATTGCCACTGCTACGTAGCAAAAGAAATAAAGAAACAGGTCATTTAGCCCAAACAGTCCATGCTTGCATTTGTGCTCCACTCAAGCCTTACCATCCTTTCTCATGCAATTCCAATGACTAAACCCTCATTTCCCTTCCCTTTCTTAAGTTTATCTGGATTTTCTTATTAATCTCAACCATTCCCTGTGGCAGTGAATTATACATTGCCATCATTTATTAGGAAAAACGTTCCTTTTAAAATTCCTCTGATTTATTTGTGACTTCTGTTAATGGTGTACGGTTCATACTATTGTTAGAAGTGGAAACACTTTGTAACTATATGAAAATCTCTTCTTATTTTGAAGACCTCTATTAGGTCTCCCCTCAGCTTTGTCTTTTCAACTGAAAAGAGTCACAAGCTGTTCATGTCAGATATGGGAGCTTAGAGAAAGTTTACGTGTGACTGAGGATTATATCTGAAATAAATGCCGTTGGTTGCGAATCCCACCAGATCGAATTGACTGGTTGGAGTGACAGTTAGAGGCAATGAAGAATTCACAAGGGCAAGGGGATGTGATGAATGGCAGTTATAGCAAGGGAGAAAAGTAGCAAATACAATCACATAGATGGGTTAACTCCAGGAAAGGTAAGAGAGGTAGGCAGGTAGTGGCTATCCCCATTTCAAACAAGTACACTGCTTTGGAAAATGTAGGGAGTGATGGATTATCAGGGAAATGTAGCACAAAGAGCCAAGTTTCTGGTATCGAGACTGGCTCTAATGCAATGAGGGGTACATCGGGTTCCAAAAGGTCGATTGTGTTAGGTGACTGTCTAGTCTGAGGCACAGACTGACGTTTCTGTATTCAGCAGCGATAAATCATAATGGTGTGTTGCCTCCCTGGTGCCAGGATCAAGGATGTCTCAGAGAAGGTGCAGAATGTTCTCAAGGGGGAGAGGGGCCAGCAGAAGGTCATTGTACACATTGGAAACAATGACATAGGAAGGGAAAAGGATAAGATTCTGAAGGGAGAATATAGAGAGTTAGGCAGGAATTTAAAAAGGAGGTCCTCGAGAGTAGTAATTTCTGGATTACTCCTGGGACTACGAGTTAGTGAGAGTAGGAATAGGAGGATAGAGCAGATGAATGCATGGCTGACGAACTGGTGTACGGGAGAGGGATTCACATTTTTGGATCATTGGAATTTATTTTCGGGTAGAAACGACCTGTACGTGACGGACGGATTGCACCTAATTTGGAAAGGGACTAATATACTGGCAGGGAGATTTGCTAGAAGTGCACGGGAGGATTTAAACTAGTAAAGTTGTCTGGGGGAGAGGTGGGACGGAATAGTTAGGAAAGAGAGATCAATCTGAGACTGGTACAGTTGAGAAAAGAAGCGAGTCAAACAGTCAGGGCAGGCAGGGACAAAGCAGTGAACAAGATAGGACTGATCAATTAAACTGCATTTATTTCAATGCAAGAGGTCTAACAGGGAAGGTAGATGAACTCAGGGCACGGTTAAGAATATGGGACTGGGATATCATAGCAATTACAGAAACATGGCTCAGGGTTGGACAGGACAGGCAGCTTAATGTTCCATGATACAAATGCTACAGGAATGTCAGAAAGGGAGGCAAACGAGGAGGGGGAGTGGCATTTTTGATAAGGGAAAGCATCACAGTTGTCCTGGAGGAGGACATTCCCAGAAATACATCCAGGGAGGTTATTTGGATGGAACTGAGAAATAAGAAAGGGATGCTCACCTTATTGGGATTGTATTATAGACACTCTAATAGTCAGTGGGAAATTGAGAAACAAATTTGTAAGGAGATCTCAGTTATCTGTAAGAATAATAGGGTGGTTATGGTAGGAGATTTTAACTTCAAAAACATAGACTGGGACTGCCATAGAGTTAAAAGTTTAGATGGAGAGGAATTTGTTAAGAATGTACAAGGAAATTTTCTGATTCAGTATGTGGCTGTACTGACTAGAAATAGCGGAAAACTTAATGTAGTCTTGGGAGATAAGGCAGGGGAGGTGACTGAGGTGTCAGTGGGGGAGCACTTTGGGTCAGCAATCATAATTCTATTCGTTTTAAAATAGTGATGGAAAAGAATAGACCAGATCGAAAAATTGAAGTTCTAAATTGGAGGATTGCTAATTTTGACAGCATTAGGCAAGAACTTTCAAAAGCTGATTGGAGGCAGATGTTTGCAGGTAAAGGGGCAGCTGGAAATTGGGGAGCCTTCAAAAATGAGATAGAGAGTCCAGAGAGAGTAAATTCCTGTTAAAGTGAAAGGAAAGGCTGCTAAGTGTAGGGAATGCTGGATGACTAGAGAAATTGAGGGTTTGGTTAAGAAAAGGAAGGAGCATGTGTCAGGTATAGACAGGATAGATCAAGTGAATCCTTAGAAGAGGATAAAGGCAGTAGGAGCATACTTAAGAGGGAAATCAGGAGAGGAAATGAGATAGCTTTGGCAAATAGAGTTAAGGAGAATCCAAAGGGTTTTTACAAATACATTAAGGACAAAAGGGTAACTGGGGAGAGAATAGAGCCCCTCAAAGATCAGCAAGGCTGTCTTTGTGTGGAGCTGCAGAAGATGGGGAGAAACTAAATGAGTATTTTGCATCAGCTTTTACTATGGAAAAGGACATGGAATACATAGAATGTAAGGGAATAGATGGTGACATCTTGAAAAATGTCCATATCACAGAGGAGGAAGTGCTGGATGTCTTGAATTTCACAAAAGTGGATAAATCTGCAGAACTCTGTGGGAAGCTAGGGAAGTGATTGCTGGGCTCCTTGCTGAGATATTTGTATCAGCGATTGTCAAAGGGGAGGTGCTGGAAGACTGGAGGTTGGCTAACATGATGCCACTATTTATGAAAGGTGGTAAGAACAAACCAGGCAACTATAGACTGGTGAGCCTGACGTTGGTTGTGGGCAAGTTGTTAGAGGGAATCCTGGGGGACACGATGTACATGTATTTGGAAAGGCAAGGACTGATTAGGGATAGTCACATGGCTTTGTGCATGGGAAATCATGTCTCACAAACTTGATTGAGTTTTTTGAAGAAGTAACAAAGAGGATTGATGAGGGCAGAGCAGTAGACATGATTTATATGGCCTTCAGTAACACATTCGACAAGGTTCCCCATGGGAGACTGGTTAGCAATGTTAGATCTCATGGAATACAGTGAGAACTATCTATTTGCATAAAGAACTAGCTCAAAAGTAGAAGACAGAGGGTGGTGGTGGAGGGTTGCTTTTCAGTGCAGTGCCACGAGGATCAGTGCTGGGTCCACTAATTTTTGTCACTTATTTAAATGATTTGGATGTGAGCATAAGCAGTATAGGATCTTGATCAGATGGGTCAATGGGCTGAGGAGTGGCAGATGGAGTTTAATTTAGATAAAAGCAAGGTGCTGCATTTTGGGAAAACAAATCTTAGCAGGACTTATACACTTAATGGTAAGGTCCTAGGGAGTGTTGCTGAACAAAGTGACCTTGGAGTGCAGGTTCACAGTTCCTTGAAAGTGGAGTCGCAGGTAGATACGATAGTGAAGAGGGCTTTTGATATGCCTTCCTTTATTGGTCAGAACATTGAGTACAGGAGTTGGGAGGTCACGTTGCGACTGTACAGGACATTGGTTCGGTCACTTTTGGAATATTGCGTGCAATTCCGGTCTCCTTCCTATCAGAAGGACGTTGTGAAACTTCAAAGGGTTCAGAAAAGATTTACAAGGATGTTGCCAGGGTAGGAGGATTTGAGCTATAGGGAGAGGCTGTATAGGCTGGGGCTGTTTTCCCTGGAGGCTGAGGGGTGACATTATAGAGGTTTATAAAATCATGAGTGGCATGGATAGGATAAATAGACAAAGTCTCTTTCTGCAGTGGGGGAGTCCAGAACTAGAGGGTATAGGTTTAGGGTAAGAGGGGAAAGATATAAAAGAGACCTAAGGGGAAACTTTTTCACGCGGAGGGTGGTACGTGTATGGAATGAGCTGCCAGAGGAAGTGGTGGAGGCTGGTACAATTGCAACAGTTAAAGGTATTTGGATGGGTATATGAATAGGAAGGTTTTGGAGGGATATTGGGCTTGGAACTGGCAAGTGGGACTAGATTGGGTTGGCATGGACGACTTGGACTGAAGAGTTTGTTTCCATGCTGTACACCTCTATGACTCTACCTAAATAAATTACATCTAATACATTAGGTGGTTCTCTGGACTTATACTATCATCCTTATTAAAAATAGGTAAAGTGTTAGATATGCACATTTTCGAGCTAATTATTAATTGTGAAAGATAATGCCTTTATCTCTCCTCAAGATTGATTTAAAGTGCAAACTGTCCTGATTATATATTCTTTGATAGTTTATTTATTATATATCCTCTTTTTATTTTAAATGCTTTTGTATCACTACCATGATCTTATAAAGCTTTATGCAGAGAGATATTACTCTGTGTCTCAGTTCCCAGAAAGGCTGAATGCTTTCAAATGTGGCACAGTCAGTAAGTTTTCTGGTTGGTGCTGTCAGGAAGGAACTTTACCTGCCAGCCATGAATGTTGAAAATCACAGGCATGTTGCACTTCACTTCCCCAATTTGAGCAGCTGGCAGCCAAGATTCCTGGCTGGCAGCAAAATTTCAGAAAATCCATCCTCACATATTTTGATGATGCTGGAGCAATGGAAATGCAGACAGGAATGTAGAGATAGAGCCAGCTACTTTATCTATTTACTTTCATTTAATAAATACACGTAGTTGCAAATAACTATTTTGTTGTAAAGACTGTGAGTTTGTGTCAGAAGAATATGCAAATATTAAATCCAAATGGTTTTATCAATGTTTAATGTATTTTCTTTAATATATTCTTTTTTTAATATATCTTCACTTTTCATTAATATTTCATTACTCAACAAAATCCAAAAGTAACTGTTGACAGAGATAAAAGGCCTTCATTTTTTAAATGTTAGCTAAAAATGTTTAATTTGTAATAATGCTCGCTAAATAAACAATAACCTCATAATTTAGCATGAAGATTCATATAATTACACTTTTTTATACCACAAGCCTATCAACATTACTGGTCACCAGAAAGTTAATGCTGTTCACAAAATTCACTTTAAGACAACAGAAACTGTGAACTAGCAATAGAACTACAAGCCACATCTTCAAAAATACTGTTAAAATATGAAATACATTATTAATACTTTTCTTTTGCATTAATACAAAAATTACTAGTTTAATTTGAAATTCTAAAATTGAAAGTTCTGTTAAGTCTGCTTTGATTAATGATAAAGGAGAGGGCTTTGTCTTTGCATCAATCAGGGTTGGCTCTGCTACTTTTCTCCTTCTCTTTGGAGGAAACTAACTGCTATCATTAGTTGTATGTGTCAAAGAGGGACGCAGGAATTTAATGACCTCAACATCTGTTCTTACTGGTTACAGAATGTTTTAAGTTATAAAATGGGCATCAATCCCAGGGAGCACATCCCTGAAGTATGTTCATGTACGCAACCATATGGTTCATGGTGAAATTTGTTCACAATAATCATGATTGTTCCATGTCAATGCCCATAGTGAGACAAGCATAACCTTCAACTGAATTGTTAGAAGGCACAGAATAGTTGGATCAGAGCATGTAGAAGACGTTTCATTTTAAAACAAAAAAATTCTGCATGTACTTTTATATAGTACTTTAATATTATGGGTTATAGCTAAATCACAATATTTGATCAATTTTGAAAGCCAATAATTAGATTTGATTGGAACATAGACATTTCTCTACAAGGTTTCTGTTCTTCAGCTTCATCACTGGTGGGAAGGTGTAGATTTATTGCAGCAAATTTCCAGCTGCATTTTCAATGACCCATATCTGTGGGATTGGTGATAGTAGGACCTCAAAGTTAGGGGAAAAAATCTTGCCAATCTAGCCCCATGGTATGTTCCCATCACAGCGTTCTTCAGAAGTTGAACTGATGTTTCCAATGGTAATCTGCCAATTTGCATGCATCTTCCCAAAGATAACCGGATTTTCAAGCTGGTGCATGGGATGTTAGGTGGCTCCAATCTGTTTGGAAGCGTCCATTCTAAAAAATATCCATAAGTGCAGCAGTGGTCTGAATGTAGGGGCTCTACACTTATCCCTACTTTCCTGGCCTTATTTATCCGATTTGTGGGCAGTAATCAGGCATGGAAATTTCTTAGGTCCTTTTTAAATAGCTCAGCACCACTCACTTTTGGCAGTGGGGCCATCAATCTTTGACTTTTGAAATTATTCATTCATGGGATGAATAAGACAACATATACTGCCTATCTCTAATTGCCTGGAGATGGTGATGGTGAGCTGCCTTTTGTACTGCTGTAGTGGAGGGACACCCACATTGCTATTAGGAAGGGAGTTCCAGCTTCTTTGACCCAGAAACAGTGAAGAAACAAACATAGTTCCTAGTCTGGATGCTGTATGGCCTGGAGGAAAATTGCAAGCAGTGCTGTTCCTATGCATCTCTTGGCTTTATTCTTCTAGGTGGTAGAGATTGTAGGTTTGAAAGATGCTATTAAATAAGGGCTGGCTAGTTACTGCTGATTAGCTTCCTACCAACCCTTAGATGTTGGGTGCCGCCAACTAACCTTAATTGTGTGGCAAGTCCTCTGTCTGCAAATTATCAATCCAACAATGATCGCAACAGAAATATAAATCTCAAGCTATGCAGGTTTGAAGCCTTGCAAATAACATGAACTTTGGTCTTGGCCTATGAACAAAAGTCCTGGCCATGCATTCTTTATACTTCCAGTACAAATTCCTTTGCTCATATATACTGTGGACACTGCCCAAGTAAGTTGTCATGCTGTAATTACATAGCTCTGCAGTGGAAGTGTTTTAGCTCCTGTACTGGGAGGTAGGTATATTTATAGCGTAACAAATTTGCATAGGCAGTTTCTATTATAAAACTTGGTCAATGACATTTTCAATGAAAAGAATTAACAGCAAACGTAAGATAAAATAATTTTAAATTTATCACTAGTCACGAGTAGGCAATAAATGGTGGCCAGCTCGTGATATTCATGTCCTACTAATGAATACAAATAATTTCTGCATTATTACATATTGCTGTGGTTCTGTTCGCCGAGCTGGAAGTTTTTGTTGCAAACGTTTCGTCCCCTGTCTAGGTGACGTCCTCAGTGCTAGGGAGCTTCCTGTGAAGCGCTTCTGTGGTGTTTCCTCCGGCATTTATAGTGGCCTGTCCCTGCCGCTTCCGGTTGTCAGTTTCAGCTGTCCGCTGTAGTGGCCGGTATATTGGGTCCAGGTCTATGTGTTTGTTGATGGAGTTTGTGGATGAGTGCCATGCTTCTAGGAATTCCCTGGCTGTTCTTTGTTTCGCTTGCCCTATAATGGTAGTGTTGTCCCAGTCAAATTCATGTTGAATTTGAATGGGACAACACTACCATTATAGGGCAAGCCAAACAAAGAACAGCCAGGGAATTCCTAGAAGCATGGCACTCATCCACAAACTCCATCAACAAACACATAGACCTGGACCCAATATACCGGCCACTACAGCGGACAGCTGAAACTGACAACCGGAAGCGGCAGGGACAGGCCACTATAAATGCCAGAGGAAACACCACAGAAGCGCTTCACAGGAGGCTCCCAAGCACTAGGTGACATCCTCAGAGGCTCCCAAGCACTGAGGATGTCACCTAGACAGGGGACGAAACGTTTGCAACAAAAACTTCCAGCTCGGCGAACAGAACCACAACAACGAGCACCCGAGCTACAAATCTTCTCACGAATAGTAAGAGTTATTATTCTCCCACCTTGTTTTATACTTCTCAAGACAGAGGGTCACATCTATTATTATAATATGCCTTGAATTATGCCTTAAACAATTGTAACTGGTTGAGGTGTTAACTGCTCAGACATTTTGGTTGGAAACACCTTATTGCCTGTATATGGGTGAATTGCTGTACTTGGGCTATCTTTTGGCAGTGTCTGTGAATGGGTTCAATACTAATGGCATTTCCTCAGTTTCAGAATGAAACAACAATCAATAAGCAATTTATGATCTAAATATAAAATTGACTTCATCAATAAATATATGAACTCACAAGGACTTAAAACAAGATTTTACAAAAGTGAAAAAAAGTTTCTCAGCCACTTTTTTCATAATAAATTATGCAACCAAGAGCTAAAAAGTCTACTCACTTGCAATGTCATAATTTGCAAATAACATAGAAAATACACAAGAGTAACAAATTATTCAAACACAAAGAAAACTACAATGACTAAAATTCTTTCTGAACACAAGTTTTAATCGAACTATCACAATATTTCAATTTTATATTCCATCTTTTCAGATATTTTAACCATTTTCACCCGGGCAGGTAGGCATTCAACCTATCCACAGGCTTCTGTCAATTGCAATTACCAGTTGGGTGAGCAAAGTGATCTTCTGTCCTTTGGATAGCCATTGCCACAAAATGGTCAGAAATATTTACATTCAACTACTTCATTCTGTGATACATTAATATACTAATTGTGTACAATTTCGGTCTCCTTATTTGGAAAAAAAAAATACAACTGTTTTAAAAGATAGTTTGAATAAGGTTCACAAGACTTATTCCTGGGATGAAGAAAGGTTGAATAGGTTAGGCTTATAGTCTTTGGAATTAGAAGAATGAGAGGTGACCTTATTGAAACATAGAAGATACTGAGGATCTACGTCAGGTGGATAGTTGGAAGATATTTCCCCTTGTGGTGGAGTCTTAAGAATGAGATGTCTTAAGATAGAAAGGAGGAAAATTATTTTTTCTCAAAAGGTTGTAGGAAGGTGGAAGGTAGTGGACAATGGGTATTTAAATTTATTCCAGGTATTTTAGGGAGACTTTTGATTGACAAGGAAGTCATGAATTATAAGGAATAGACAGGAAATTTGAGCTGAGACCACAAACAGATCTGCTATGATTTTATTGAATTGTGGAGCAAATTTAAAGAGAGGCCTTTCTTGCTTCTAACTCAGAGAGTACTATGTTTAACAAAGGTAGTTCTTGCATTGCTTCTCTAATTTCATCATTATAAAAAGTTACCATTGGAACATTCCACAAATAAAATTATCATGATCAAGTTAATACTCATTTGAAAGCTAACATAACATTTACAAAATTTTAAACTGCAATTGTCAATTAAAATGCCAGGGTAACCACCGATAGAATGTAATTTATTGTCAATGTAAATACATATTAACATTTACAGATTGGATACTGGTTTGGAATCAAAGGCTGATCTTTAGCTCACATATTATTGCTGCACAAAAATTGGGAATTTAATTTATATATTAATATTAATGCATAATATGACTTTAGATGCACTAAAATATTCAAACTACTCTTTTTCACTGCAAACCACCATTTTATGCTGCTGTGTTAGGGAGGAACAGCTGTCCACAGCTAAACTAGGTCCGTGACCATTCCCCAAGGTATTTTGGTTTACTTAGCTGCAGACTAATTGGAATCTGGTGGAGTGAACGCAAAGACTCAACATGGTCAGAAGTCTTTTCTAGTAAAAAAAGAGATAAGTTCTTTACACAAAAGATGGGCAGAATGTTCCAGCTGTTGGTAGCAAATTACATTAAAAACTGGCAGAATTTTTAAAATCTATCATGCAATTGTGAGTAGCAATGTTCTACTATATTTTTTAAATGCTTCACTCTCTCCAATGATGCTAAATTAAGAAAATCTGTCGCATTGTGGGAAAAAAAAGCCTGAGCTTTCTGGATAATGATATGAAACATGGAACTATTTAAAGCACAATATATTATTTTTGGACTGCATTGGAAACACTGCAAGTATCTAGAGCTGAACTTGAACATCTGTTATATTTAGTCAATAAGCAGGTGTATGACATGATAGAGTGCACTTCATAAATAATTTAACTTGGGAATAATTTACAACTGGATAGTCAAGATACAGAATGAAATAGTGTACTCAAAAGTGCAATCTATGAAAACTGGAAACTGTCATTGTGAATTTGTTCCAGTTGGAAACTGACAGGTCAACACCTTGACACAGAGGAAATAAAATGCAATGCACTCTTCCACCCAATGTCTGTGACATACATAATGCTTTTCCATCAGACACTTCAAAGTCACTGCATTTGCAGTTAGTATTGAACACAGAAGAGCTGGAAAAATTGGATTCTATAAAAGTCAACAGCCATAAAGGTCACAGACACAGCTGCACAATTTGAGCTGTGTCTCCAACATTCAATTGTGATTATTGTCATCAGTTTGATTCTACTCTGACTAATAGAAGTCCAGTAAGCTCTGCTGTGAAGCTCTCATGCAGGCATGTTCAGGGAGTAATTCAAAAATTTAGACTGTCAATATTATTTGTTTTCTATGGTGTTTAGTGAAACAGCTGCATGTAAATTATATACTCCAAAGAGAATTGGGAGATGTGCGATTTTAATGATTAATCCAGTGAGCAACATTGTATAGTGATTCCTCTTGAAAATACATGGTTGATGGGGAGTGACGATAGGGAGGAATGTAAAAGTGATTGGAATCTAAGGAACTGAAAGTTCTGCAGAAATTATAAGGCTGGAGAAGCTTTCAGAAATTGTGAGGGATGATGCCATGAAAAGCTTGAGGATGAGAATTCTGAATAGAAACTGTTTGGAGACCAGAAACCAAATTGGCCAGCAAGAACAAGAGTGATGGATGCAATCGCCTTAGATATGAGAGTCACAGTTTCACATGAGATGAATTTACAGAGTGGGGTGGATAGTAGGCTGACTAAGAAAGCACACAAGCATTTAGAGAAATCCAGAGATGAAAACATAAATATTAATTGTGCAGCTGCTTTTATTCTCATTTAGTTCAATAGTTATTGATTTTCTTATTCAATTTGTCAATGTTAAACTATCCAGTTCAACACTGATAGACTGAACTAATTCTTCTTAGATATGCATTTATACTTACTACATACTGAAGGTTCAGGTTATCCATCTTGCCATAGCAAAGATCTAGGAGAGTCACAGGTTGGTTAATCAGATTCCTTCCTGACATTAACCACATCATGGAAAGGTTTTCAACATTTGCTGCCTAAAATAATTTAAAGTATAAATGTTCAAAATTAATATCACAATTTTAATTCCAACAATAATAAATCATAATGGTGCATGTATCCCCATGTATTTTAGGCAAGTAGCATAATAAAGTGATTTAATCATCCAAATATGACAACCTAAAACTGTCAAATTTGCAATCTCTTTTGCAGAGGCAATCTAAACTTTTATTCAATGTGCTACTTCATAAAATTGACCTTTTTTCATAGGCAGAATAACAACAGCAGTTAAACTAAGTCAGCCCACTGAATAACTACATCAAAAATTTACAGAACAAAATGCAAAATGCTAAATCTTCTGCAGCGTCCTCCCCACAGCATGCAAAGCTGATCTGATATTGTCTGCATGATGGAAAGGTTATCAGGTTTACGAGAAACACTGAATTTCTAAAATTTAAACCTCACGAGATTTAAATAGAAATACAAAAGAAACAATAGCAATGACATCTTTGGAATACCACATGATGTCTTCAGAAGATTGGTTATTAATGGCCTAAAACATTATGTAGAAAGACATATTAAATCTGATATTAATTACAACAGCTATTCTATTTTATATGTCAGAAAACAAAATAACAAACCCTCCTGCCATTCAGTTTTTGGTTCAGAGGCGGAACTGCCTTGAAGCAATTTTTCAAAGTACTCGTTCAAATTGCAGGACAAAAATAAGAATATTCACATCTTTTAAGAAAAATGTTAAGCATTCAATTCAGCATATTTTCTCCCTCTGATGTGATCCACAAGAAACATGGGAAAAGAAAGCCTGCTTGCTCAGTGCCTGCTGGGAAAACTTCTAGAAAGGTCCAGGAAGAATGGATACCGTTTCCAATAATTTCTCATGGTGCATTCCAGTTTTTGGGTGTTAGCACAAGGAAACGACAAACGTCCATTAAACTTGATCTCTACCCCATTCTACTCAGATACACTAAGGGCTGAGAATTAGTGGCTATAGACAAAAAGGTCAACAAAACTCTTTGCACGGAATTGTGTAATTCTAGCACTGTCTGTGGTTATTGTGAAATCCTCCAAGCTACTTCAAATGGGAACAGTTATTTGACTTCATGTCAGTAAAAACATTAGTTTTTCTTTTGTTTCCTTTCTATTACAGGTGTGCCATCCTTTATCCGATATCCTTGGGGCCAGTTGTTTTATGAACTTCGGAATTTTTCGTATTTCAGAATTAATGACATTTTCACAGTGAAATTAAAAAAAACGTACCAAACAGCTGACCCACATGTGACTAGGACAAGTGCTGAGACACAATTGATGCCTGCCAGTGCTGGGCCACGCTGCCACGTCACATCTGAGTGATGTGCATCAAGTGGGTGTGAAGTTGGGTTACCTGTTTGCACGCCAAAACAACCTTATTATATAAAAACAAACTTCACAAAAGAAATTCTGAATTTTGGAGCTTTTTGGATAAAGGATTGTGTACCTGTACTGTCAAGTAAATGGAACCAATGCCATTGTCTTCAGTTTCCATGGCAAACTCCATTCCCAAAATATTGATTTCATCCCTCTCTAAGGCTGAATCAATCTGTTCTGATCCCAAGATCAATTTCCAAAAAATATGGGTGTACCTAGTCATGGCACAAATAAATAACTCTGCCCACCTCCACCCACATGTCAGCTCATTAGCTGCTGAAACCTCAAGTATGTCTTTCTTACCTCTAGATTTGAATATTTTAATGCATTCCTGGACTGTCCCCTGTATTGGTCATACAAAATTCATATCTTTAATCACACTAAGTTTAGTTCCAAGCATCAGCCCATATCTCAATGGTATACATTGTTTCCTGATTAAATGACATCTCCACAATAAAATTCTTATTCATCTGACCAATTCCTTTCTATAGCTTTGTCTTTCTCTTTCTCTCAATATCTGTATTATTTAAATTCTGACCTCCTCAGCATCCCTGACTCTAAATGCTCCATTCCTGCTGGCTGAGCCTTTAACTTCAAATGCCCTATGCTTTTCTTCTTATTTAATTGTGCCAGCATCACAGGGTAAAATCCATATTCAATGGACATTTACATGAGTAGAACTAGCTAAACCAGTGTGACCAGCTGAAATTTTGGGGTGGTATTTTCCATTTTGAAGTTAAAGCACAGTGAGAGTGCTAAGTCTGCTGGTGTGGACATCAAGCTCCTCAAAGGCTTTAGATTGGACAGAGAAAAGTGGCAGCATTCCTGTGATAATGGGGAGACATCAATGGATGAGCAACCCAAAAAGTAATATTGCGCTTTGCTTTTCTCGGATGAACAAGAACTCAGATACATTGCACTGCATAAACTTCACTCCATCTTCAATTAATTAATTAGTCTTTTTCTCTTCTGCGGGCTACAAGTACAACCCACAAATCCTCAGCAAGGAACAGGTCACTGCCCAAGTACCTCTGAGGAGGAAATGTGTGAAACCTCAAAAGGACATTTGCAAGACGTTCACCTGTACCTGCCACCAGCACATCTCAGAGGATACCTTAGCTAAAGCAGATTCAGAGGTGTGACATGGTAAGCAAATCACTGACATGTGTTTGCTCAGCCAGTGAATGAGGAAGTACCAGAGTCTTTGACATTCAGAGGGCTGTCAAAGGCCAAACACCTAGCCAAGCCCAGGCAGAAGACATGCCTCTATACTTAGCAATAACGGACAAGATCAATTAGCAGAGAGAGGCATGACAACATCAGGCAGTCATGCCAGAATTCCTCGGTAGGCTGGGATGAGAGATAGAGGAGTCCAAGTTCTAACTATGGAATGGTCTAGCATAAAAGCACGTGGCTGCCATGAAAGGGTGGTGCTTGCCAGATGCGGATCCAATAAAACACTCAGTGATTGTCAGAATTGGACGAGGACCTATACTTCAAAGCTATCGCCAAAGACACTCAGCATGAATAGAAAAACAACAGGGGGACAAGGCACATTGTCCTCACTTTGGGTGGCCAACTTGTCAATAAGTGGAGCAAACCAGTACAATAGTCAAGCACCCCAGTAACTCATTCTCAGGATACTCTAGAAGTGCCCATCCCTTCTACCTATGACCCCAATGCCTGCAGCAGCTCAAGCTAAAGAGAGTGAGCTTGTATCTGTGCTGAAGATTCTGAGTGGGTCTGGATGTTTTCAGCCCAAGAACTCTGATGATTGCCCAAGTCTTCAAGATCACCAGGGTGTTACACACAACATACTCTTTCCACTCTAATTGGAGAAGTCGGACTTGAACCCAGCCGTAGTGGGAGAGAAAGGAAGATTGAGACATTTAGATGGCATGAGTGGCAAGGGTGCTCAAACATTATATGCTTTTTGGGAGGGTTCGAACTAATTCAGCAGTGGGATGGGAATCTAATTGATAGTTCCAGTGTCCAGGAGGTTGAGAGCAGTCAGGTCAAAAATAAGGTTTCAAGGTTGCAAGAGTGCACCAGCAAACAGGAAGGAGGTTTGAAGTGTGTCTATTTCAACGCCAGGAGAATCCGGAATAAAGGGGGTGAACTTGCTCCATGAGTTGATACCTGGGATTTCGATGTTGTGGCCATTTCAGAGACATAAATAGAGCAGGGATAGGCATTATTGTTGCAGGTTCCAGGATTTAGATGCTTCAGTGAGAACAGAGAAGATGGTAAAAGAGGGGTAAGTGTGGCATTGTTAGTCAAGGACAGTATTACGTGGCAGAAAGGACATTTGAGGACTCGTCAACTGAGGTAGTATGGACTGAGGTTAGAAACGGGAAAGGAGATGTTACCCTGTTGGGAGTTTTCTATCGGCCTCAGAATACCTCCAGAGATGTAGAGGAAAGAATAGCAAAGATGATTCTGGATAGGAATGAGAGTAACAGGGTAGTTGTTATGGGGGACTTTAACTTTGATGACTGGACACACCATAGTTCAAATACTTCAGATGGGTCAGTTTTTGTCCAATGTGTATAAGAGGGTTTCCTGACATAGTATGTAAACAGGCCAACAAGGGGCGAGGCCACATTGGATTTGGTGTTAAATTTGGAGGTAGGTGAGCACTTTGATGATAGTGATCACAATTCGGTTATGTTTAGCGATGAAAAGATATAGGTAGGTATATACTGCAGGGCAAGAGTTATAGCTGGGGGAAAGGCAATTATGATGCGATTAGGGAAGATTTAGGATGCATAGGATGGGGAAGGAAACTGCAGTGGATGGGCACAATTGAAATTTGGAGCTTATTCAAAGAACAGCTACTACATGCCCTTGATAAACATTTACCTGTCAGGCAGGGAGGAAGTGGTTGAGCGAGGGAGCCGTGGTTTACTAAGGAAGTTGAATCTCTTGTCAAGAGGAAGAAGGCAGCTTATGTTAGGATGAGATGTCAAGGCTCTGTTAGAGAGGTTGAGAGTTACAATGTAGCCAGGAAAGACCTAAAGAGAGAGTTAAGATGAGCCAGGAGGGGACATGAGAAGTCCTTGGCAGATAGGATCAAGGAAAACACTGAAGCTTTCTATACTTATATCAGGAATAAAAGAGTGACTAGAGCATGGTCAGGGGTAAATTAAGGACAATAGTGGGAAGTTATGCGTGGAGTCCAAGGAGATAGAAGAAGTGCTAAATGATTTTTCGTCAGTATTCACACTGGAAAAAGACAATGTTGTCAAGGAGAATACTGAGATACAGGCTACAAGATTAGAAGGGATTGAGGTTCACAGGAGGTGGTGTTAGCAATTTTGGAAATTGTGAAAACAGATAAGTCTCCTGGGCTGGATGGGATTTATCCTAGGATTCTCTGGGAAGCCAGGGAGGAGATTGTCGAGCCTTTGGCTTTGATCTTTACGTCATTGTCTACAGCAATAATGCCAGAAGATTGGAGGGTAGCAAATGTTATCTCCTTATTCAAGAGGGGAGTAGAGACAACCCTGGTAATTATAGACCAGTGAGCCTTACTTTGATTGTGGGTAAAGTGTTGGAAAAAGTTATAAGAGCTAGGATTTATAATCATCTAGAAAGGAATAAGTTCATTGGGGATAGTCAACATGGTTTTGTGAAGGACAAGTTGTGCCTCACAAACCTTATTGAGTTGTTTGAGAAGGTGACCAAACAGGTGGATGAGGGTAAAGCAGCTGATGTGGTGTATCTGGATTTCAGTAAGGCATTTGATAAGGTTTTCCACGGTAAGCTATTGCACAAAATAGGGAGGTATGGGATTGAGGGTGATTTAGCGTTTTGGATCAGAAATTGGCTAGCTGAAAGAAGACAGTAGGGGGTAGTTGATAGGAACTGTTCATTCTGGAGTTCAGTTACTAGTGGTGTACCACAAAAACCTGTTTTGGGACCATGCTGTTTGTCATTTTTATGAACGATCTGGATGAGGGCGTGGAAGGACGGGTTAGTAAGTTTGCGGATCACACTAAGATCGGTGGAGATGAGGACAGTGCCGAAGGATGTTGCAGCTTACAGAGGGACATAGATAAGCTGCAGAGCTGGGCTGAGAGGTGGCAAATAGAGTTTAATGCGGAAAGGTGTGAGGTGATTCACTTTGGAAGGAGCAATAGGAGTAGACAGTACTGGGCTAATGGTAAGGTTCTTGGTAATGTAGATGAGCAGAGAGATTTTGGTGTCCATGTACATGAAAGTTGCCACCCAGGTTGATAGGATTTTTGAGAAGGCATACGATGTGTTAGCTTTTATTGGTAGAGGGACTGAGTTTCAGAGCAAGCAGCCTACAAATCTTGATGCGCGTACAGTTCTGGTGACCGATTATAGGAAGGATGTGGAAGCTTTGGAAAGGGTTCAGAGGAGATTTACTAGGATGTTGCCGGGTATAGTGGGAAGGTCTTATGAGGAAAGGCCGAGGGTCTTGAGGCTGCTTTTAGAGAAAATTTAGAGAGAAGGTTGAGAGGTGACTTAAATTTAGACATATAAGATAATCAGAGGGTTGGATAGAGTGGACAATGGGAGCTTTTTTCCTCGGAAGGTGATGGCTAGCACGAGAGGACATAGCTTTAAATTGAGGGATAACAGATTTAAGACAAATGTCAGAGATGGTTTCTTTACTCAGAGTAGTAGGGGCATGGAACACCCTGCCTGCAAAAGTAGTAGACTCGCCAACTTTAAGGGCATTGAATGGTCATTGGATAAGCATATGGATGAACAACGGAATAGTTTGGGTTAGATAGGCTTCAGATTGGTTTCACAGGTTGGCACAACACAAAGGGCCTGTACTGCGCTGTAATGTTCTATGTTCTATGTATACTGCACTTCTCTAAATATGAATTCACTTACAGTTATAGTATCTGAAGGTGGTGGATGAGGTGTCAATCTTGCAGAAAGCTTTGCCCTGGATGTGAAGCTTCTTGGTACTGTTGGAGCTGCATCCAACAGGCAAGTGGATAGTATTCTGTCAGACCCTTGACTTATGTTTTGTTATTGACAGTCATTGCGAAAACAAAGGGTGAATTACTCAAGGCAGGAATTCCAAGTCTCTGACATGTTCTTGTAGTCACAGTATTTATATGAGTAGTTCAGTTCGGTTTCTAGAGTATGGCAATCCCCAGGATGTGGACAGTAACTTCAACAATGATATTATTATTGAATGTCAAAGGGCAATGGTTAGATTATCTCTTGTTGGTGATGGTCATTGTCAGTTCTACTTATCATTTATTAGCTCAAATGTCTTGCTACATATGGATACGAACTGCTTCAGTATCTGCATTGTGCAATCAGTAATAAATATCCACACTTCCGATCTCATGATGGTCAGCAGATCAATAAAGTTAAGCAGCCTGAGAAAATTTAGAGATTAGAGAGCAAGGAGAGGGAAGGCCTACAACTCAGTGCTTTATAACCAAGAAAACATGCTTGGCAATACAGTCTCCAAATTGTTGCTCACACATACTGATCCAAAAGAGAGAGTTCTTCAGGTTAAAGATGCACAACAGTCTGACGGGGAGCTTCCACCAGTAATATAGAATCTGGGATTACTGGGGAGAATTGTTTTAAATTGCTCAAGGCAGACTTGACCTGGAAAGAAGGTGCCATCAGGAAGATGAAAAGGAAACTAAAGCTTTGGTTGCAACTCTTGCAAGACGTTTGCAAACTACACTATCTGGAAGTCGGCAGCCAGATGCCTTATTTTCTCTCCGTCAGCAATCATGCTCAGGGATGACCTGCCTGCCTTGTGTTCTTGGCCACATTAAATCTTTGATATGTCTACGCGCTTCATAATGTTTATATACCACATTTGATCACATGCTCCTCAACCAGCAGCTCACAATCGGACACTGCAACCGATAACCACACATCAATATTTTGCACAGGCAGCCAGGGCAGCGCATGATCAGTACAAACATTCCCCTTTGCCAGAATCAATATAAGTCTGTTCATTCTGTTGTTGTGATCGTAAGCCAGAGTCCCACTGTGTTCTTTTTAAAATGTTTAAATCTCCGCAGGGGTGCAAGTAGAAAAACATTAAAGGAGCAAATTCTATGCTTCCAAAGTTTGATTTCTGTCAAATGGTGTGAATTTCTCATCGCTGCATTGGCTATCAGATGGGATGTAAACTGAGGTGTTGGTTGGAGCGGGTGTGGCAGATGTTTCAAAATCCTTCTTGCATCCGACTCCAGACAAATTTCAAATTTTAATTCAGACAAAATTAAATCGAGTCTTTAACATTTTAGCCAAAGGCTACATGAAAAAAGTATGTTTTAAACTTTCATTCAAATTTGAAAATTTGGATTGAAGATTCACATTTCAAAGTAGGCAGAGCAAGTGATTTGCTCTTGCTCAGATCCTGTCAAAGCATTTGCTCAACCATAAGTTAGCTTCCATCAAAACTTGGTCTAAAATCAACTAACTCCATCTGGACCGTAAGTGACAGATCAGATGTTTAGAATGTATGAAAACAAATACTTTTTTTAAGCTGAATTGTATTTGTTTTTATAATTGCCAAATTAAATTGATCACGTATAAATTTGAGCAAGCAAAATGGCTACAAGCCATAAATTTGATTTATGGTCATTTTAACAACCTGGCATTAACAAATGAAAATATTACTTCGAAAAAGGAAGAATTAACACAAAGTATTTTGAAGCATTTCTCAAATCGAAACTACACTAACAGTCCAGTAAAACATTCCTTAAAAATTTGGTTTACTTAAATAATTTTGATTTCGTTTTTTTGTGAGAAATCTAATCAACTGTGCAAATTAGAAACAAGCTGAATGCTCTCTAAGAACTTTTTTTAAAATATGTTGATTTAAAAAATGTGTGCGATGCGTGTTTATGCAACCCACAACTTCAGTTTATGCTGCTCACTAGTTAGACATTCCCTAGAAGCAGTCTCAGGACATTTTCTCTTGCATACAACTATAACTATTTATTGTTAAAGTGAACATACTTGGTTTTCAAAGTGCTGATGAATTAAAAATTATGGAAGCAATTCTATCATTTCTGTATGAGCCAACTAAATTAAGTGAAGACCTTTTTCCAAGGCTTATCTTCATACCAAGATTACCAGCTGGTGCGCACCTCTGTGCTTAGCTGTAGTTAAAGCTCCTCAGGAGATCTGCTTCCTGAACTCTTGCTCCCAGTAGACAAAGGATGAGCTAGAAAACTGTCAGTTTACTAGAGGGGAATTTTTTTGCTGTTGCCTGGCAACCATCATCTGAACCGTACATTTGACTGCACTATTACAGTTATCACATGCTATTAAAATGTAACATGGAACAAAGTACAAATCAAGAAGAGGTTTACAAAATTATGAGGGGCATGGATAGGGTAAATAGACAAAGTCTTTTCCCTGGGGTATGTGTATGGAATGAGCTGCCAGAGGAAGTGATGGAGGCTGGTACATTTGCAACATTTAAGAGGCATTTGGATGGGTATATGAATAGGAAGGGTTTGGAGGGATATGGGCTGGGTACTGGCAGGTGGGACTAGATTGGGTTGAGATATCTGGTTGGCATGGACGGGTTGGACCGAAGGATCTGTTTCCATGCTGTACATCTCTATAACTCTATAACTAACAATCGTTACAACTGTTCCACATTTATAAATAAGTTGTGATAGTTGTTTGCCACTTGATTTTATAAGTTATCATACAATCTTGAATCATGAATTCTGTTGCCTCAGATATCCGGTAAATCTTTTATTTTTTTTCACAATCTTGTTTTTCAGTATTTCAGTGCAAACATGTTACTTGAAAATGAAACAATGGCCAGGATCAACAGAATCAGAATTTTCAGAGTAGATAGGTGCTTGGTGACTGTGCAGACTTACTGAGTGGAAAGGCCTATTTCTGTGCTGTAAAACTGTATGTCTACTACAAGCCAGAAGCATGATTGAATATTCCTCACTTGCCTGGATGAAGTCAGCTCTAAAACTTAAGAAGCTTGACACCAGTCCAGACAAAACAGACCAATAGAAAAACACTATCTTGAACCACCTTTAACATTAACAATGGACAGTGGCAGCAGGGCGTACCATTTACAAGATGCAGGATAACAACTCACCAAGGCTCTTTAGCCATTACTTTCCAATCTTAAACCTCTACAGTCTAGAAGGATAGGTGTTGGCATTCTCATGTTTTGGCTGAATGTTTTGTTCAAAATCTGACAGTTGTGCTGGACGATTCATAATTATGTTTGGAATAGAGAGAGAGACAAATGAAGCATTAAGAACAGAACTACAAAACCATTAGAATGTGGCCATTTGGAAAGTGAAGTCAAAGATTGTGTAGGTTCGAGGCAACATTTCTTATAGTTCAGCCAGTCTGCTGTTTAAAGCAACACAGATCCAGGATCCAGTGGAAAAGTTATGGTTGGAACAAAACTGGCCAAGACAACAGTCACTCAGGGTAGTAGCATGTGCTACTAATAAAATAAAATGTTACATAAAACTGCCCAGGTACTAGTCAGCATTTGCTCCCTCACAACAAAATTTTCTCTTGAAATAGGGCTCATCTCAGTCCAATGAAATTCTTTTAAGTACAGGAGTAGCCAAAACTATAATAAGAGAAAGAAAGACACATAAGTATGTAAGTTGAGAATGGGGTGCTGGAAAAGCACAGCAGGTCAAGAAGCATCCGAGGAGCACGAAAATTGACGTCCCGGGCAAGAGCCCTTCACCAGCAATGAGGCTTATGAGCCGAGGGGGTAGAGAGATAAATGGGACGGGGATGGGGCTGGGGGGAGGTAAGCTGAGAGTGTGATAGGTAGATGGAGGTGGAGGTAATGGGGATAAGTCGGAGAGGAGAGTGGAACGGATAGGTGGGAAGAAAGAGGCCAGGTAGGACAGGTCATGAGGGTGGTATCGAGTTGGAAGGTTGGAACTGGGATAAGGTGGGGAGGGGGAATGAGGAAACTAGTGAAGTCCACATTGATGCCATGTGGCTGGAGGGTCCCAAAGTGGAAGATGAGGCATTCTTCCTCCAGTCAGGTGGTTAGGAGGCCCAGGACCTGCATATCCTTGGTGGAGTGGGAGGGGGAGTTGAAGTGTTCAGCCACAGGACAGTACAGTTGGTTGGTCCTGGAGATGTTCTCTGAAGCACTCTTCAAGTAGGCGTCTTGTCTCCGCAATGTAGAGAAGACCACATCAGGAGCAACAGATACAGTAAATAACATGTGGAAGTGCAGGGAAAACTCTGATGGATGTGGAAGGCTCCTTTGGGGCCCCTGGACAGAGGTGAGGTGGGGGGGGGAGGCGTACAGAGTGGCGGGAATGGTCTTTACGGAAAGCAGATAGAGGTGGGGAGGAAATATTTCTTTGGTGGTGCGGTCCATTTGTAGGTGGCGGAAATGACGAAGGAAAATGCAACATACGCGGAGGTTGGTTGGGTGGAAGGTGAGGACCAAGGGGTGTTCTGACCTTGGTGAGGTTGGAGGGCGGTGTTCGAGGGCACAGGTACGACAAGTGGATGAGATGCGCTGGAGGGCATCATCGACCACATGGGAGGGGAAACTGCAGTCTTTGAAGAAGGAGGCCATCTGATGTGTTCTGTGGCGAAATTGGTCCTCCTGGGAGCAAATGCAGTGGAGGCGGAGGAATTGGGAATAAGGGATAGCGTTTTTACAGGAGGCAAGATGGGAAGAGATGTAGTCCAGGTATCTGTGGGAGTTGGTGGGTTTGTAGAAGATGTCCGTGTTGAAGCACTAGTGGTATGTCCTGCCTATCTATTATAGGTCTTGGCTTCTTAAGGTGGGTGATGTAATTTCCAGTTCTCTTTTTTTAAAGGAAAGGCAGATAGGATCTAAATCAACGTGTTTATTGATGGAGTTCTGGTCAGAATGCCATGCCTCTAAGAATTCTTGTGCGCTTCGCCTGTCCTAGGATGTGTGTGTGTTGTCCCAGTCAAAGTGGTATCCTTCTTTGACTGTATGTATGGAAACTAGTGATATTGGATCGTGTCTTTTGGTGGCTAGTTGGACCTATGCCTCACCATCCACTTCACATTCAATAACAAAACATACAAACGAGTCAATGGAACACCCATGGGATTACCAATATCAGGTCTCATAGTGGAAGCAGTAATGCAGAGACTTGAACAAGCTGCTCTCCCATCCATCCAACCCAAACTTTGGGTCCGCTACGTGGATGATACCTTTGTAACCGCAAAACGGAACAAATTACAGGAAACATACAACACCATCAACAATATCCTGACAAACATAAAATTCACAAAAAAGGAGAACGACAACAGACTCCCATTCCTAGACGTGACAGTTGAACTGAGAGCTTCAAACCAGAGTCTACAGAAAAACAACAAACACAGACTAAATACTTAACTTCAGAGGCAATCATCCCAACATCCACTAACGGAGCTGCATCAAGACATCATTTCAACAAGCTACATCATACTGCAGCACCCAAAAACTACAAAAGCTGAAGAAAAACATTTATACAATGTTTTCAAGAAAATCGGATACCCAATAAACACAATCCGCCTATTCCTCAGAAACAAACCCAAACAAGCAGACAGAACGTAACCAAAAACTATAGCCACATTACCTTAGATTAAAGACATATCAGAAATGACTTCCAAACTACTCAGACCCCTTGGCCTCATGGTAGCCCACAAACCTACCAACACACTTAAACAGCGACTAATGAACCTAAAGGATCCATTAGATACTACCAGCAAAACTAACGTCATTTATAAGATGCCATGCAAGAACTGTAAAAAAACACTACTTTGGACAAACAAGCAGGAAACTTGCCATCAGGATACACAAACACCAATAAGCCACCAAAAGACACAATCCACAACCACTAGTTTCCATACATACAGACAAAGAAGGACACCACTTTGACTGGGATAACACACACATCCTAGGACAGGCGAAATATACAAGAATTCTTAGAGGCATGGCATTCTAATCAGAACTCCATCAATAAACACATCGACTTAGATCCTATCTATCTTCCCATAAAAAAAACAGAAATGACATCACCCACTTTAAGAAACCAAGATCCATAAATAGAGAGATGGGACATACCAACAACGCTTCACTGGAGACTCTCATTGATGATATTACTTAGTATGGTGACAAAATATCTGAAAACAAACCTTCCAGCTCAGCAAGTTAACTTACATACTTATCATCAACCTGAGCTAAAAATCTTCTCAAAAATCACGAGGAAAGGCACATTTCCAAAGCCAGGGAAACTGTAATATCAAGAAAGATTAAGAATAGCTTTTGTTCACATTGTAGTTTGTTGTATTAATGCATAAGATAAACATCTCTCAATGGCTTCACACTAGCTGGAAGCAAATCCAAGGTTACGAATATTGAATGTAAAATAATAATGATGATCACCTCCAAAAAGTATTTTAGAGTCAAGAAATTTTAACTCAAAATTTTAAAATTTTCCAGGTGCAAAAACCTCCTTATTTCCACTGATATAAGACAATCTTAACAGCCGAATCTAATAATTCTCATATAAATTACTCCTAGTACACTGCAATCATAAAATCAAATATATTGAGAGTGATCTGAAACATGACCAATGTGGAATTTCCAGTATCCGTCAGGTAGCATCACTGAATAACCACACTTATACCACACAGTAATGGCAGTGGGATAGCAATATAATGGGACATCAATACCAACACAATGAAAAATACATTGGGAAAATACCAATAATTTGCTAATCACAGAAGTGTTACAGTTTAGAAGGAAATCATTCAGCTCATCATGTCAGGATAATGAAAGTCAAGAAGCCTGCTCAGCATATAAATAGTGCACGTACAATGTACAAAATAGTTCAGCAATGTAATTTCATGTCCATGCTTTTTCTTAAGAAGTAACTTGAGAAACAAACTGAGTGATTTCATTTAGAGTTACAGAGTCATAGAGATGTACAGCATGGAAACAGACCCTTCGGTCCAACCCGTCCATGCCAACCAGATATCCCAACCCAATCTAGTCCCACCTGCCAGCACTCTGCCCATATCCCTCCAAACCCTTCTTATTCATACACCCATCCAAATGCCTGTTAAATGTTGCAAATGTACTAGCCTCCACCACTTCCTCTGGCAGCTCATTCCATACACATACCACCCTCTGTGTGAAAATGTTGCCCCTTAGGTCTCTTTTATATCTTTCCCCTCTCACCCTAACCTATGCCCTCTAGTTCT